>NW_028257392.1:0-606119 GCF_982258835.1 Parasteatoda tepidariorum | reverse complement strand
TAATTAACGGCACGGTATCGGAACTTAATATTGACCAATAATTTTTAAATTGGACCACGTATTATATTACAGGGTAATAGTGTACCCTACCACAGGAAATAATTATAGGTCATTTAGGGCGTACACAGCGTGACCCTAAATTTTACTATGTATGCCTATGCAAAATAAAGTGTTCTGAGAAGCTTAAAATGAGGAAATAAGCGTTCTAAATGCTTTAAAAATTCAAAGACATTTTTCTATGTTAACTAACGGCACGGTATCGGACCTTAATATTGACCTATAATTTTTAAATTGGACCACGTATTATATTACAGGGTAATAGTGTACCGTACCACAGGAAATAATTATAGGTCAATTAGGGGGTACACAGCGTGACCCTAAAGTTTACTATGTATGCCTATGCGAAATAAAGTGTTCTGAGAAGCTTAAAATGAAGAAATAAGCGTTCTAAAATGCTTTAAAAATTCAAAGACATCTTTCAATGGTTAACTAACGCAAGGCGCAATATCAAACCTTAATATTGACCCATAATATTTAAATTGAACCAGGTATTGTATTACAGGGTAATAGTGTACCCTACCACAGGAAATAATTATAGGTCAATTAGGGGGTACACTATGTATATTTTAAATAGTGCATTAAAACAAGGAAATACGAAGACATTTTTCAATGTTAACTAACGGCACGGTATCGTAACTTAATATTGACCTATAATTTTTAAATTGGACCACGTATTATATTACAGGGTATAGTGTACCCTACCACAGGAAATAATTATAGGTCATTTAGGGGGTACACAGCGTGACCCTAAATTTTACTATGTATGCCTATGCGAAATAGAGTGTTCTGAGAAGCTTAAAATGAAGAAATAAGCGTTCTAAAATGCTTTAAAAATTCAAAGACATCTTTCAATGGTTAACTAACGCAAGGCGCAATATCAGACCTTAATATTGACCCATAATATTTAAATTGGACCAGGTATTATATTACAGGGTAATAGTGTACCCTACCACAGGAAATAATTATAGGTCAATTAGGGGGTTCACTATGTATATTTTAAATAGTGCATTAAAACAAGGAAATACGAAGACACTTTTCTATGTTAACTAGCGGCACGGTATCGGACCTTAATATTGACCTATAATTTTTAAATTGGACCACGTATTATATTACAGGGTTATAGTGTACCCTACCACAGGAAATTATTATAGGTCAATTAGGGGGTACACAGAGTGACCCTAAAGTTTACTATGTATGCCTATGCGAAATAAAGTGTTCTGAGAAGCTTAAAATGAGGAAATAAGCGTTCTAAAATGCTTTAAAAATTCAAAGACATTTTTCTATGTTAACTAACGGCACGGTATCGTAACTTAATATTGACCTATAATTTTTAAATTGGACCACGTATTATATTACAGGGTAATAGTGTACCCTACCACAGGAAATAATTATAGGTCATTTAGGGGTACACAGCGTGACCCCTAAATTTTACTATGTATGCCTATGCGAAATAGAGTGTTCTGAGAAGCTTAAAATGAAGAAATAAGCGTTCTAAAATGCTTTAAAAATTCAAAGACATCTTTCAATGGTTAACTAACGCAAGGCGCAATATCAGACCTTAATATTGACCCATAAAATTTAAATTGGACCAGGTATTGTATTACAGGGTAATAGTGTACCCTACCAAGGAAATAGTTATAGGTCAATTAGGGGGTACACAGCGTGACCCTAAAGTTTACTATGTATGCCTATGCAAAATAAAGTGTTCTGAGAAGCTTAAAATGAGGAAATAGCGTTCTAAAATGCTTTAAAAATTCAAAGACATTTTTCTATGTTAACTAACGGCAAGGTATCGGACCTTAATATTGACCTATAATTTTTAAATTGGACCACGTATTATATTACAGGGTTATAGTGTACCCTACCACAGGAAATAATTATAGGTCAATTAGGGGGTACACAGAGTGACCCTAAAGTTTACTATATATGCCTATGCGAAATAGAGTGTTCTGAGATGCTTAAAATGAAGAAATAAGCGTTCTAAAATGCTTTAAAAATTCAAAAACATCTTTCAATGGTTAACTAACGCAAGGCGCAATATCAGACCTTAATATTGACCCATAATATTTAAATTGGACCAGGTATTATATTACAGGGTAATAGTGTACCCTACCACAGGAAATAATTATAGGTCAATTAGGGGGTACACTATGTATATTTTAAATAGTGCATTAAAACAAGGAAATACGAAGACACTTTTCTATGTTAACTAACGGCACGGTATCGACCTTAATATTGACCTATAATTTTTAAACTGGAACACGTATTATATTACAGGGTTATAGAGTACCCTAATACAGGAAATAATTATAGGTCAATTAGGGGGTACACAGAGTGACCCTAAAGTTTACTATGTATGCCTATGCGAAATAAAGTGTTCTGAAAAGCTTAAAATGAGGAAATAAGCGTTCTAAAATGCTTTAAAAATTCAAAGACATTTTTCTATGTTAACTAACGGCACGGTATCGGACCTTAATATTGACCTATAATTTTTAAATTGGACCACGTATTATATTACAGGGTAATAGTGTACCCTACCACAGGAAATAATTATAGGTCATTTAGGGGGTACACAGCGTGACCCTAAATTTTACTATGTATGCCTATGCGAAATAGAGTGTTCTGAGATGCTTAAAATGAAGAAATAAGCGTTCTAAAATGCTTTAAAAATTCAAAGACATCTTTCAATGGTTAACTAACGCAAGGCGCAATATCAGACCTTAATATTGACCCATAATATTTAAATTGGACCAGGTATTATATTACAGGGTAATAGTGTTCCCTACCACAGGAAATAATTATAGGTCAATTAGGGGGTACACTATGTATATTTTAAATAGTGCATTAAAACAAGGAAATACGAAGACACTTTTCTATGTTAACTAACGGCACGGTATCGGACCTTAATATTGACCTATAATTTTTAAATTGGACCACGTATTATATTACAGGGTTATAGTGTTTCCTACCACAGGAAATAATTATAGGTCAATTAGGTGGTACACAGCGTGACCCTAAAATTTACTATGTATGCCTATGCGAAATAGAGTGTTCTGAGAAGCTTAAAATGAAGAAATAAGCGTTCTAAAATGCTTTAAAAATTCAAAGACATCTTTCAATGGTTAACTAACGCAAGGCGCAATATCAGACCTTAATATTGACCCATAAAATTTAAATTGGACCAGGTATTGTATTACAGGGTAATAGTGTACCCTACCAAAGGAAATAATTATAGGTCAATTAGGGGGTACACAGCGTGACCCTAAAGTTTACTATGTATGCCTATGCAAATAAAGTGTTCTGAGAAGCTTAAAATGAGGAAATAAGCGTTCTAAAATGCTTTAAAAATTCAAAGACATTTTTCTATGTTAACTAACGGCACGGTATCGGACCTTAATATTGATCCATAATATTTAAATTGGACCAGGTATTATATTACAGGGTAATAGTGTACCCTACCACAGGAAATAATTATAGGTCAATTAGGGGGTACACTATGTATATTTTAAATAGTGCATTAAAACAAGGAAATACGAAGACACTTTTCTATGTTAACTAACGGCACGGTATCGGACCTTAATATTGACCTATAATTTTAAATTGGACCACGTATTATATTACAGGGTTATAGTGTACCCTACCACAGGAAATAATTATAGGTCAATTAGGGGGTACACAGAGTGACCCTAAAGTTTACTAGATATGCCTATGCGAAATAGAGTGTTCTGAGATGCTTAAAATGAAGAAATAAGCGTTCTAAAATGCTTTAAAAATTCAAAGACATCTTTCAATGGTTAACTAACGCAAGGCGCAATATCAGACCTTAATATTGACCCATAATATTTAAATTGGACCAGGTATTATATTACAGGGTAATAGTGTACCCTACCACAGGAAATAATTATAGGTCAATTAGGGGGTACACTATGTATATTTTAAATAGTGCATTAAAACAAGAAATACGAAGACACTTTTCTATGTTAACTAACGGCACGGTATCGGACCTTAATATTGACCTATAATTTTTAAACTGGACCACGTATTATATTACAGGGTTATAGTGTACCCTACCACAGGAAATAATTATAGGTCAATTAGAGGGTACACAGCGTGACCCTAAAGTTTACTATGTATGCCTATGCGAAATAGAGTGTTCTGAGAAGCTTAAAATGAAGAAATTAGCGTTCTAAATGCTTTAAAAATTCAAAGACATCTTTCAATGGTTAACTAACGCAAGGCGCAATATCAGACCTTAATATTGACCCATAATAATTGAATTGGACCAGAGTATTATATTACGGGGTAATAGTGTACCCTACCACAGGAAATAATTATAGGTCAATTAGGGGGTACACTATGTATATTTAAATAGTGCATTAAAACAAGGAAATACGAAGACACTTTTCTATGTTAACTAACGGCCCGGTATCGGACCTTAATATTGACCTATAATTTTTAAATTGGACCACGTATTATATTACATGATAATAATGTACCCTACCACAGGAAATAATTATAGGTCAATTAGGGGGTACACAGTGTGACCTAAAAATTACTATGTATGCCTATGCGAAATAAAGTGTTCTGAGAAGCTTAAAATGAAGAAATAAGCGTTCTAAAAAGCTTTAAAAATTAAAAGACATCTTTCAATGGTTAACTAACGCTAGGCGCAATATCAGACCTTAATATTGACCCATAATATTTAAATTGGACCAGGTATTATATTACAGGGTAATAGTGTACCCTACCACAGGAAATAATTATAGGTCAATTAGGGGGTACACTATGTATATTTTAAATAGTGCATTAAAACAAGGAAATACGAAGACACTTTTCTATGTTAACTAACGCACGGTATCGGACCTTAATATTGACCTATAATTTTTAAATTGGACCACGTATTATATTACAGGGTTATAGTGTACCCTACCACAGGAAATAATTATAGGTCAATTAGGGGGTACACAGAGTGACCCTAAAGTTTACTATGTATGCCTATGCGAAATAAAGTGTTCTGAGAATCTTAAAATGAGGAAATAAGCGTTCTAAAATGCTTTAAAATTCAAAGACATTTTTCTATGTTAACTAACGGCACGGTATCGGACCTTAATATTGACCTATAATTTTTAAATTGGACCACCTATTATATTACAGGGTAATAGTGTACCCTACCACAGGAAATAATTATAGGTCATTTAGGGGGTACACTATGTATATTTTAAATAGTGCATTAAAACAAGGAAATATGAAGACACTTTTCTATGTTAACTAACGGCACGGTATCGGACCTTAATATTGACCTATAATTTTTAAATTGTACCACGTATTATATTACAGGGTAATAGTGTACCTTACCACAGGAAATAATTATAGGTCAATTAGGTGGTAAACAGCGTGACCCTAAAATTTACTATGTATGCCTATGCGAAATAGAGTGTTCTGAGAAGCTTAAAATGAAGAAATAAGCGTTCTAAAATGCTTTAAAAATTCAAAGACATCTTTCAATGGTTAACTAACGCAAGGCGCGATATCAGACCTTAATATGGAACCATAATATTTCAATTGGACCAGGTATTATATTACGGGGTAATAGTGTACCCTACCACAGGAAATAATTATAGGTCAATTAGGGGGTACACTATGTATATTTTAAATAGTGCATTAAAACAAGGAAATACGAAGACACTTTTCTATGTTAACTAACGGCCCGGTATCGGACCTTAATATTGACCTATAATTTTTAAATTGGACCACGTATTATATTACATGATAATAATGTACCCTACCACAGGAAATAATTATAGGTCAATTAGGGGGTACACAGAGTGACCCTAAAGTTTACTATATATGCCTATGCGAAATAGAGTGTTCTGAGATGCTCAAAATGAAGAAATAAGCGTTCTAAAATGCTTTAAAAATTCAAAGACATCTTTCAATGGTTAACTAACGCAAGGCGCAATATCAGACCTTAATATTGACCCATAATATTTAAATTGGACCAGGTATTATATTACAGGGTAATAGTGTACCCTACCACAGGAAATAATTATAGGTCAATTAGGGGTACACAATGTATATTTTAAAAAGTGCATTAAAACAAGGAAATACAAAAAAATTTTTCTATGTTAACTAGCGGCACGGTATCGGACCTTAATATTGACCTATAATTTTTAAATTGGACACGTATTATATTACAGGGTTATAGTGTACCCTACCACAGGAAATAATTATAGGTCAATTAGGGGGTACACAGAGAGACCCTAAAGTTTACTATGTATGCCTATGCGAAATAAAGTGTTCTGAGAAGCTTAAAATGAGGAAATAAGCGTTCTAAAATGCTTTAAAAATTCAAAGACATTTTTCTATGTTAACTAACGGCACGGTATCGGACCTTAATATTGACCTATAATTTTTAAATTGGACCACGTATTATATTACAGGGTAATAGTGTACCCTACCACAGGAAATAATTATAGGTCAATTAGGGGGTACGCAGAGTGACCCTAAAGTTTACTATGTATGCCTATGCGAAATAAAGTGTTCTGAGAAGCTTAAAATGAAGAAATAAGCGTTCTAAAATGCTTTAAAAATTCAAAGACATCTTTCAATGGTTAACTAACGCAAGGCGCAATATCAAACCTTAATATTGTCCCATAATATTTAAATTGAACCAGGTATTGTATTACAGGGTAATAGTGTACCCAACCACAGGAAATAATTATAGGTCAATTAGGGGGTACACTATGTATATTTTAAATAGTGCATTAAAACAAGGAAATACGAAGACATTTTTCAATGTTAATTAACGGCACGGTATCGGAACTTAATATTGACCAATAATTTTTAAATTGGACCACGTATTATATTACAGGGTAATAGTGTACCCTACCACAGGAAATAATTATAGGTCATTTAGGGCGTACACAGCGTGACCCTAAATTTTACTATGTATGCCTATGCAAAATAAAGTGTTCTGAGAAGCTTAAAATGAGGAAATAAGCGTTCTAAAATGCTTTAAAAATTCAAAGACATTTTTCTATGTTAACTAACGGCACGGTATCGGACCTTAATATTGACCTATAATTTTTAAATTGGACCACGTATTATATTACAGGGTAATAGTGTACCGTACCACAGGAAATAATTATAGGTCAATTAGGGGGTACACAGCGTGACCCTAAAGTTTACTATGTATGCCTATGCGAAATAAAGTGTTCTGAGAAGCTTAAAATGAAGAAATAAGCGTTCTAAAATGCTTTAAAAATTCAAAGACATCTTTCAATGGTTAACTAACGCAAGGCGCAATATCAAACCTTAATATTGACCCATAATATTTAAATTGAACCAGGTATTGTATTACAGGGTAATAGTGTACCCTACCACAGGAAATAATTATAGGTCAATTAGGGGGTACACTATGTATATTTTAAATAGTGCATTAAAACAAGGAAATACGAAGACATTTTTCAATGTTAACTAACGGCACGGTATCGTAACTTAATATTGACCTATAATTTTTAAATTGGACCACGTATTATATTACAGGGTAATAGTGTACCCTACCACAGGAAATAATTATAGGTCATTTAGGGGGTACACAGCGTGACCCTAAATTTTACTATGTATGCCTATGCGAAATAGAGTGTTCTGAGAAGCTTAAAATGAAGAAATAAGCGTTCTAAAATGCTTTAAAAATTCAAAGACATCTTTCAATGGTTAACTAACGCAAGGCGCAATATCAGACCTTAATATTGACCCATAATATTTAAATTGGACCAGGTATTATATTACAGGGTAATAGTGTACCCTACCACAGGAAATAATTATAGGTCAATTAGGGGGTACACTATGTATATTTTAAATAGTGCATTAAAACAAGGAAATACGAAGACACTTTTCTATGTTAACTAGCGGCACGGTATCGGACCTTAATATTGACCTATAATTTTTAAATTGGACCACGTATTATATTACAGGGTTATAGTGTACCCTACCACAGGAAATTATTATAGGTCAATTAGGGGGTACACAGAGTGACCCTAAAGTTTACTATGTATGCCTATGCGAAATAAAGTGTTCTGAGAAGCTTAAAATGAGGAAATAAGCGTTCTAAAATGCTTTAAAAATTCAAAGACATTTTTCTATGTTAACTAACGGCACGGTATCGTAACTTAATATTGACCTATAATTTTTAAATTGGACCACGTATTATATTACAGGGTAATAGTGTACCCTACCACAGGAAATAATTATAGGTCATTTAGGGGGTACACAGCGTGACCCTAAATTTTACTATGTATGCCTATGCGAAATAGAGTGTTCTGAGAAGCTTAAAATGAAGAAATAAGCGTTCTAAAATGCTTTAAAAATTCAAAGACATCTTTCAATGGTTAACTAACGCAAGGCGCAATATCAGACCTTAATATTGACCCATAAAATTTAAATTGGACCAGGTATTGTATTACAGGGTAATAGTGTACCCTACCAAAG
The DNA here is from genome assembly GCF_982258835.1 of Parasteatoda tepidariorum. NCBI lineage: Eukaryota > Metazoa > Arthropoda > Arachnida > Araneae > Theridiidae > Parasteatoda > Parasteatoda tepidariorum. The sequence goes on along the minus strand of NW_028257392.1, from coordinate 597,569 downwards.
GAAATAGTTATAGGTCAATTAGGGGGTACACAGCGTGACCCTAAAGTTTACTATGTATGCCTATGCAAAATAAAGTGTTCTGAGAAGCTTAAAATGAGGAAATAAGCGTTCTAAAATGCTTTAAAAATTCAAAGACATTTTTCTATGTTAACTAACGGCAAGGTATCGGACCTTAATATTGACCTATAATTTTTAAATTGGACCACGTATTATATTACAGGGTTATAGTGTACCCTACCACAGGAAATAATTATAGGTCAATTAGGGGGTACACAGAGTGACCCTAAAGTTTACTATATATGCCTATGCGAAATAGAGTGTTCTGAGATGCTTAAAATGAAGAAATAAGCGTTCTAAAATGCTTTAAAAATTCAAAAACATCTTTCAATGGTTAACTAACGCAAGGCGCAATATCAGACCTTAATATTGACCCATAATATTTAAATTGGACCAGGTATTATATTACAGGGTAATAGTGTACCCTACCACAGGAAATAATTATAGGTCAATTAGGGGGTACACTATGTATATTTTAAATAGTGCATTAAAACAAGGAAATACGAAGACACTTTTCTATGTTAACTAACGGCACGGTATCGGACCTTAATATTGACCTATAATTTTTAAACTGGAACACGTATTATATTACAGGGTTATAGAGTACCCTAATACAGGAAATAATTATAGGTCAATTAGGGGGTACACAGAGTGACCCTAAAGTTTACTATGTATGCCTATGCGAAATAAAGTGTTCTGAAAAGCTTAAAATGAGGAAATAAGCGTTCTAAAATGCTTTAAAAATTCAAAGACATTTTTCTATGTTAACTAACGGCACGGTATCGGACCTTAATATTGACCTATAATTTTTAAATTGGACCACGTATTATATTACAGGGTAATAGTGTACCCTACCACAGGAAATAATTATAGGTCATTTAGGGGGTACACAGCGTGACCCTAAATTTTACTATGTATGCCTATGCGAAATAGAGTGTTCTGAGATGCTTAAAATGAAGAAATAAGCGTTCTAAAATGCTTTAAAAATTCAAAGACATCTTTCAATGGTTAACTAACGCAAGGCGCAATATCAGACCTTAATATTGACCCATAATATTTAAATTGGACCAGGTATTATATTACAGGGTAATAGTGTTCCCTACCACAGGAAATAATTATAGGTCAATTAGGGGGTACACTATGTATATTTTAAATAGTGCATTAAAACAAGGAAATACGAAGACACTTTTCTATGTTAACTAACGGCACGGTATCGGACCTTAATATTGACCTATAATTTTTAAATTGGACCACGTATTATATTACAGGGTTATAGTGTTTCCTACCACAGGAAATAATTATAGGTCAATTAGGTGGTACACAGCGTGACCCTAAAATTTACTATGTATGCCTATGCGAAATAGAGTGTTCTGAGAAGCTTAAAATGAAGAAATAAGCGTTCTAAAATGCTTTAAAAATTCAAAGACATCTTTCAATGGTTAACTAACGCAAGGCGCAATATCAGACCTTAATATTGACCCATAAAATTTAAATTGGACCAGGTATTGTATTACAGGGTAATAGTGTACCCTACCAAAGGAAATAATTATAGGTCAATTAGGGAGTACGCAGAGTGACCCTAAAGTTTACTAAGTATGCCTATGCGAAATAAAGTGTTCTGAGAAGCTTAAAATGAGGAAATAAGCGTTCTAAAATGCTTTAAAAATTCAATGACATTTTTCTATGCTAACTAACGGCACGGTATCGGACCTTAATATTGACCTATAATTTTTAAATTGGACCACGTATTATATTACAGGGTAATAGTGTACCCTACCACAGGAAATAATTATAGGTCAATTAGGGGGTACACTATGTATATTTTAAATAGTGCATTAAAACAAGGAAATACGAAGACACTTTTCTATGTTAACTAACGGCACGGTATCGGACCTTAATATTGACCTATAATTTTTAAATTGGACCACGTATTATATTACAGGGTTATAGTGTTTCCTACCACAGGAAATAATTATAGGTCAATTAGGGGGTACGCAGAGTGACCCTAAAGTTTACTAAGTATGCCTATGCGAAATAAAGTGTTCTGAGAAGCTTAAAATGAGGAAATAAGCGTTCTAAAATGCTTTAAAAATTCAATAACATTTTTCTATGCTAACTAACGGCACGGTATCGGACCTTAATATTGACCTATAATTTTTAAATTGGACCACCTATTATATTACAGGGTAATAGTGTACCTTACCACAGGAAATAATTATAGGTCAATTAGGGGGTACACAGCGTGACCCTAAAGTTTACTATGTATGCCTATGCGAAATAGAGTGTTCTGAGAAGCTTAAAATGAAGAAATAAGCGTTCTAAAATGCTTTAAAAATTCAAAGACATCTTTCAATGGTTAACTAACGCAAGGCGCAATATCAGACCTTAATATTGACCCATAATATTTAAATTGGAACAGGTATTATATTACAGGGTAATAGTGTACCCCACCAAAGGAAATAATTATAGGTCATTTAGGGGGTACACAGCGTGACCCTAAAGTTTACTATGTAAGCCTATGCGAAATAGAGTGTTCTGAGATGCTTAAAATGAAGAAATAAGCGTTCTAAAATGCTTTAAAAATTCAAAGACATCTTTCAATGGTTAACTAACGCAAGGCGCAATATCAGACCTTAATATTGACCCATAATATTTAAATTGGAATAGGTATTATATTACAGGGTAATAGTGTACCCTACCACAGGAAATAATTATAGGTCAATTAGGGGGTACACTATGTATATTTTAAATAGTGCATTAAAACAAGGAAATACGAAGACACTTTTCTATGTTAACTAACGGCACGGTATCGGACCTTAATATTGACCTATAATTTATAAATTGAACCACGTATTATATTACTGGGTTATAATGTACCCTACCACAGGAAATAATTATAGGTCAATTAGGGGGTACACAGAGAGACCCTAAAGTTTACTATGTATGCCTATGCGAAATAAAGTGTTCTGAGAAGCTTAAAATGAGGAAATAAGCGTTCTAAAATGCTTTAAAAATTGAAAGACATTTTTCAATGTTAACTAACGGCACGGTATCGGACCTTAATATTGACCTATAATTTTTAAATTGGACCACGTATTATATTACAGGGTAATAGTGTACCCTACCACAGGAAATAATTATAGGTCAATTAGGGGGTACACAGAGTGACCCTAAAGTTTACTATATATGCCTATGCGAAATAGAGTGTTCTGAGATGCTTAAAATGAAGAAATAAGCGTTCTAAAATGCTTTAAAAATTCAAAAACATCTTTCAATGGTTAACTAACGCAAGGCGCAATATCAGACCTTAATATTGACCAATAATATTTAAATTGGACCAGGTATTATATTACAGGGTAATAGTGTACCCTACCACAGGAAATAATTATAGGTCAATTAGGGGGTACACTATGTATATTTTAAATAGTGCATTAAAACAAGGAAATACGAAGACACTTTTCTATGTTAACTAACGGCACGGTATCGGACCTTAATATTGACCTATAATTTTTAAACTGGAACACGTATTATATTACAGGGTTATAGTGTACCCTACCACAGGAAATAATTATAGGTCAATTAGGGGGTACACAGCGTGACCCTAAAGTTTACTATGTATGCCTATGCAAAATAAAGTGTTCTGAGAAGCTTAAAATGAGGAAATAAGCGTTCTAAAATGCTTTAAAAATTCAAAGACATTTTTCTATGTTAACTAACGGCAAGGTATCGGACCTTAATATTGACCTATAATTTTTAAATTGGACCATGTATTATATTACAGGGTAATAGTGTACCCTACCACAGGAAATAATTATAGGTCATTTAGGGGGTACACAGCGTGACCCTAAATTTTACTATGTATGCCTATGCGAAATAGAGTGTTCTGAGATGCTTAAAATGAAGAAATAAGCGTTCTAAAATGCTTTAAAAATTCAAAGACATCTTTCAATGGTTAACTAACGCAATGCGCAATATCAGACCTTAATATTGACCCATAATTTTTAAATTGGACCACCTATTATATTACAGGGTAATAGTGTACCCTACCACAGGAAATAATTATAGGTCAATTAGGGGGTACACTATGTATATTTTAAATAGTGCATTAAAACAAGGAAATACGAAGACATTTTTCTATGTTAACTAACGGCACGGTATCGGACCTTAATATTGACCTATAATTTTTAAATTGGACCACGTATTATATTACAGGGTAATAGTGTACCCTACCACAGGAAATAATTATAGGTCATTTAGGGGGTACACAGCGTGACCCTAAATTTTACTATGTATGCCTATGCGAAATAGAGTGTTCTGAGATGCTTAAAATGAAGAAATAAGCGTTCTAAAATGCTTTAAAAATTCAAAGACATCTTTCAATGGTTAACTAACGCAAGGCGCAATATCAGACCTTAATATTGACCCATAATATTTAAATTGGACCAGGTATTATATTACAGGGTAATAGTGTACCCTACCACAGGAAATAATTATAGGTCAATTAGGGGGTACACTATGTATATTTTAAATAGTGCATTAAAACAAGGAAATACGAAGACACTTTTCTATGTTAACTAACGGCACGGTATCGGACCTTAATATTGACCTATAATTTTTAAATTGGACCACGTATTATATTACAGGGTTATAGTGTTTCCTACCACAGGAAATAATTATAGGTCAATTAGGGAGAACGCAGAGTGACCCTAAAGTTTACTAAGTATGCCTATGCGAAATAAAGTGTTCTGAGAAGCTTAAAATGAGGAAATAAGCGTTCTAAAATGCTTTAAAAATTCAATGACATTTTTCTATGCTAACTAACGGCACGGTATCGGACCTTAATATTGACCTATAATTTTTAAATTGGACCACGTATTATATTACAGGGTAATAGTGTACCCTACCACAGGAAATAATTATAGGTCAATTAGGGGGTACACTATGTATATTTTAAATAGTGCATTAAAACAAGGAAATACGAAGACACTTTTCTATGTTAACTAACGGCACGGTATCGGACCTTAATATTGACCTATAATTTTTAAATTGGACCACGTATTATATTACAGGGTTATAGTGTTTCCTACCACAGGAAATAATTATAGGTCAATTAGGGGGTACGCAGAGTGACCCTAAAGTTTACTAAGTATGCCTATGCGAAATAAAGTGTTCTGAGAAGCTTAAAATGAGGAAATAAGCGTTCTAAAATGCTTTAAAAATTCAATAACATTTTTCTATGCTAACTAACGGCACGGTATCGGACCTTAATATTGACCTATAATTTTTAAATTGGACCACCTATTATATTACAGGGTAATAGTGTACCTTACCACAGGAAATAATTATAGGTCAATTAGGGGGTACACAGCGTGACCCTAAAGTTTACTATGTATGCCTATGCGAAATAGAGTGTTCTGAGAAGCTTAAAATGAAGAAATAAGCGTTCTAAAATGCTTTAAAAATTCAAAGACATCTTTCAATGGTTAACTAACGCAAGGCGCAATATCAGACCTTAATATTGACCCATAATATTTAAATTGGAACAGGTATTATATTACAGGGTAATAGTGTACCCCACCAAAGGAAATAATTATAGGTCATTTAGGGGGTACACAGCGTGACCCTAAAGTTTACTATGTAAGCCTATGCGAAATAGAGTGTTCTGAGATGCTTAAAATGAAGAAATAAGCGTTCTAAAATGCTTTAAAAATTCAAAGACATCTTTCAATGGTTAACTAACGCAAGGCGCAATATCAGACCTTAATATTGACCCATAATATTTAAATTGGAATAGGTATTATATTACAGGGTAATAGTGTACCCTACCACAGGAAATAATTATAGGTCAATTAGGGGGTACACTATGTATATTTTAAATAGTGCATTAAAACAAGGAAATACGAAGACACTTTTCTATGTTAACTAACGGCACGGTATCGGACCTTAATATTGACCTATAATTTATAAATTGAACCACGTATTATATTACTGGGTTATAATGTACCCTACCACAGGAAATAATTATAGGTCAATTAGGGGGTACACAGAGAGACCCTAAAGTTTACTATGTATGCCTATGCGAAATAAAGTGTTCTGAGAAGCTTAAAATGAGGAAATAAGCGTTCTAAAATGCTTTAAAAATTGAAAGACATTTTTCAATGTTAACTAACGGCACGGTATCGGACCTTAATATTGACCTATAATTTTTAAATTGGACCACGTATTATATTACAGGGTAATAGTGTACCCTACCACAGGAAATAATTATAGGTCAATTAGGGGGTACACAGAGTGACCCTAAAGTTTACTATATATGCCAATGCGAAATAGAGTGTTCTGAGATGCTTAAAATGAAGAAATAAGCGTTCTAAAATGCTTTAAAAATTCAAAAACATCTTTCAATGGTTAACTAACGCAAGGCGCAATATCAGACCTTAATATTGACCAATAATATTTAAATTGGACCAGGTATTATATTACAGGGTAATAGTGTACCCTACCACAGGAAATAATTATAGGTCAATTAGGGGGTACACTATGTATATTTTAAATAGTGCATTAAAACAAGGAAATACGAAGACACTTTTCTATGTTAACTAACGGCACGGTATCGGACCTTAATATTGACCTATAATTTTTAAACTGGAACACGTATTATATTACAGGGTTATAGTGTACCCTACCACAGGAAATAATTATAGGTCAATTAGGGGGTACACAGAGTGACCCTAAAGTTTACTATGTATGCCTATGCGAAATAAAGTGTTCTCAAAAGCTTAAAATGAGGAAATAAGCGTTCTAAAATGCTTTAAAAATTCAAAGACATTTTTCTATGTTAACTAACGGCACGGTATCGGACCTTAATATTGACCTATAATTTTTAAATTGGACCACGTATTATATTACAGGGTAATAGTGTACCCTACCACAGGAAATAATTATAGGTCATTTAGGGGGTACACAGCGTGACCCTAAATTTTACTATGTATGCCTATGCGAAATAGAGTGTTCTGAGATGCTTAAAATGAAGAAATAAGCGTTCTAAAATGCTTTAAAAATTCAAAGACATCTTTCAATGGTTAACTAACGCAAGGCGCAATATCAGACCTTAATATTGACCCATAATATTTAAATTGGACCAGGTATTATATTACAGGGTAATAGTGTACCCTACCACAGGAAATAATTATAGGTCAATTAGGGGGTACACTATGTATATTTTAAATAGTGCATTAAAACAAGGAAATACGAAGACACTTTTCTATGTTAACTAATGGTTGGTATCGGACCTTAATATTGACCTATAATTTTTAAATTGGACCACGTATTATATTACAGGGTTATAGTGTTTCCTACCACAGGAAATAATTATAGGTCAATTAGGGGGTACGCAGAGTGACCCTAAAGTTTACTAAGTATGCCTATGCGAAATAAAGTGTTCTGAGAAGCTTAAAATGAGGAAATAAGCGTTCTAAAATGCTTTAAAAATTCAATGACATTTTTCTATGCTAACTAACGGCACGGTATCGGAAATTAATATTGACCTATAATTTTTAAATTGGACCACGTATTATATTACAGGGTAATAGTGTACCCTACCACAGGAAATAATTATAGGTCAATTAGGGGGTACACTATGTATATTTTAAATAGTGCATTAAAACAAGGAAATACGAAGACACTTTTCTATGTTAACTAACGGCACGGTATCGGACCTTAATATTGACCTATAATTTTTAAATTGGACCACGTATTATATTACAGGGTTATAGTGTTTCCTACCACAGGAAATAATTATAGGTCAATTAGGGGGTACGCAGAGTGACCCTAAAGTTTACTAAGTATGCCTATGCGAAATAAAGTGTTCTGAGAAGCTTAAAATGAGGAAATAAGCGTTCTAAAATGCTTTAAAAATTCAATGACATTTTTCTATGCTAACTAACGGCACGGTATCGGACCTTAATATTGACCTATAATTTTTAAATTGGACCACCTATTATATTACAGGGTAATAGTGTACCTTACCACAGGAAATAATTATAGGTCAATTAGGGGGTACACAGCGTGACCCTAAAGTTTACTATGTATGCCTATGCGAAATAGAGTGTTCTGAGAAGCTTAAAATGAAGAAATAAGCGTTCTAAAATGCTTTAAAAATTCAAAGACATCTTTCAATGGTTAACTAACGCAAGGCGCAATATCAGACCTTAATATTGACCCATAATATTTAAATTGGAACAGGTATTATATTACAGGGTAATAGTGTACCCCACCAAAGGAAATAATTATAGGTCATTTAGGGGGTACACAGCGTGACCCTAAAGTTTACTATGTAAGCCTATGCGAAATAGAGTGTTCTGAGATGCTTAAAATGAAGAAATAAGCGTTCTAAAATGCTTTAAAAATTCAAAGACATCTTTCAATGGTTAACTAACGCAAGGCGCAATATCAGACCTTAATATTGACCCATAATATTTAAATTGGAATAGGTATTATATTACAGGGTAATAGTGTACCCTACCACAGGAAATAATTATAGGTCAATTAGGGGGTACACTATGTATATTTTAAATAGTGCATTAAAACAAGGAAATACGAAGACACTTTTCTATGTTAACTAACGGCACGGTATCGGACCTTAATATTGACCTATAATTTATAAATTGAACCACGTATTATATTACTGGGTTATAATGTACCCTACCACAGGAAATAATTATAGGTCAATTAGGGGGTACACAGAGAGACCCTAAAGTTTACTATGTATGCCTATGCGAAATAAAGTGTTCTGAGAAGCTTAAAATGAGGAAATAAGCGTTCTAAAATGCTTTAAAAATTGAAAGACATTTTTCAATGTTAACTAACGGCACGGTATCGGACCTTAATATTGACCTATAATTTTTAAATTGGACCACGTATTATATTACAGGGTAATAGTGTACCCTACCACAGGAAATAATTATAGGTCAATTAGGGGGTACACAGAGTGACCCTAAAGTTTACTATATATGCCTATGCGAAATAGAGTGTTCTGAGATGCTTAAAATGAAGAAATAAGCGTTCTAAAATGCTTTAAAAATTCAAAAACATCTTTCAATGGTTAACTAACGCAAGGCGCAATATCAGACCTTAATATTGACCAATAATATTTAAATTGGACCAGGTATTATATTACAGGGTAATAGTGTACCCTACCACAGGAAATAATTATAGGTCAATTAGGGGGTACACTATGTATATTTTAAATAGTGCATTAAAACAAGGAAATACGAAGACACTTTTCTATGTTAACTAACGGCACGGTATCGGACCTTAATATTGACCTATAATTTTTAAACTGGAACACGTATTATATTACAGGGTTATAGTGTACCCTACCACAGGAAATAATTATAGGTCAATTAGGGGGTACACAGAGTGACCCTAAAGTTTACTATGTATGCCTATGCGAAATAAAGTGTTCTGAAAAGCTTAAAATGAGGAAATAAGCGTTCTAAAATGCTTTAAAAATTCAAAGACATTTTTCTATGTTAACTAACGGCACGGTATCGGACCTTAATATTGACCTATAATTTTTAAATTGGACCACGTATTATATTACAGGGTAATAGTGTACCCTACCACAGGAAATAATTATAGGTCATTTAGGGGGTACACAGCGTGACCCTAAATTTTACTATGTATGCCTATGCGAAATAGAGTGTTCTGAGATGCTTAAAATGAAGAAATAAGCGTTCTAAAATGCTTTAAAAATTCAAAGACATCTTTCAATGGTTAACTAACGCAAGGCGCAATATCAGACCTTAATATTGACCCATAATATTTAAATTGGACCAGGTATTATATTACAGGGTAATAGTGTACCCTACCACAGGAAATAATTATAGGTCAATTAGGGGGTACACTATGTATATTTTAAATAGTGCATTAAAACAAGGAAATACGAAGACACTTTTCTATGTTAACTAACGGTTGGTATCGGACCTTAATATTGACCTATAATTTTTAAATTGGACCACGTATTATATTACAGGGTTATAGTGTTTCCTACCACAGGAAATAATTATAGGTCAATTAGGGGGTACGCAGAGTGACCCTAAAGTTTACTAAGTATGCCTATGCGAAATAAAGTGTTCTGAGAAGCTTAAAATGAGGAAATAAGCGTTCTAAAATGCTTTAAAAATTCAATGACATTTTTCTATGCTAACTAACGGCACGGTATCGGAAATTAATATTGACCTATAATTTTTAAATTGGACCACGTATTATATTACAGGGTAATAGTGTACCCTACCACAGGAAATAATTATAGGTCAATTAGGGGGTACACTATGTATGTTTTAAATAGTGCATTAAAACAAGGAAATACGAAGACACTTTTCTATGTTAACTAACGGCACGGTATCGGACCTTAATATTGACCTATAATTTTTAAATTGGACAACGTATTATATTACAGGGTTATAGTGTTTCCTACCACAGGAAATAATTATAGGTCAATTAGGGGGTACGCAGAGTTACCCTAAAGTTTACTAAGTATGCCTATGCGAAATAAAGTGTTCTGAGAAGCTTAAAATGAGGAAATAAGCGTTCTAAAATGCTTTAAAAATTCAATGACATTTTTCTATGCTAACTAACGGCACGGTATCGGACCTTAATATTGACCTATAATTTTTAAATTGGACCACCTATTATATTACAGGGTAATAGTGTACCTTACCACAGGAAATAATTATAGGTCAATTAGGGGGTACACAGCGTGACCCTAAAGTTTACTATGTATGCCTATGCGAAATAGAGTGTTCTGAGAAGCTTAAAATGAAGAAATAAGCGTTCTAAAATGCTTTAAAAATTCAAAGACATCTTTCAATGGTTAACTAACGCAAGGCGCAATATCAGACCTTAATATTGACCCATAATATTTAAATTGGAACAGGTATTATATTACAGGGTAATAGTGTACCCCACCAAAGGAAATAATTATAGGTCATTTAGGGGGTACACAGCGTGACCCTAAAGTTTACTATGTAAGCCTATGCGAAATAGAGTGTTCTGAGATGCTTAAAATGAAGAAATAAGCGTTCTAAAATGCTTTAAAAATTCAAAGACATCTTTCAATGGTTAACTAACGCAAGGCGCAATATCAGACCTTAATATTGACCCATAATATTTAAATTGGAATAGGTATTATATTACAGGGTAATAGTGTACCCTACCACAGGAAATAATTATAGGTCAATTAGGGGGTACACTATGTATATTTTAAATAGTGCATTAAAACAAGGAAATACGAAGACACTTTTCTATGTTAACTAACGGCACGGTATCGGACCTTAATATTGACCTATAATTTTTAAATTGAACCACGTATTATATTACTGGGTTATAATGTACCCTACCACAGGAAATAATTATAGGTCAATTAGGGGGTACACAGAGAGACCCTAAAGTTTACTATGTATGCCTATGCGAAATAAAGTGTTCTGAGAAGCTTAAAATGAGGAAATAAGCGTTCTAAAATGCTTTAAAAATTGAAAGACATTTTTCAATGTTAACTAACGGCACGGTATCGGACCTTAATATTGACCTATAATTTTTAAATTGGACCACGTATTATATTACAGGGTAATAGTGTACCCTACCACAGGAAATAATTATAGGTCAATTAGGGGGTACACTATGTATATTTTAAATAGTGCATTAAAACAAGGAAATACGAAGACACTTTTCTATGTTAACTAACGGCACGGTATCGGACCTTAATATTGACCTATAATTTTTAAATTGGACCACGTATTATATTATAGGGTTATAGTGTTTCCTACCACAGGAAATAATTATAGGTCAATTAGGGGGTACGCAGAGTGACCCTTAAGTTTACTAAGTATGCCTATGCGAAATAAAGTGTTCTGAGAAGCTTAAAATGAGGAAATAAGCGTTCTAAAATGCTTTAAAAATTCAATGACATTTTTCTATGCTAACTAACGGCACGGTATCGGACCTTAATATTGACCTATAATTTTTAAATTGGACCACCTATTATATTACAGGGTAATAGTGTAACTTACCACAGGAAATAATTATAGGTCAATTAGGGGGTACACAGCGTGACCCTAAAGTTTACTATGTATGCCTATGCGAAATAGAGTGTTCTGAGAAGCTTAAAATGAAGAAATAAGCGTTCTAAAATGCTTTAAAAATTCAAAGACATCTTTCAATGGTTAACTAACGCAAGGCGCAATATCAGACCTTAATATTGACCCAAAATATTTAAATTGGAATAGGTATTATATTACAGGGTAATAGTGTACCCTACCACAGGAAATAATTATAGGTCAATTAGGGGGTACACTATGTATATTTTAAATAGTGCATTAAAACAAGGAAATACGAAGACACTTTTCTATGTTAACTAACGGCACGGTATCGGACCTTAATATTGACCTAACATTTTTAAATTGGACCACGTATTATATTACTGGGTTATAATGTACCCTACCACAGGAAATAATTATAGGTCAATTAGGGGGTACACAGAGAGACCCTAAAGTTTACTATGTATGCCTATGCGAAATAAAGTGTTCTGAGAAGCTTAAAATGAGGAAATAAGCGTTCTAAAATGCTTTAAAAATTCAAAGACATCTTTCAATGGTTAACTAACGCAAGGCGCGATATCAGACCTTAATATGGAACCATATTATTTCAATTGGACCAGGTATTATATTACAGGGTAATAGTGTACCCTACAACAGGAAATAAATATAGGTCAATTAGGGGGTACACTATGTATGTTTTAAATAGTGCATTAAAACAAGAAAATACGAAGACACTTTTCTATGTTAACTAACGGCACGGTATCGGACCTTAATATTGACCTATAATTTTTAAATTGGACCACGTATTATATTACAGGGTTATAGTGTACCCTACCACAGGAAATAATTATAGGTCAATTAGGGGGTACACAGAGTGACCCTAAAGTTTACTATGTATGCCTATGCGAAATAAAGTGTTCTGAGAAGCTTAAAATGAGGAAATAAGCGTTCTAAAATGCTTTAAAAATTCAAAGACATTTTTCTATGTTAACTAACGGCACGGTATCGGACCTTAATATTGACCTATAATTTTTAAATTGGACCACGTATTATATTACAGGGTAATAGTGTACCCTACCACAGGAAATAATTATAGGTCATTTAGGGGGTACACAGCGTGACCCTAAATTTACTATGTATGCCTATGCGAAATAGAGTATTCTGAGATGCTTAAATGAAGAAATAAGCGTTCAAAAATGCTTTAAAAATTCAAAGACATCTTTCAATGGTTAACTAACGCAAGGCGCAATATCAGACCTTAATATTGACCCATAATATTTAAATTGGACCAGGTATTATATTACAGGGTAATAGTGTACCCTACCACAGGAAATAATTATAGGTCAATTAGGGGGTACACTATGTATATTTTAAATATTGCAATAAAACAAGGAAATACGAAGACACTTTTCTATGTTAACTAACGGCACGGTATCGGACCTTAATATTGACCTATAATTTTTAAATTGGACCACGTATTATATTACAGGGTTATAGTGTACCCTACCACAGGAAATAATTATAGGTCAATTAGGGGGTACGCAGAGTGACCCTAAAGTTTACTATGTATGCCTATGCGAAATGAAGTGTTCTGAGAAGCTTAAAATGAGGAAATAAGCGTTCTAAAATGCTTTAAAAATTCAAAGACATTTTTCTATGCTAACTAACGGCACGGTATCGGACCTTACTATTGACCTATAATTTTTAAATTGGACCACCTATTATATTACAGGGTAATAGTGTACCCTACCACAGGAAATAATTATAGGTCAATTAGGGGGTACACAGCGTGACCCTAAAGTTTACTATGTATGCCTATGCGAAATAAAGTGTTCTGAGAAGCTTAAAATGAAGAAATAAGCGTTCTAAAATGCTTTAAAAATTCAAAGACATCTTTCAATGGTTAACTAACTCAAGGCGCAATATCAGACCTTAATATTGACCCATAATATTTAAATTGGACCAGGTATTATATTACAGGGTAATAGTGTACCCTACCACAGGAAATAATTATAGGTCAATTAGGGGGTACACTATGTATATTTTAAATAGTGCATTAAAACAAGGAAATACGAAGACACTTTTCTATGTTAACTAACGGCACGGTATCGGACCTTAATATTGACCTATAATTTTTAAATTGGACCACGTATTATATTACAGTGTTATAGTGTACCCTACCTCAGGAAATAATTATAGGTCAATTAGGGGGTACACAGAGTGACCCTAAAGTTTACTATGTATGCCTATGCGAAATAAAGTGTTCTGAGAAGCTTAAAATGAGGAAATAAGCGTTCTAAAATGCTTTAAAAATTCAAAGACATTTTTCTATGTTAACTAACGGCACGGTATCGGACCTTAATATTGACCTATAATTTTTAAATTGACCACGTATTATATTACAGGGTAATAGTGTACCCTACCACAGGAAATAATTATAGGTCATTTAGGGGGTACACAACGTGACCCTAAATTTTACTATGTATGCCTATGCGAAATAGAGTGTTCTGAGATGCTTAAAATGAAGAAATAAGCGTTCTAAAATGCTTTAAAAATTCAAAGACATCTTTCAATGGTTAACTAACGCAAGGCGCAATATCAGACCTTAATATTGACCCATAATATTTAACTTGAACCAGGTATTATATCTGAGTGTAATAGTGTACCCTACCACAGGAAATAATTATAGGTCAATTAGGGGGTACACTATGTATATTTTAAATAGTGCATTAAAACAAGGAAATACGAAGACATTTTTCAATGTTAACTAACGGCACGGTATCGGAACTTAATATTGACCTATAATTTTTAAATTGGACCACGTATTATATTACAGGGTAATAGTGTACCCTACCACAGGATATAATTATAGGTCATTTAGGGGGTTCACAGCGTGACCCTAAATTTTACTATGTATGCCTATGCGAAATAGAGTGTTCTGAGATGCTTAAAATGAAGAAATAAGCGTTCTAAAATGCTTTAAAAATTCAAAGACATCTTTCAATGGTTAACTAACTCAAGGCGCAATATCAGACCTTAATATTGACCCATAATATTTAAATTGGACCAGGTATTATATTACAGGGTAATAGTTTACCCTACCACAGGAAATAATTATAGGTCAATTAGGGGGTACACTATGTATATTTTAAATAGTGCATTAAAACAAGGAAATACGAAGACACTTTTCTATGTTAACTAACGGCACGGTATCGGACCTTAATATTGACCTATAATTTTTAAATTGGACCACGTATTATATAACAGGGTTATAGTGTACCCTACCACAGGAAATAATTATAGGTCAATTAGGGGGTACACAGAGTGACCCTAAAGTTTACTATGTATGCCTATGCGAAATAAAGTGTTCTGAGAAGCTTAAAATGAGGAAATAAGCGTTCTAAAATGCTTTAAAAATTCAAAGACATTTTTCTATGTTAACTAACGGCACGGTATCGGACCTTAATATTGACCTATAATTTTTAAATTGGACCACGTATTATATTACAGGGTAATAGTGTACCCTACCACAGGAAATAATTATAGGTCATTTAGGGGGTACACAGCGTGACCCTAAATTTTACTATGTATGCCTATGCGAAATAGAGTGTTCTGAGATGCTTAAAATGAAGAAATAAGCGTTCTAAAATGCTTTAAAAATTCAAAGACATCTTTCAATGGTTAACTAACGCAAGGCGCAATATCAGACCTTAATATTGACCCATAATATTTAACTTGAACCAGGTATTATATCTGAGGGTAAAAGTGTACCCTACCACAGGAAATAATTATAGGTCAATTAGGGGGTACACTATGTATATTTTAAATAGTGCATTAAAACAAGGAAATTCGAAGACACTTTTCTATGTTAACTAACGGCACGGTATCGGACCTTAATATTGACCTATAGTTTTTAAATTGGACCACGTATTATATTACAGGGTTATAGTGTATCCTACCACAGGAAATAATTATAGGTCAATTAGGGGGTACGCAGAGTGACCCTAAAGTTTACTAAGTATGCCTATGCGAAATAAAGTGTTCTGAGAAGCTTAAAATGAGGAAATAAGCGTTCTAAAATGCATTAAAAATTCAAAGACATTTTTCAATGTTAACTAACGGCACGGTATCGGACCTTAATATTGACCTATAATTTTTAAATTGGACCACGTATTATATTACAGGGAAATAGTGTACCCTACCACAGGAAATAATTATAGGTCATTTAGGGGGTACACAGAGTGACCCTAAATTTTACAATGTATGCTTATGCGAAATAGACTGTTCTGAGAAGCTTAAAATGAAGAAATAAGCGTTCTAAAATGCTTTAAAAATTCAAAGACATCTTTCAATGGTCAACTAGCGCAAGGCGCAATATCAGACCTTAATATTGACCCATAATATTTAAATTGGACCAGGTATTATATTACAGGGTAATAGTGTACCCTACCACAGGAAATAATTATAGGTCAATTAGGGGGTACACTATGTATATTTTAAATAGTGCATTAAAACAAGGAAATACGAAGACACTTTTCTATGTTAACTAACAGCACGGTATCGGACCTTAATATTGACCTATAATTTTTAAATTGGACCACGTATTATATTATAGGGTAATAGTGTACCCTACCACAGGAAATAATTATAGGTCAATTAGAGGGTACACAGCGTGACCCTAAAGTTTACTATGTATGCCTATGCGAAATAGAGTGTTCTGAGATGCTTAAAATGAAGAAATAAGCGCTCTAAAATGCTTTAAAAATTCAAAGACATCTTTCAATGGTTAACTAACGCAAGGCGCAATATCAGACCTTAATATTGACCCATAATATTTAAATTGGACCAGGTATTATATTACAGGGTAATAGTGTACCCTACCACAGGAAATAATTATAGGTCAATTAGGGGGTACACAATGTATATTTTAAATAGTGCATTAAAACAAGGAAATACGAAGACACTTTTCTATGTTAACTAACGGCACGGTATCGGACCTTAATATTGACCTATAATTTTTAAATTGGACCACGTATTATATTACAGGGTTATAGTGTTTCCTACCACAGGAAATAATTATAGGTCAATTAGGGGGTACGCAGAGTGACCCTAAAGTTTACTAAGTATGCCTATGCGAAATAAAGTGTTCTGAGAAGCTTAAAATGAGGAAATAAGCGTTCTAAAATGCTTTAAAAATTCAATGACATTTTTCTATGCTAACTAACGGCACGGTATCGGACCTTAATATTGACCTATAATTTTTAAATTGGACCACCTATTATATTACAGGGTAATAGTGTACCTTACCACAGGAAATAATTATAGGTCAATTAGGGGGTACACAGCGTGACCCTAAAGTTTACTATGTATGCCTATGCGAAATAGAGTGTTCTGAGAAGCTTAAAATGAAGAAATAAGCGTTCTAAAATGCTTTAAAAATTCAAAGACATCTTTCAATGGTTAACTAACGCAAGGCGCAATATCAGACCTTAATATTGACCCATAATATTTAAATTGGAACAGGTATTATATTTCAGGGTAATAGTGTACCCCACCAAAGGAAATAATTATAGGTCATTTAGGGGGTACACAGCGTGACCCTAAAGTTTACTATGTATGCCTATGCGAAATAAAGTGTTCTGAGAAGCTTAAAATGAGGAAATAAGCGTTCTAAAATGCTTTAAAAATTCAAAGACATTTTTCTATGTTAACTAACGGCACGGTATCGGACCTTAATATTGACCTATAATTTTTAAATTGGACCACGTATTATATAACAGGGTAATAGTGTACCCTACCACAGGATATAATTATAGGTCATTTAGGGGGTACACAGCGTGACCCTAAATTTTACTATGTATGCCTATGCGAAATAGAGTGCTCTGAGATGCTTAAAATGAAAAAATAAGCGTTCTAAAATGCTTTAAAAATTCAAAGACATCTTTCAATGGTTAACTAACGCAAGGCGCAATATCAGACCTTAATATTGACCCATAATATTTAAATTGGAATAGGTATTATATTACAGGGTAATAGTGTACCCTACCACAGGAAATAATTATAGGTCAATTAGGGGGTACACTATGTATATTTTAAATAGTGCATTAAAACAAGGAAATACGAAGACACTTTTCTATGTTAACTAACGGCACGGTATCGGACCTTAATATTGACCTATAATTTTTAAATTGGACCACGTATTATATTACTGGGTTATAATGTACCCTACCACAGGAAATAATTATAGGTCAATTAGGGGGTACACAGAGAGACCCTAAAGTTTACTATGTATGCCTATGCGAAATAAAGTGTTCTGAGAAGCTTAAAATGAGGAAATAAGCGTTCTAAAATGCTTTAAAAATTGAAAGACATTTTTCAATGTTAACTAACGGCACGGTATCGGACCTTAATATTGACCTATAATTTTTAAATTGGACCACGTATTATATTACAGGGTAATAGTGTACCCTACCACAGGAAATAATTATAGGTCAATTAGGGGGTACACTATGTATATTTTAAATAGTGCATTAAAACAAGGAAATACGAAGACACTTTTCTATGTTAACTAACGGCACGGTATCGGACCTTAATATTGACCTATAATTTTTAAATTGGACCACGTATTACATTACAGGGTTATAGTGTTTCCTACCACAGGAAATAATTATAGGTCAATTAGGGGGTACGCAGAGTGACCCTAAAGTTTACTAAGTATGCCTATGCGAAATAAAGTGTTCTGAGAAGCTTAAAATGAGGAAATAAGCGTTCTAAAATGCTTTAAAAATTCAATGACATTTTTCTATGCTAACTAACGGCACGGTATCGGATCTTAATATTGACCTATAATTTTTAAATTGGACCACCTATTATATTACAGGGTAATATTGTACCTTACCACAGGAAATAATTATAGGTCAATTAGGGGGTACACAGCGTGACCCTAAAGTTTACTATGTATGCCTATGCGAAATAGAGTGTTCTGAGAAGCTTAAATAAAGAAATAAGCGTTCTAAAATGCTTTAAAAATTCAAAGACATCTTTCAATGGTTAACTAACGCAAGGCGCAATATCAGACCTTAATATTGACCCATAATATTTAAATTGGAACAGGTATTATATTACAGGGTAATAGTGTACCCCACCAAAGGAAATAATTATAGGTCATTTAGGGGGTACACAGCGTGACCCTAAAGTTTACTATGTAAGCCTATGCGAAATAAAGTGTTCTGAGAAGCTTAAAATGAGGAAATAAGCGTTCTAAAATGCTTTAAAAATTCAAAGACATTTTTCTATGTTAACTAACGGCACGGTATCGGACCTTAATATTGACCTATAATTTTTAAATTGGACCACGTATTATATTACAGGGTAATAGTGTACCCTACCACAGGATATAATTATAGGTCATTTAGGGGGTACACAGCGTGACCCTAAATTTTACTATGTATGCCTATGCGAAATAGAGTGTTCTGAGATGCTTAAAATGAAGAAATAAGCGTTCTAAAATGCTTTAAAAATTCAAAGACATCTTTCAATGGTTAACTAACGCAAGGCGCAATATCAGACCTTAATATTGACCCATAATATTTAAATTGGAATAGGTATTATATTACAGGGTAATAGTGTACCCTACCACAGGAAATAATTATAGGTCAATTAGGGGGTACACTATGTATATTTTAAATAGTGCATTAAAACAAGGAAATACGAAGACACTTTTCTATGTTAACTAACGGCACGGTATCGGACCTTAATATTGACCTATAATTTTTAAATTGGACCACGTATTATATTACTGGGTTATAATGTACCCTACCACAGGAAATAATTATAGGTCAATTAGGGGGTACACAGAGAGACCCTAAAGTTTACTATGTATGCCTATGCGAAATAAAGTGTTCTGAGAAGCTTAAAATGAGGAAATAAGCGTTCTAAAATGCTTTAAAAATTCAAAGACATCTTTCAATGGTTAACTAACGCAAGGCGCGATATCAGACCTTAATATGGAACCATATTATTTCAATTGGACCAGGTATTATATTACAGGGTAATAGTGTACCCTACAACAGGAAATAAATATAGGTCAATTAGGGGGAACACTATGTATGTTTTAAATAGTGCATTAAAACAAGAAAATACGAAGACACTTTTCTATGTTAACTAACGGCACGGTATCGGACCTTAATATTGACCTATAATTTTTAAATTGGACCACGTATTATATTACAGGGTTATAGTGTACCCTACCACAGGAAATAATTATAGGTCAATTAGGGGGTACACAGAGTGACCCTAAAGTTTACTATGTATGCCTATGCGAAATAAAGTGTTCTGAGAAGCTTAAAATGAGGAAATAAGCGTTCTAAAATGCTTTAAAAATTCAAAGACATTTTTCTATGTTAACTAACGGCACGGTATCGGACCTTAATATTGACCTATAATTTTTAAATTGGACCACGTATTATATTACAGGGTAATAGTGTACCCTACCACAGGAAATAATTATAGGTCATTTAGGGGGTACACAGCGTGACCCTAAATTTTACTATGTATGCCTATGCGAAATAGAGTGTTCTGAGATGCTTAAAATGAAGAAATAAGCGTTCAAAAATGCTTTAAAAATTCAAAGACATCTTTCAATGGTTAACTAACGCAAGGCGCAATATCAGACCTTAATATTGACCCATAATATTTAAATTGGACCAGGTATTATATTACAGGGTAATAGTGTACCCTACCACAGGAAATAATTATAGGTCAATTAGGGGGTACACTATGTATATTTTAAATAGTGCAATAAAACAAGGAAATACGAAGACACTTTTCTATGTTAACTAACGGCACGGTATCGGACCTTAATATTGACCTATAATTTTTAAATTGGACCACGTATTATATTATAGGGTTATAGTGTACCCTACCACAGGAAATAATTATAGGTCAATTAGGGGGTACGCAGAGTGACCCTAAAGTTTACTATGTATGCCTATGCGAAATGAAGTGTTCTGAGAAGCTTAAAATGAGGAAATAAGCGTTCTAAAATGCTTTAAAAATTCAAAGACATTTTTCTATGCTAACTAACGGCACGGTATCGGACCTTAATATTGACCTATAATTTTTAAATTGGACCACGTATTATATTACAGGGTAATAGTGTACCCTACCACAGGATATAATTATAGGTCATTTAGGGGGTTCACAGCGTGACCCTAAATTTTACTATGTATGTCTATGCGAAATAGAGTGTTCTGAGATGCTTAAAATGAAGAAATAAGCGTTCTATAATGCTTTAAAAATTCAAAGACATCTTTCAATGGTTAACTAACTCAAGGCGCAATATCAGACCTTAATATTGACCCATAATATTTAAATTGGACCAGGTATTATATTTCAGGGTAATAGTGTACCCTACCACAGGAAATAATTATAGGTCAATTAGGGGGTACACTATGTATATTTTAAATAGTGCATTAAAACAAGGAAATACGAAGACACTTTTCTATGTTAACTAACGGCACGGTATCGGACCTTAATATTGACCTATAATTTTTAAATTGGAAAACGTATTATATTACAGGGTTATAGTGTACCCTACCACAGGAAATAATTATAGGTCAATTAGGGGGTACACAGAGTGACCCTAAAGTTTACTATGTATGCCTATGCGAAATAAAGTGTTCTGAGAAGCTTAAAATGAGGAAATAAGCGTTCTAAAATGCTTTAAAAATTCAAAGACATTTTTCTATGTTAACTAACGGCACGGTATCGGACCTTAATATTGACCTATAATTTTTAAATTGGACCACGTATTATATTACAGGGTAATAGTGTACCCTACCACAGGAAGTAATTATAGGTCATTTAGGGGGTACACAGCGTGACCCTAAATTTTACTATGTATGCCTATGCGAAATAGAGTGTTCTGAGATGCTTAAAATGAAGAAATAAGCGTTCTAAAATGCTTTAAAAATTCAAAGACATCTTTCAATGGTTAACTAACGCAAGGCGCAATATCAGACCTTAATATTGACCCATAATATTTAACTTGAACCAGGTATTATATCTGAGGGTAAAAGTGTACCCTACCACAGGAAATAATTATAGGTCAATTAGGGGGTACACTGTGTATATTTTAAATAGTGCATTAAAACAAGGAAATTCGAAGACACTTTTCTATGTTAACTAACGGCACGGTATCGGACCTTAATATTGACCTATAATTTTTAAATTGGACCACGTATTATATTACAGGGTTATAGTGTATCCTACCACAGGAAATAATTATAGGTCAATTAGGGGGTACACAGCGTGAACCTAAAGTTTACTATGTATGCCTATGCGAAATAAAGTGTTCTGAGAAGCTTAAAATGAGGAAATAAGCGTTCTAAAATGCATTAAAAATTCAAAGACATTTTTCAATGTTAACTAACGGCACGGTATTGGACCTTAATATTGACCTATAATTTTTAAATTGGACCACGTATTATATTACAGGGTAATAGTGTACCCTACCACAGGATATAATTATAGGTCATTTAGGGGGTTCACAGCGTGACCCTAAATTTTACTATGTATGCCTATGCGAAATAGAGTGTTCTGAGATGCTTAAAATGAAGAAATAAGCGTTCTAAAATGCTTTAAAAATTCAAAGACATCTTTCAATGGTTAACTAACTCAAGGCGCAATATCAGACCTTAATATTGACCCATAATATTTAAATTGGACCAGGTATTATATTACAGGGTAATAGTGTACCCTACCACAGGAAATAATTATAGGTCAATTAGGGGGTACACTATGTATATTTTAAATAGTGCATTAAAACAAGGAAATACGAAGACACTTTTCTATGTTAACTAACGGCACGGTATCGGACCTTAATATTGACCTATAATTTTTAAATTGGACCACGTATTATATTACAGTGTTATAGTGTACCCTACCTCAGGAAATAATTATAGGTCAATTAGGGGGTACACAGAGTGACCCTAAAGTTTACTATGTATGCCTATGCGAAATAAAGTGTTCTGAGAAGCTTAAAATGAGGAAATAAGCGTTCTAAAATGCTTTAAAAATTCAAAGACATTTTTCTATGTTAACTAACGGCACGGTATCGGACCTTAATATTGACCTATAATTTTTAAATTGACCACGTATTATATTACAGGGTAATAGTGTACCCTACCACAGGAAATAATTATAGGTCATTTAGGGGGTACACAGCGTGACCCTAAATTTTACTATGTATGCCTATGCGAAATAGAGTGTTCTGAGATGCTTAAAATGAAGAAATAAGCGTTCTAAAATGCTTTAAAAATTCAAAGACATCTTTCAATGGTTAACTAACGCAAGGCGCAATATCAGACCTTAATATTGACCCATAATATTTAACTTGAACCAGGTATTATATCTGAGGGTAATAGTGTACCCTACCACAGGAAATAATTATAGGTCAATTAGGGGGTACACTATGTATATTTTAAATAGTGCATTAAAACAAGGAAATACGAAGACATTTTTCAATGTTAACTAACGGCACGGTATCGGAACTTAATATTGACCTATAATTTTTAAATTGGACCACGTATTATATTACAGGGTAATAGTGTACCCTACCACAGGAAATAATTATAGGTCATTTAGGGGGTACACAGCGTGACCCTAAATTTTACTATGTATGCCTATGCGAAATAAAGTGTTCTGAGAAGCTTAAAATGAGGAAATAAGCGTTCTAAAATGCTTTAAAAATTCAAAGACATTTTTCTATGTTAACTAACGGCACGTTATCGGACCTTAATATTGACCTATAATTTTTAAATTGGACCACGTATTATATTACAGGGTAATAGTGTACCCTACCACAGGATATAATTATAGGTCATTTAGGGGGTTCACAGCGTGACCCTAAATTTTACTATGTATGCCTATGCGAAATAGAGTGTTCTGAGATGCTTAAAATGAAGAAATAAGCGTTCTAAAATGCTTTAAAAATTCAAAGACATCTTTCAATGGTTAACTAACTCAAGGCGCAATATCAGACCTTAATATTGACCCATAATATTTAAATTGGACCAGGTATTATATTACAGGGTAATAGTGTACCCTACCACAGGAAATAATTATAGGTCAATTAGGGGGTACACTATGTATATTTTAAATAGTGCATTAAAACAAGGAAATACGAAGACACTTTTCTATGTTAACTAACGGCACGGTATCGGACCTTAATATTGACCTATAATTTTTAAATTGGACTAGTATTATATTACAGTGTTATAGTGTACCCTACCTCAGGAAATAATTATAGGTCAATTAGGGGGTACACAGAGTGACCCTAAAGTTTACTATGTATGCCTATGCGAAATAAAGTGTTCTGAGAAGCTTAAAATGAGGAAATAAGCGTTCTAAAATGCTTTAAAAATTCAAAGACATTTTTCTATGTTAACTAACGGCACGGTATCGGACCTTAATATTGACCTATAATTTTTAAATTGACCACGTATTATATTACAGGGTAATAGTGTACCCTACCACAGGAAATAATTATAGGTCATTTAGGGGGTACACAGCGTGACCCTAAATTTTACTATGTATGCCTATGCGAAATAGAGTGTTCTGAGATGCTTAAAATGAAGAAATAAGCGTTCTAAAATGCTTTAAAAATTCAAAGACATCTTTCAATGGTTAACTAACGCAAGGCGCAATATCAGACCTTAATATTGACCCATAATATTTAACTTGAACCAGGTATTATATCTGAGGGTAATAGTGTACCCTACCACAGGAAATAATTATAGGTCAATTAGGGGGTACACTATGTATATTTTAAATAGTGCATTAAAACAAGGAAATACGAAGACATTTTTCAATGTTAACTAACGGCACGGTATCGGAACTTAATATTGACCTATAATTTTTAAATTGGACCACGTATTATATTACAGGGTAATAGTGTACCCTACCACAGGAAATAATTATAGGTCATTTAGGGGGTACACAGCGTGACCCTAAATTTTACTATGTATGCCTATGCGAAATAAAGTGTTCTGAGAAGCTTAAAATGAGGAAATAAGCGTTCTAAAATGCTTTAAAAATTCAAAGACATTTTTCTATGTTAACTAACGGCACGTTATCGGACCTTAATATTGACCTATAATTTTTAAATTGGACCACGTATTATATTACAGGGTAATAGTGTACCCTACCACAGGATATAATTATAGGTCATTTAGGGGGTTCACAGCATGACCCTAAATTTTACTATGTATGCCTATGCGAAATAGAGTGTTCTGAGATGCTTAAAATGAAGAAATAAGCGTTCTATAATGCTTTAAAAATTCAAAGACATCTTTCAATGGTTAACTAACTCAAGGCGCAATATCAGACCTTAATATTGACCCATAATATTTAAATTAGACCAGGTATTATATTACAGGGTTATAGTGTACCCTACCACAGGAAATAATTATAGGTCATTTAGGGGGTACACAGAGTGACCCTAAAGTTTACTATGTATGCCTATGCGAAATAAAGTGTTCTGAGAAGCTTAAAATGAGGAAATAAGCGTTCTAAAATGCTTTAAAAATTCAAAGACATTTTTCTATGTTAACTAACGGCACGGTATCGGACCTTAATATTGACCTATAATTTTTAAATTGGACCACGTATTATATTACAGGGTAATAGTGTACCCTACCACAGGAAATAATTATAGGTCATTTAGGGGGTACACAGCGTGACCCTAAATTTTACTATGTATGCCTATGCGAAATAGAGTGTTCTGAGATGCTTAAAATGAAGAAATAAGCGTTCTAAAATGCTTTAAAAATTCAAAGACATCTTTCAATGGTTAACTAACGCAAGGCGCAATATCAGACCTTAATATTGACCCATAATATTTAACTTGAACCAGGTATTATATCTGAGGGTAAAAGTGTACCCTACCACAGGAAATAATTATAGGTCAATTAGGGGGTACACTGTGTATATTTTAAATAGTGCATTAAAACAAGGAAATTCGAAGACACTTTTCTATGTTAACTAACGGCACGGTATCGGACCTTAATATTGACCTATAATTTTTAAATTGGACCACGTATTATATTACAGGGTTATAGTGTATCCTACCACAGGAAATAATTATACGTCAATTAGGGGGTACACAGCGTGACCCTAAAGTTTACTATGTATGCCTATGCGAAATAAAGTGTTCTGAGAAGCTTAAAATGAGGAAATAAGCGTTCTAAAATGCATTAAAAATTCAAAGACATTTTTCAATGTTAACTAACGGCACGGTATTGGACCTTAATATTGACCTATAATTTTTAAATTGGACCACGTATTATATTACAGGGTAATAGTGTACCCTACCACAGGAAATAATTATAGGTCATTTAGGGGGTACACAGAGTGACCCTAAATTTTACTATGTACGCTTATGCGAAATAGAGTGTTCTGAGAAGCTTAAAATGAAGAAATAAGCGTTCTAAAATGCTTTAAAAATTCAAAGACATCTTTCAATGGTCAACTAGCGCAAGGCGCAATATCAGACCTTAATATTGACCCATAATATTTAAATTGGACCAGGTATTATATTACAGGGTAATAGTGTACCCTACCACAGGAAATAATTATAGGTCAATTAGGGGGTACACTATGTATATTTTAAATAGTGCATTAAAACAAGGAAATACGAAGACACTTTTCTATGTTAACTAACGGCACGGTATCGGACCTTAATATTGACCTATAATTTTTAAATTGGACCACGTATTATATTATTGGGTAATAGTGTACCCTACCACAGGAAATAATTATAGGTCAATTAGAGGGTACACAGCGTGACCCTAAAGTTTACTATGTATGCCTATGCGAAATAGAGTGTTCTGAGAAGCTTAAAATGAAGAAATTAGCGTTCTAAAATGCTTTAAAAATTCAAAGACATCTTTCAATGGTTAACTAACGCAAGGCGCAATATCAGACCTTAATATTGACCCATAATATTTGAATTGGACCAGGTATTATATTACGGGGTAATAGTGTACCCTACCACAGGAAATAATTATAGGTCAATTAGGGAGTACACTATGTATATTTTAAATAGTGCATTAAAACAAGGAAATACGAAGACACTTTTCTATGTTAACTAACGGCCCGGTATCGGACCTTAATATTGACCTATAATTTTTAAATTGGACCACGTATTATATTACATGATAATAATGTACCCTACCACAGGAAATAATTATAGGTCAATTAGGGGGTACACAGTGTGACCCTAAAGTTTACTATGTATGCCTATGCGAAATAAAGTGTTCTGAGAAGCTTAAAATGAAGAAATAAGCGTTCTAAAATGCTTTAAAAATTCAAAGACATCTTTCAATGGTTAACTAACGCAAGGCGCAATATCAGACCTTAATATTGACCCATAATATTTGAATTGGACCAGGTATTATATTACGGGGTAATAGTGTACCCTACCACAGGAAATAATTATAGGTCAATTAGGGAGTACACTATGTATATTTTAAATAGTGCATTAAAACAAGGAAATACGAAGACACTTTTCTATGTTAACTAACGGCCCGGTATCGGACCTTAATATTGACCTATAATTTTTAAATTGGACCACGTATTATATTACATGATAATAATGTACCCTACCACAGGAAATAATTATAGGTCAATTAGGGGGTACACAGTGTGACCCTAAAGTTTACTATGTATGCCTATGCGAAATAAAGTGTTCTGAGAAGCTTAAAATGAAGAAATAAGCGTTCTAAAATGCTTTAAAAATTCAAAGACATCTTTCAATGGTTAACTAACGCTAGGCGCAATATCAGACCTTAATATTGACCCATAATATTTAAATTGGACCAGGTATTATATTACAGGGTAATAGTGTACCCTACCACAGGAAATAATTATAGGTCAATTAGGGGGTACACTATGTATATTTTAAATAGTGCATTAAAACAAGGAAATACGAAGACACTTTTCTATGTTAACTAACGGCACGGTATCGGACCTTAATATTGACCTATAATTTTTAAATTGGACCACGTATTATATTACAGGGTTATAGTGTACCCTACCACAGGAAATAATTATAGGTCAATTAGGGGGTACACAGAGTGACCCTAAAGTTTACTATATATGCCTATGCGAAATAGAGTGTTCTGAGATGCTGAAAATGAAGAAATAAGCGTTCTAAAATGCTTTAAAAATTCAAAGACATCTTTCAATGGTTAACTAACGCAAGGCGCAATATCAGACCTTAATATTGACCCATAATATTTAAATTGGACCAGGTATTATATTACAGGGTAATAGTGTACCCTACCACAGGAAATAATTATAGGTCAATTAGGGGGTACACTATGTATATTTTAAATAGTGCATTAAAACAAGGAAATACGAAGACACTTTTCTATGTTAACTAACGGCACGGTATCGGACCTTAATATTGACCTATAATTTTTAAACTGGACCACGTATTATATTACAGGGTTATAGTGTACCCTACCACAGGAAATAATTATAGGTAAATTAGGGGGTACACAGAGTGACCCTAAAGTTTACTATGTATGCCTATGCGAAAGAAAGTGTTCTGAGAAGCTTAAAATGAGGAAATAAGCGTTCTAAAATGCTTTAAAAATTCAAAGACATTTTTCTATGTTAACTAACGGCACGGTATCGGACCTTAATATTGACCTATAATTTTTAAATTGGACCACCTATTATATTACAGGGTAATAGTGTACCCTAAGACAGGAAATGATTATAGGTCATTTAGGGGGTACACTATGTATATTTTAAATAGTGCATTAAAACAAGGAAATACGAAGACACTTTTCTATGTTAACTAACGGCACGGTATCGGACCTTAATATTGACCTATAATTTTTAAATTGTACCACGTATTATATTACAGGGTAATAGTGTACCTTACCACAGGAAATAATTATAGGTCAATTAGGTGGTACACAGCGTGACCCTAAAATTTACTATGTATGCCTATGCGAAATAGAGTGTTCTGAGAAGCTAAAAATGAAGAAATAAGCGTTCTAAAATGCTTTAAAAATTCAAAGACATCTTTCAATGGTTAACTAGCGCAAGGCGCAATATCAGACCTTAATATTGACCCATAATATTTAAATTGGACCAGGTATTATATTACAGGGTAATAGTGTACCCTACCACAGGAAATAATTATAGGTCAATTAGGGGGTACACTATGTATATTTTAAATAGTGCATTAAAACAAGGAAATACGAAGACACTTTTCTATGTTAACTAACGGCACGGTATCGGACCTTAATATTGACCTATAATTTTTAAATTGGACCACGTATTATATTATAGGGTAATAGTGTACCCTACCACAGGAAATAATTATAGGTCAATTAGAGGGTACACAGCGTGACCCTAAAGTTTACTATGTATGCCTATGCGAAATAGAGTGTTCTGAGAAGCTTAAAATGAAGAAATTAGCGTTCTAAAATGCTTTAAAAATTCAAAGACATCTTTCAATGGTTAACTAACGCAAGGCGCAATATCAGACCTTAATATTGACCCATAATATTTGAATTGGACCAGGTATTATATTACGGGGTAATAGTGTACCCTACCACAGGAAATAATTATAGGTCAATTAGGGGGTACACTATGTATATTTTAAATAGTGCATTAAAACAAGGAAATACGAAGACACTTTTCTATGTTAACTAACGGCCCGGTATCGGACCTTAATATTGACCTATAATTTTTAAATTGGACCACGTATTATATTACAGGGTTATAGTGTACCCTACCACAGGAAATAATTATAGGTCAATTAGGGGGTACACAGAGTGACCCTAAAGTTTACTATATATGCCTATGCGAAATAGAGTGTTCTGAGATGCTCAAAATGAAGAAATAAGCGTTCTAAAATGCTTTAAAAATTCAAAGACATCTTTCAATGGTTAACTAACGCAAGGCGCAATATCAGACCTTAATATTGACCCATAATATTTAAATTGGACCAGGTATTATATTACAGGGTAATAGTGTACCCTACCACAGGAAATAATTATAGGTCAATTAGGGGGTACACTATGTATATTTTAAATAGTGCATTAAAACAAGGAAATACGAAGACACTTTTCTATGTTAACTAACGGCACGGTATCGGACCTTAATATTGACCTATAATTTTTAAACTGGACCACGTATTATATTACAGGGTTATAGTGTACCCTACCACAGGAAATAATTATAGGTCAATTAGGGGGTACACAGAGTGACCCTAAAGTTTACTATGTATGCCTATGCGAAATAAAGTGTTCTGAGAAGCTTAAAATGAGGAAATAAGCGTTCTAAAATGCTTTAAAAATTCAAAGACATTTTTCTATGTTAACTAACGGCACGGTATCGGACCTTAATATTGACCTATAATTTTTAAATTGGACCACCTATTATATTACAGGGTAATAGTGTACCCTACCACAGGAAATAATTATAGGTCATTTAGGGGGTACACTATGTATATTTTAAATAGTGCATTAAAACAAGGAAATACGAAGACACTTTTCTATGTTAACTAACGGCACGGTATCGGACCTTAATATTGACCTATAATTTTTAAATTGTACCACGTATTATATTACAGGGTAATAGTGTACCTTACCACAGGAAATAATTATAGGTCAATTAGGTGGTACACAGCGTGACCCTAAAATTTACTATGTATGCCTATGCGAAATAGAGTGTTCTGAGAAGCTTAAAATGAAGAAATAAGCGTTCTAAAATGCTTTAAAAATTCAAAGACATCTTTCAATGGTTAACTAACGCAAGGCGCGATATCAGACCTTAATATGGAACCATAATATTTCAATTGGACCAGGTATTATATTACGGGGTAATAGTGTACCCTACCACAGGAAATAATTATAGGTCAATTAGGGGGTACACTATGTATATTTTAAATAGTGCATTAAAACAAGGAAATACGAAGACACTTTTCTATGTTAACTAACGGCCCGGTATCGGACCTTAATATTGACCTATAATTTTTAAATTGGACCACGTATTATATTACATGATAATAATGTACCCTACCACAGGAAATAATTATAGGTCATTTAGGGGGTACACAGCGTGACCCTAAATTTTACTATGTATGCCTATGCGAAATAAAGTGTTCTGAGAAGCTTAAAATGAGGAAATAAGCGTTCTAAAATGCTTTAAAAATTCAAAGACATTTTTCTATGTTAACTAACGGCACGTTATCGGACCTTAATATTGACCTATAATTTTTAAATTGGACCACGTATTATATTACAGGGTAATAGTGTACCCTACCACAGGATATAATTATAGGTCATTTAGGGGGTTCACAGCATGACCCTAAATTTTACTATGTATGCCTATGCGAAATAGAGTGTTCTGAGATGCTTAAAATGAAGAAATAAGCGTTCTATAATGCTTTAAAAATTCAAAGACATCTTTCAATGGTTAACTAACTCAAGGCGCAATATCAGACCTTAATATTGACCCATAATATTTAAATTAGACCAGGTATTATATTACAGGGTTATAGTGTACCCTACCACAGGAAATAATTATAGGTCATTTAGGGGGTACACAGAGTGACCCTAAAGTTTACTATGTATGCCTATGCGAAATAAAGTGTTCTGAGAAGCTTAAAATGAGGAAATAAGCGTTCTAAAATGCTTTAAAAATTCAAAGACATTTTTCTATGTTAACTAACGGCACGGTATCGGACCTTAATATTGACCTATAATTTTTAAATTGGACCACGTATTATATTACAGGGTAATAGTGTACCCTACCACAGGAAATAATTATAGGTCATTTAGGGGGTACACAGCGTGACCCTAAATTTTACTATGTATGCCTATGCGAAATAGAGTGTTCTGAGATGCTTAAAATGAAGAAATAAGCGTTCTAAAATGCTTTAAAAATTCAAAGACATCTTTCAATGGTTAACTAACGCAAGGCGCAATATCAGACCTTAATATTGACCCATAATATTTAACTTGAACCAGGTATTATATCTGAGGGTAAAAGTGTACCCTACCACAGGAAATAATTATAGGTCAATTAGGGGGTACACTGTGTATATTTTAAATAGTGCATTAAAACAAGGAAATTCGAAGACACTTTTCTATGTTAACTAACGGCACGGTATCGGACCTTAATATTGACCTATAATTTTTAAATTGGACCACGTATTATATTACAGGGTTATAGTGTATCCTACCACAGGAAATAATTATACGTCAATTAGGGGGTACACAGCGTGACCCTAAAGTTTACTATGTATGCCTATGCGAAATAAAGTGTTCTGAGAAGCTTAAAATGAGGAAATAAGCGTTCTAAAATGCATTAAAAATTGAAAGACATTTTTCAATGTTAACTAACGGCACGGTATTGGACCTTAATATTGACCTATAATTTTTAAATTGGACCACGTATTATATTACAGGGTAATAGTGTACCCTACCACAGGAAATAATTATAGGTCATTTAGGGGGTACACAGAGTGACCCTAAATTTTACTATGTATGCTTATGCGAAATAGAGTGTTCTGAGAAGCTTAAAATGAAGAAATAAGCGTTCTAAAATGCTTTAAAAATTCAAAGACATCTTTCAATCGTCAACTAGCGCAAGGCGCAATATCAGACCTTAATATTGACCCATAATATTTAAATTGGACCAGGTATTATATTACAGGGTAATAGTGTACCCTACCACAGGAAATAATTATAGGTCAATTAGGGGGTACACTATGTATATTTTAAATAGTGCATTAAAACAAGGAAATACGAAGACACTTTTCTATGTTAACTAACGGCACGGTATCGGACCTTAATATTGACCTATAATTTTTAAATTGGACCACGTATTATATTATTGGGTAATAGTGTACCCTACCACAGGAAATAATTATAGGTCAATTAGAGGGTACACAGCGTGACCCTAAAGTTTACTATGTATGCCTATGCGAAATAGAGTGTTCTGAGAAGCTTAAAATGAAGAAATTAGCGTTCTAAAATGCTTTAAAAATTCAAAGACATCTTTCAATGGTTAACTAACGCAAGGCGCAATATCAGACCTTAATATTGACCCATAATATTTGAATTGGACCAGGTATTATATTACGGGGTAATAGTGTACCCTACCACAGGAAATAATTATAGGTCAATTAGGGAGTACACTATGTATATTTTAAATAGTGCATTAAAACAAGGAAATACGAAGACACTTTTCTATGTTAACTAACGGCCCGGTATCGGACCTTAATATTGACCTATAATTTTTAAATTGGACCACGTATTATATTACATGATAATAATGTACCCTACCACAGGAAATAATTATAGGTCAATTAGGGGGTACACAGTGTGACCCTAAAGTTTACTATGTATGCCTATGCGAAATAAAGTGTTCTGAGAAGCTTAAAATGAAGAAATAAGCGTTCTAAAATGCTTTAAAAATTCAAAGACATCTTTCAATGGTTAACTAACGCAAGGCGCAATATCAGACCTTAATATTGACCCATAATATTTGAATTGGACCAGGTATTATATTACGGGGTAATAGTGTACCCTACCACAGGAAATAATTATAGGTCAATTAGGGAGTACACTATGTATATTTTAAATAGTGCATTAAAACAAGGAAATACGAAGACACTTTTCTATGTTAACTAACGGCCCGGTATCGGACCTTAATATTGACCTATAATTTTTAAATTGGACCACGTATTATATTACATGATAATAATGTACCCTACCACAGGAAATAATTATAGGTCAATTAGGGGGTACACAGTGTGACCCTAAAGTTTACTATGTATGCCTATGCGAAATAAAGTGTTCTGAGAAGCTTAAAATGAAGAAATAAGCGTTCTAAAATGCTTTAAAAATTCAAAGACATCTTTCAATGGTTAACTAACGCTAGGCGCAATATCAGACCTTAATATTGACCCATAATATTTAAATTGGACCAGGTATTATATTACAGGGTAATAGTGTACCCTACCACAGGAAATAATTATAGGTCAATTAGGGGGTACACTATGTATATTTTAAATAGTGCATTAAAACAAGGAAATACGAAGACACTTTTCTATGTTAACTAACGGCACGGTATCGGACCTTAATATTGACCTATAATTTTTAAATTGGACCACGTATTATATTACAGGGTTATAGTGTACCCTACCACAGGAAATAATTATAGGTCAATTAGGGGGTACACAGAGTGACCCTAAAGTTTACTATATATGCCTATGCGAAATAGAGTGTTCTGAGATGCTGAAAATGAAGAAATAAGCGTTCTAAAATGCTTTAAAAATTCAAAGACATCTTTCAATGGTTAACTAACGCAAGGCGCAATATCAGACCTTAATATTGACCCATAATATTTAAATTGGACCAGGTATTATATTACAGGGTAATAGTGTACCCTACCACAGGAAATAATTATAGGTCAATTAGGGGGTACACTATGTATATTTTAAATAGTGCATTAAAACAAGGAAATACGAAGACACTTTTCTATGTTAACTAACGGCACGGTATCGGACCTTAATATTGACCTATAATTTTTAAACTGGACCACGTATTATATTACAGGGTTATAGTGTACCCTACCACAGGAAATAATTATAGGTAAATTAGGGGGTACACAGAGTGACCCTAAAGTTTACTATGTATGCCTATGCGAAAGAAAGTGTTCTGAGAAGCTTAAAATGAGGAAATAAGCGTTCTAAAATGCTTTAAAAATTCAAAGACATTTTTCTATGTTAACTAACGGCACGGTATCGGACCTTAATATTGACCTATAATTTTTAAATTGGACCACCTATTATATTACAGGGTAATAGTGTACCCTAAGACAGGAAATGATTATAGGTCATTTAGGGGGTACACTATGTATATTTTAAATAGTGCATTAAAACAAGGAAATACGAAGACACTTTTCTATGTTAACTAACGGCACGGTATCGGACCTTAATATTGACCTATAATTTTTAAATTGTACCACGTATTATATTACAGGGTAATAGTGTACCTTACCACAGGAAATAATTATAGGTCAATTAGGTGGTACACAGCGTGACCCTAAAATTTACTATGTATGCCTATGCGAAATAGAGTGTTCTGAGAAGCTAAAAATGAAGAAATAAGCGTTCTAAAATGCTTTAAAAATTCAAAGACATCTTTCAATGGTTAACTAGCGCAAGGCGCAATATCAGACCTTAATATTGACCCATAATATTTAAATTGGACCAGGTATTATATTACAGGGTAATAGTGTACCCTACCACAGGAAATAATTATAGGTCAATTAGGGGGTACACTATGTATATTTTAAATAGTGCATTAAAACAAGGAAATACGAAGACACTTTTCTATGTTAACTAACGGCACGGTATCGGACCTTAATATTGACCTATAATTTTTAAATTGGACCACGTATTATATTATAGGGTAATAGTGTACCCTACCACAGGAAATAATTATAGGTCAATTAGAGGGTACACAGCGTGACCCTAAAGTTTACTATGTATGCCTATGCGAAATAGAGTGTTCTGAGAAGCTTAAAATGAAGAAATTAGCGTTCTAAAATGCTTTAAAAATTCAAAGACATCTTTCAATGGTTAACTAACGCAAGGCGCAATATCAGACCTTAATATTGACCCATAATATTTGAATTGGACCAGGTATTATATTACGGGGTAATAGTGTACCCTACCACAGGAAATAATTATAGGTCAATTAGGGGGTACACTATGTATATTTTAAATAGTGCATTAAAACAAGGAAATACGAAGACACTTTTCTATGTTAACTAACGGCCCGGTATCGGACCTTAATATTGACCTATAATTTTTAAATTGGACCACGTATTATATTACAGGGTTATAGTGTACCCTACCACAGGAAATAATTATAGGTCAATTAGGGGGTACACAGAGTGACCCTAAAGTTTACTATATATGCCTATGCGAAATAGAGTGTTCTGAGATGCTCAAAATGAAGAAATAAGCGTTCTAAAATGCTTTAAAAATTCAAAGACATCTTTCAATGGTTAACTAACGCAAGGCGCAATATCAGACCTTAATATTGACCCATAATATTTAAATTGGACCAGGTATTATATTACAGGGTAATAGTGTACCCTACCACAGGAAATAATTATAGGTCAATTAGGGGGTACACTATGTATATTTTAAATAGTGCATTAAAACAAGGAAATACGAAGACACTTTTCTATGTTAACTAACGGCACGGTATCGGACCTTAATATTGACCTATAATTTTTAAACTGGACCACGTATTATATTACAGGGTTATAGTGTACCCTACCACAGGAAATAATTATAGGTCAATTAGGGGGTACACAGAGTGACCCTAAAGTTTACTATGTATGCCTATGCGAAATAAAGTGTTCTGAGAAGCTTAAAATGAGGAAATAAGCGTTCTAAAATGCTTTAAAAATTCAAAGACATTTTTCTATGTTAACTAACGGCACGGTATCGGACCTTAATATTGACCTATAATTTTTAAATTGGACCACCTATTATATTACAGGGTAATAGTGTACCCTACCACAGGAAATAATTATAGGTCATTTAGGGGGTACACTATGTATATTTTAAATAGTGCATTAAAACAAGGAAATACGAAGACACTTTTCTATGTTAACTAACGGCCCGGTATCGGACCTTAATATTGACCTATAATTTTTAAATTGGACCACGTATTATATTACATGATAATAATGTACCCTACCACAGGAAATAATTATAGGTCAATTAGGGGGTACACAGAGTGACCCTAAAGTTTACTATATATGCCTATGCGAAATAGAGTGTTCTGAGATGCTCAAAATGAAGAAATAAGCGTTCTAAAATGCTTTAAAAATTCAAAGACATTTTTCTATGTTAACTAACTGCACGGTATCGGACCTTAATATTGACCTATAATTTTTAAATTGGACCACCTATTATATTACAGGGTAATAGTGTACCCTACCACAGGAAATAATTATAGGTCAATTAGGGGGTACACTATGTATATTTTAAATAGTGCATTAAAACAAGGAAATACGAAGACACTTTTCTATGTTAACTAACGGCACGGTATCGGACCTTAATATTGACCTATAATTTTTAAATTGTACCACGTATTATATTACAGGGTAATAGTGTACCTTACCACAGGAAATAATTATAGGTCAATTAGGTGGTACACAGCGTGACCCTAAAATTTACTATGTATGCCTATGCGAAATAGAGTGTTCTGAGAAGCTTAAAATGAAGAAATAAGCGTTCTAAAATGCTTTAAAAATTCAAAGACATCTTTCAATGGTTAACTAACGCAAGGCGCGATATCAGACCTTAATATGGAACCATAATATTTCAATTGGACCAGGTATTATATTACAGGGTAATAGTGTACTCTACAACAGGAAATAATTATAGGTCAATTAGGGGGTACACTATGTATGTTTTAAATAGTGCATTAAAACAAGAAAATACGAAGACACTTTTCTATGTTAACTAACGGCACGGTATCGGACCTTAATATTGACCTATAATTTTTAAATTGGACCACGTATTATATTACAGGGGTATAGTGTACCCTACCACAGGAAATAATTATAGGTCAATTAGGGGGTACACAGAGTGACCCTAAAGTTTACTATGTATGCCTATGCGAAATAAAGTGTTCTGAGAAGCTTAAAATGAGGAAATAAGCGTTCTAAAATGCTTTAAAAATTCAAAGACATTTTTCTATGTTAACTAACGGCACGGTATCGGACCTTAATATTGACCTATAATTTTTAAATTGGACCACCTATTATATTACAGGGTAATAGTGTACCCTACCACAGGAAATAATTATAGGTCATTTAGGGGGTACACTATGTATATTTTAAATAGTGCATTAAAACAAGGAAATACGAAGACACTTTTCTATGTTAACTAACGGCACGGTATCGGACCTTAATATTGACCTATAATTTTTAAATTGTACCACGTATTATATTACAGGGTAATAGTGTACCTTACCACAGGAAATAATTATAGGTCAATTAGGTGGTACACAGCGTGACCCTAAAATTTACTATGTATGCCTATGCGAAATAGAGTGTTCTGAGAAGCTTAAAATGAAGAAATAAGCGTTCTAAAATGCTTTAAAAATTCAAAGACATCTTTCAATGGTTAACTAACGCAAGGCGCGATATCAGACCTTAATATGGAACCATAATATTTCAATTGGACCAGGTATTATATTACGGGGTAATAGTGTACCCTACCACAGGAAATAATTATAGGTCAATTAGGGGGTACACTATGTATATTTTAAATAGTGCATTAAAACAAGGAAATACGAAGACACTTTTCTATGTTAACTAACGGCCCGGTATCGGACCTTAATATTGACCTATAATTTTTAAATTGGACCACGTATTATATTACATGATAATAATGTACCCTACCACAGGAAATAATTATAGGTCAATTAGGGGGTACACAGAGTGACCCTAAAGTTTACTATATATGCCTATGCGAAATAGAGTGTTCTGAGATGCTCAAAATGAAGAAATAAGCGTTCTAAAATGCTTTAAAAATTCAAAGACATTTTTCTATGTTAACTAACTGCACGGTATCGGACCTTAATATTGACCTATAATTTTTAAATTGGACCACCTATTATATTACAGGGTAATAGTGTACCCTACCACAGGAAATAATTATAGGTCAATTAGGGGGTACACTATGTATATTTTAAATAGTGCATTAAAACAAGGAAATACGAAGACACTTTTCTATGTTAACTAACGGCACGGTATCGGACCTTAATATTGACCTATAATTTTTAAATTGTACCACGTATTATATTACAGGGTAATAGTGTACCTTACCACAGGAAATAATTATAGGTCAATTAGGTGGTACACAGCGTGACCCTAAAATTTACTATGTATGCCTATGCGAAATAGAGTGTTCTGAGAAGCTTAAAATGAAGAAATAAGCGTTCTAAAATGCTTTAAAAATTCAAAGACATCTTTCAATGGTTAACTAACGCAAGGCGCGATATCAGACCTTAATATGGAACCATAATATTTCAATTGGACCAGGTATTATATTACAGGGTAATAGTGTACTCTACAACAGGAAATAATTATAGGTCAATTAGGGGGTACACTATGTATGTTTTAAATAGTGCATTAAAACAAGAAAATACGAAGACACTTTTCTATGTTAACTAACGGCACGGTATCGGACCTTAATATTGACCTATAATTTTTAAATTGGACCACGTATTATATTACAGGGGTATAGTGTACCCTACCACAGGAAATAATTATAGGTCAATTAGGGGGTACACAGAGTGACCCTAAAGTTTACTATGTATGCCTATGCGAAATAAAGTGTTCTGAGAAGCTTAAAATGAGGAAATAAGCGTTCTAAAATGCTTTAAAAATTCAAAGACATTTTTCTATGTTAACTAACGGCACGGTATCGGACCTTAATATTGACCTATAATTTTTAAATTGGACCACGTATTATATTACAGGGTAATAGTGTACCCTACCACAGAAAATAATTATAGGTCAATTAGGGGGTACACAGCGTGACCCTAAGGTTTACTATGTATGCCTATGCGAAATAAAGTGTTCTGAGAAGCTTAAAATGAAGAAATAAGCGTTCTAAAATGCTTTAAAAATTCAAAGACATCTTTCAATGGTTAACTAACGCAAGGCGCAATATCAAACCTTAATATTGACCCATAATATTTAAATTGAACCAGGTATTGTATTACAGGGTAATAGTGTACCCTACCACAGGAATTAATTATAGGTCAATTAGGGGGTACACTATGTATATTTTAAATAGTGCATTAAAACAAGGAAATACGAAGACACTTTTCTATGTTAACTAACGGCACGGTATCGGACCTTAATATTGACCTATAATTTTTAAACTGGACCACGTATTATATTACAGGGTTATAGTGTACCCTACCACAGGAAATAATTATAGGTCAATTAGGGGGTACACAGAGTGACCCTAAAGTTTACTATGTATGCCTATGCGAAATAAAGTGTTCTGAGAAGCTTAAAATGAGGAAATAAGCGTTCTAAAATGCTTTAAAAATTCAAAGACATTTTTCTATGTTAACTAACGGCACGGTATCGGACCTTAATATTGACCTATAATTTTTAAATTGGACCACCTATTATATTACAGGGTAATAGTGTACCCTACCACAGGAAATAATTATAGGTCATTTAGGGGGTACACTATGTATATTTTAAATAGTGCATTAAAACAAGGAAATACGAAGACACTTTTCTATGTTAACTAACGGCACGGTATCGGACCTTAATATTGACCTATAATTTTTAAATTGTACCACGTATTATATTACAGGGTAATAGTGTACCTTACCACAGGAAATAATTATAGGTCAATTAGGTGGTACACAGCGTGACCCTAAAATTTACTATGTATGCCTATGCGAAATAGAGTGTTCTGAGAAGCTTAAAATGAAGAAATAAGCGTTCTAAAATGCTTTAAAAATTCAAAGACATCTTTCAATGGTTAACTAACGCAAGGCGCGATATCAGACCTTAATATGGAACCATAATATTTCAATTGGACCAGGTATTATATTACGGGGTAATAGTGTACCCTACCACAGGAAATAATTATAGGTCAATTAGGGGGTACACTATGTATATTTTAAATAGTGCATTAAAACAAGGAAATACGAAGACACTTTTCTATGTTAACTAACGGCCCGGTATCGGACCTTAATATTGACCTATAATTTTTAAATTGGACCACGTATTATATTACATGATAATAATGTACCCTACCACAGGAAATAATTATAGGTCAATTAGGGGGTACACAGAGTGACCCTAAAGTTTACTATATATGCCTATGCGAAATAGAGTGTTCTGAGATGCTCAAAATGAAGAAATAAGCGTTCTAAAATGCTTTAAAAATTCAAAAACATTTTTCTATGTTAACTAACTGCACGGTATCGGACCTTAATATTGACCTATAATTTTTAAATTGGACCACCTATTATATTACAGGGTAATAGTGTACCCTACCACAGGAAATAATTATAGGTCAATTAGGGGGTACACTATGTATATTTTAAATAGTGCATTAAAACAAGGAAATACGAAGACACTTTTCTATGTTAACTAACGGCACGGTATCGGACCTTAATATTGACCTATAATTTTTAAATTGTACCACGTATTATATTACAGGGTAATAGTGTACCTTACCACAGGAAATAATTATAGGTCAATTAGGTGGTACACAGCGTGACCCTAAAATTTACTATGTATGCCTATGCGAAATAGAGTGTTCTGAGAAGCTTAAAATGAAGAAATAAGCGTTCTAAAATGCTTTAAAAATTCAAAGACATCTTTCAATGGTTAACTAACGCAAGGCGCGATATCAGACCTTAATATGGAACCATAATATTTCAATTGGACCAGGTATTATATTACAGGGTAATAGTGTACTCTACAACAGGAAATAATTATAGGTCAATTAGGGGGTACACTATGTATGTTTTAAATAGTGCATTAAAACAAGAAAATACGAAGACACTTTTCTATGTTAACTAACGGCACGGTATCGGACCTTAATATTGACCTATAATTTTTAAATTGGACCACGTATTATATTACAGGGGTATAGTGTACCCTACCACAGGAAATAATTATAGGTCAATTAGGGGGTACACAGAGTGACCCTAAAGTTTACTATGTATGCCTATGCGAAATAAAGTGTTCTGAGAAGCTTAAAATGAGGAAATAAGCGTTCTAAAATGCTTTAAAAATTCAAAGACATTTTTCTATGTTAACTAACGGCACGGTATCGGACCTTAATATTGACCTATAATTTTTAAATTGGACCACGTATTATATTACAGGGTAATAGTGTACCCTACCACAGAAAATAATTATAGGTCAATTAGGGGGTACACAGCGTGACCCTAAGGTTTACTATGTATGCCTATGCGAAATAAAGTGTTCTGAGAAGCTTAAAATGAAGAAATAAGCGTTCTAAAATGCTTTAAAAATTCAAAGACATCTTTCAATGGTTAACTAACGCAAGGCGCAATATCAAACCTTAATATTGACCCATAATATTTAAATTGAACCAGGTATTGTATTACAGGGTAATAGTGTACCCTACCACAGGAATTAATTATAGGTCAATTAGGGGGTACACTATGTATATTTTAAATAGTGCATTAAAACAAGGAAATACGAAGACATTTTTCAATGTTAACTAACGGCACGGTATCGTAACTTAATATTGACCTATAATTTTTAAATTGGACCACGTATTATATTACAGGGTAATAGTGTACCCTACCACAGGAAATAATTATAGGTCATTTAGGGGGTACACAGCGTGACCCTAAATTTTACTATGTATGCCTATGCGAAATAGAGTGTTCTGAGAAGCTTAAAATGAAGAAATAAGCGTTCTAAAATGCTTTAAAAATTCAAAGACATCTTTCAATGGTTAACTAACGCAAGGCGCAATATCAGACCTTAATATTGACCCATAAAATTTAAATTGGACCAGGTATTATATTACAGGGTAATAGTGTACCCTACCAAAGGAAATAATTATAGGTCAATTAGGGGGTACACAGCGTGACCCTAAAGTTTACTATGTATGCCTATGCAAAATAAAGTGTTCTGAGAAGCTTAAAATGAGGAAATAAGCGTTCTAAAATGCTTTAAAAATTCAAAGACATTTTTCTATGTTAACTAACGGCACGATATCGGACCTTAATATTGACCTATAATTTTTAAATTGCACCACGTATTATATTACAGGGTAATAGTGTACCCTACCACAGGAAATAATTATAGGTCATTTAGGGGGTACACAGCGTGACCCTAAATTTTACTATGTATGCCTATGCGAAATAGAGTGTTCTGAGATGCTTAAAATGAAGAAATAAGCGTTCTAAAATGCTTTAAAATTTCAAAGACATCTTCCAATGGTTAACTAACGCAAGGCGCAATATCAGACCTTAATATTGACCCATAATATTTAAATTGGACCAGGTATTATATTACAGGGTAATAGTGTAACCTACCACAGGAAATAATTATAGGTCAATTAGGGGGTACACTATGTATATTTTAAATAGTGCATTAAAACAAGGAAATACGAAGACACTTTTCTATGTTAACTAACGGCACGGTATCGGACCTTAATATTGACCTATAATTTTTAAATTGGACCACGTATTATATTACAGGGTTATAGTGTACCCTACCACAGGAAATAATTATAGGTCAATTAGGGGGTACACAGAGTGACCCTAAAGTTTACTAT
The DNA here is from genome assembly GCF_982258835.1 of Parasteatoda tepidariorum. Lineage (NCBI taxonomy): Eukaryota > Metazoa > Arthropoda > Arachnida > Araneae > Theridiidae > Parasteatoda > Parasteatoda tepidariorum. The sequence goes on along the minus strand of NW_028257392.1, from coordinate 553,991 downwards.
ATATGCCTATGCGAAATAGAGTGTTCTGAGATGCTTAAAATGAAGAAATAAGCGTTCTAAAATGCTTTAAAAATTCAAAAACATCTTTCAATGGTTAACTAACGCAAGGCGCAATATCAGACCCTAATATTGACCCATAATATTTAAATTGGACCAGGTATTATATTACAGGGTAATAGTGTACCCTACCACAGGAAATAATTATAGGTCAATTAGGGGGTACACTATGTATATTTTAAATAGTGCATTAAAACAAGGAAATACGAAGACACTTTTCTATGTTAACTAACAGCACGGTATCGGACCTTAATATTGACCTATAATTTTTAAACTGGACCACGTATTATATTACCGGGTTATAGTGTACCCTACCACAGGAAATAATTATAGGTCAATTAGGGGGTACACAGAGTGACCCTAAAGTTTACTATGTATGCCTATGCGAAATAAAGTGTTCTGAGAAGCTTAAAATGAGGAAATAAGCGTTCTAAAATGCTTTAAAAATTCAAAGACATTTTTCTATGTTAACTAACGGCACGGTATTGGACCTTAATATTGACCTATAATTTTTAAATTGGACCACCTATTATATTACAGGGTAATAGTGTACCCTACCACAGGAAATAATTATAGGTCATTTAGGGGGTACACTATGTATATTTTAAATAGTGCATTAAAACAAGGAAATACGAAGACACTTTTCTATGTTAACTAACGGCTCGGTATCGGACCTTAATATTGACCTATAATTTTTAAATTGTACCACGTATTATATTACAGGGTAATAGTGTACCTTACCACAGGAAATAATTATAGGTCAATTAGGTGGTACACAGCGTGACCCTAAAATTTACTATGTATGCCTATGCGAAATAGAGTGTTCTGAGAAGCTTAAAATGAAGAAATAAGCGTTCTAAAATGCTTTAAAAATTCAAAGACATCTTTCAATGGTTAACTAACGCAAGGCGCGATATCAGACCTTAATATGGAACCATAATATTTCAATTGGACCAGGTATTATATTACAGGGTAATAGTGTACTCTACAACAGGAAATAATTATAGGTCAATTAGGGGGTACACTATGTATGTTTTAAATAGTGCATTAAAACAAGAAAATACGAAGACACTTTTCTATGTTAACTAACGGCACGGTATCGGACCTTAATATTGACCTATAATTTTTAAATTGGACCACGTATTATATTACAGGGGTATAGTGTACCCTACCACAGGAAATAATTATAGGTCAATTAGGGGGTACACAGAGTGACCCTAAAGTTTACTATGTATGCCTATGCGAAATAAAGTGTTCTGAGAAGCTTAAAATGAGGAAATAAGCGTTTTAAAATGCTTTAAAAATTCAAAGACATTTTTCTATGTTAACTAACGGCACGGTATCGGACCTTAATATTGACCTATAATTTTTAAATTGGACCACGTATTATATTACAGGGTAATAGTGTACCCTACCACAGAAAATAATTATAGGTCAATTAGGGGGTACACAGCGTGACCCTAAGGTTTACTATGTATGCCTATGCGAAATAAAGTGTTCTGAGAAGCTTAAAATGAAGAAATAAGCGTTCTAAAATGCTTTAAAAATTCAAAGACATCTTTCAATGGTTAACTAACGCAAGGCGCAATATCAAACCTTAATATTGACCCATAATATTTAAATTGAACCAGGTATTGTATTACAGGGTAATAGTGTACCCTACCACAGGAAATAATTATAGGTCAATTAGGGGGTACACTATGTATATTTTAAATAGTGCATTAAAACAAGGAAATACGAAGACATTTTTCAATGTTAACTAACGGCACGGTATCGTAACTTAATATTGACCTATAATTTTTAAATTGGACCACGTATTATATTACAGGGTAATAGTGTACCCTACCACAGGAAATAATTATAGGTCATTTAGGGGGTACACAGCGTGACCCTAAATTTTACTATGTATGCCTATGCGAAATAGAGTGTTCTGAGAAGCTTAAAATGAAGAAATAAGCGTTCTAAAATGCTTTAAAAATTCAAAGACATCTTTCAATGGTTAACTAACGCAAGGCGCAATATCAGACCTTAATATTGACCCATAAAATTTAAATTGGACCAGGTATTATATTACAGGGTAATAGTGTACCCTACCAAAGGAAATAATTATAGGTCAATTAGGGGGTACACAGCGTGACCCTAAAGTTTACTATGTATGCCTATGCAAAATAAAGTGTTCTGAGAAGCTTAAAATGAGGAAATAAGCGTTCTAAAATGCTTTAAAAATTCAAAGACATTTTTCTATGTTAACTAACGGCACGATATCGGACCTTAATATTGACCTATAATTTTTAAATTGGACCACGCATTATATTACAGGGTAATAGTGTACCCTACCACAGGAAATAATTATAGGTCATTTAGGGGGTACACAGCGTGACCCTAAATTTTACTATGTATGCCTATGCGAAATAGAGTGTTCTGAGATGCTTAAAATGAAGAAATAAGCGTTCTAAAATGCTTTAAAATTTCAAAGACATCTTCCAATGGTTAACTAACGCAAGGCGCAATATCAGACCTTAATATTGACCCATAATATTTAAATTGGACCAGGTATTATATTACAGGGTAATAGTGTACCCTACCACAGGAAATAATTATAGGTCAATTAGGGGGTACACTATGTATATTTTAAATAGTGCATTAAAACAAGGAAATACGAAGACACTTTTCTATGTTAACTAACGGCACGGTATCGGACCTTAATATTGACCTATAATTTTTAAATTGGACCACGTATTATATTACAGGGTTATAGTGTACCCTACCACAGGAAATAATTATAGGTCAATTAGGGGGTACACAGAGTGACCCTAAAGTTTACTATATATGCCTATGCGAAATAGAGTGTTCTGAGATGCTTAAAATGAAGAAATAAGCGTTCTAAAATGCTTTAAAAATTCAAAAACATCTTTCAATGGTTAACTAACGCAAGGCGCAATATCAGACCCTAATATTGACCCATAATATTTAAATTGGACCAGGTATTATATTACAGGGTAATAGTGTACCCTACCACAGGAAATAATTATAGATAAATTAGGGGGTACACTATGTATATTTTAAATAGTGCATTAAAACAAGGAAATACGAAGACACTTTTCTATGTTAACTAACAGCACGGTATCGGACCTTAATATTGACCTATAATTTTTAAACTGGACCACGTATTATATTACAGGGTTATAGTGTACCCTACCACAGGAAATAATTATAGGTCAATTAGGGGGTACACAGAGTGACCCTAAAGTTTACTATGTATGCCTATGCGAAATAAAGTGTTCTGAGAAGCTTAAAATGAGGAAATAAGCGTTCTAAAATGCTTTAAAAATTCAAAGACATTTTTCTATGTTAACTAACGGCACGGTATCGGACCTTAATATTGACCTATAATTTTTAAATTGGACCACCTATTATATTACAGGGTAATAGTGTACCCTACCACAGGAAATAATTATAGGTCATTTAGGGGATACACTATGTATATTTTAAATAGTGCATTAAAACAAGGAAATACGAAGACACTTTTCTATGTTAACTAACGGCACGGTATCGGACCTTAATATTGACCTATAATTTTTAAATTGTACCACGTATTATATTACAGGGTAATAGTGTACCTTACCACAGGAAATAATTATAGGTCAATTAGGTGGTACACAGCGTGACCCTAAAATTTACTAAGTATGCCTATGCGAAATAAAGTGTTCTGAGAAGCTTAAAATGAGGAAATAAGCGTTCTAAAATGGTTTAAAAATTCAATGACATTTTTCTATGCTAACTAACGGCACGGTATCGGACCTTAATATTGACCTATAATTTTTAAATTGGACCACCTATTATATTACAGGGTAATAGTGTACCTTACCACAGGAAATAATTATAGGTCAATTAGGGGGTACACAGCGTGACCCTAAAGTTTACTATGTATGCCTATGCGAAATAGAGTGTTCTGAGAAGCTTAAAATGAAGAAATAAGCGTTCTAAAATGCTTTAAAAATTCAAAGACATCTTTCAATGGTTAACTAACGCAAGGCGCAATATCAGACCTTAATATTGACCCATAATATTTAAATTGGAACAGGTATTATATTACAGGGTAATAGTGTACCCCACCAAAGGAAATAATTATAGGTCGTTTAGGGGGTACACAGCGTGACCCTAAAGTTTACTATGTAAGCCTATGCGAAATAAAGTGTTCTGAGAAGCTTAAAATGAGGAAATAAGCGTTCTAAAATGCTTTAAAAATTCAAAGACATTTTTCTATGTTAACTAACGGCACGGTATCGGACCTTAATATTAACCTATAATTTTTAAATTGGACCACGTATTATATTACAGGGTAATAGTGTACCCTACCACAGGATATAATTATAGGTCATTTAGGGGGTACACAGCGTGACCCTAAATTTTACTATGTATGCCTATGCGAAATAGAGTGTTCTGAGATGCTTAAAATGAAGAAATAAGCGTTCTAAAATGCTTTAAAAATTCAAAGACATCTTTCAATGGTTAACTAACGCAAGGCGCAATATCAGACCTTAATATTGACCCATAATATTTAAATTGGAATAGGTATTGTATTACAGGGTAATAGTGTACCCTACCACAGGAAATAATTATAGGTCAATTAGGGGGTACACTATGTATATTTTAAATAGTGCATTAAAACAAGGAAATACGAAGACACTTTTCTATGTTAACTAACGGCACGGTATCGGACCTTAATATTGACCTATAATTTTTAAATTGGACCACGTATTATATTACTGGGTTATAATGTACCCTACCACAGGAAATAATTATAGGTCAATTAGGGGGTACACAGAGAGACCCTAAAGTTTACTATGTATGCCTATGCGAAATAAAGTGTTCTGAGAAGCTTAAAATGAGGAAATAAGCGTTCTAAAATGTTTTAAAAATTCAAAGACATCTTTCAATGGTTAACTAACGCAAGGCGCGATATCAGACCTTAATATGGTACCATATTATTTCAATTGGACCAGGTATTATATTACAGGGTAATAGTGTACCCTACAACAGGAAATAAATATAGGTCAATTAGGGGGTACACTATGTATGTTTTAAATAGTGCATTAAAACAAGAAAATACGAAGACACTTTTCTATGTTAACTAACGGCACGGTATCGGACCTTAATATTGACCTATAATTTTTAAATTGGACCACGTATTATATTACAGGGTTATAGTGTACCCTACCACAGGAAATAATTATAGGTCAATTAGGGGGTACACAGAGTGACCCTAAAGTTTACTATGTATGCCTATGCGAAATAAAGTGTTCTGAGAAGCTTAAAATGAGGAAATAAGCGTTCTAAAATGCTTTAAAAATTCAAAGACATTTTTCTATGTTAACTAACGGCACGGTATCGGACCTTAATATTGACCTATAATTTTTAAATTGGACCACGTATTATATTACAGGGTAATAGTGTACCCTACCACAGGAAATAATTATAGGTCATTTAGGGGGTACACAGCGTGACCCTAAATTTTACTATGTATGCCTATGCGAAATAGAGTGTTCTGAGATGCTTAAATGAAGAAATAAGCGTTCAAAAATGCTTTAAAAATTCAAAGACATCTTTCAATGGTTAACTAACGCAAGGCGCAATATCAGACCTTAATATTGACCCATAATATTTAAATTGGACCAGGTATTATATTACAGGGTAATAGTGTACCCTACCACAGGAAATAATTATAGGTCAATTAGGGGGTACACTATGTATATTTTAAATAGTGCAATAAAACAAGGAAATACGAAGACACTTTTCTATGTTAACTAACGGCACGGTATCGGACCTTAATATTGACCTATAATTTTTAAATTGGACCACGTATTATATTACAGGGTTATAGTGTACCCTACCACAGGAAATAATTATAGGTCAATTAGGGGGTACGCAGAGTGACCCTAAAGTTTACTATGTATGCCTATGCGAAATGAAGTGTTCTGAGAAGCTTAAAATGAGGAAATAAGCGTTCTAAAATGCTTTAAAAATTCAAAGACATTTTTCTATGCTAACTAACGGCACGGTATCGGACCTTAATATTGACCTATAATTTTTAAATTGGACCACCTATTATATTACAGGGTAATAGTGTACCCTACCACAGGAAATAATTATAGGTCAATTAGGGGGTACACAGCGTGACCCTAAAGTTTACTATGTATGCCTATGCGAAATAAAGTGTTCTGAGAAGCTTAAAATGAAGAAATAAGCGTTCTAAAATGCTTTAAAAATTCAAAGACATCTTTCAATGGTTAACTAACGCAAGGCGCAATATCAAAGCTTAATATTGACCCATAATATTTAAATTGAACCAGGTATTGTATTACAGGGTAATAGTGTACCCTACCACAGGAAATAATTATAGGTCAATTAGGGGGTACACTATGTATATTTTAAATAGTGCATTAAAACAAGGAAATACGAAGACTTTTTTCAATGTTAACTAACGGCACGGTATCGGAACTTAATAATGACCTATAATTTTTAAATTGGACCACGTATTATATTACAGGGTAATAGTGTACCCTACCACAGGAAATAATTATAGGTCATTTAGGAGGTACACAGCGTGACCCTAAATTTTACTATGTATGCCTATGCGAAATAAAGTGTTCTGAGAAGCTTAAAATGAGGAAATAAGCGTTCTAAAATGCTTTAAAAATTCAAAGACATTTTTCTATGTTAACTAACGGCACGGTATCGGACCTTAATATTGACCTATAATTTTTAAATTGGACCACGTATTATATTACAGGGTAATAGTGTACCCTACCACAGGATATAATTATAGGTCATTTAGGGGGTTCACAGCGTGACCCTAAATTTTACTATGTATGCCTATGCGAAATAGAGTGTTCTGAGATGCTTAAAATGAAGAAATAAGCGTTCTAAAATGCTTTAAAAAATTCAAAGACATCTTTCAATGGTTAACTAACTCAAGGCGCAATATCAGACCTTAATATTGACCCATAATATTTAAATTGGACCAGGTATTATATTACAGGGTAATAGTGTACCCTACCACAGGAAATAATTATAGGTCAATTAGGGGGTACACTATGTATATTTTAAATAGTGCATTAAAACAAGGAAATACGAAGACACTTTTCTATGTTAACTAACGGCACGGTATCGGACCTTAATATTGACCTATAATTTTTAAATTGGACCACGTATTATATTACAGTGTTATAGTGTACCCTACCTCAGGAAATAATTATAGGTCAATTAGGGGGTACACATCGTGACCCTAAAGTTTACTATGTATGCCTATGCGAAATAAAGTGTTCTGAGAAGCTTAAAATGAGGAAATAAACGTTCTAAAATGCTTTAAAAATTCAAAGACATTTTTCTATGTTAACTAACGGCACAGTATCGGACCTTAATATTGACCTATAATTTTTAAATTGACCACGTATTATATTACAGGGTAATAGTGTACCCTACCACAGGAAATAATTATAGGTCATTTAGGGGGTACACAGCGTGACCCTAAATTTTACTATGTATGCCTATGCGAAATAGAGTGTTCTGAGATGCTTAAAATGAAGAAATAAGCGTTCTAAAATGCTTTAAAAATTCAAAGACATCTTTCAATGGTTAACTAACGCAAGGCGCAATATCAGACCTTAATATTGACCCATAATATTTAACTTGAACCAGGTATTATATCTGAGGGTAATAGTGTACCCTACCACAGGAAATAATTATAGGTCAATTAGGGGGTACACTATGTATATTTTAAATAGTGCATTAAAACAAGGAAATACGAAGACATTTTTCAATGTTAACTAACGGCACGGTATCGGAACTTAATATTGACCTATAATTTTTAAATTGGACCACGTATTATATTACAGGGTAATAGTGTACCCTACCACAGGAAATAATTATAGGTCATTTAGGGGGTACACAGCGTGACCCTAAATTTTACTATGTATGCCTATGCGAAATAAAGTGTTCTGAGAAGCTTAAAATGAGGAAATAAGCGTTCTAAAATGCTTTAAAAATTCAAAGACATTTTTCTATGTTAACTAACGGCACGGTATCGGACCTTAATATTGACCTATAATTTTTAAATTGGACCACGTATTATATTACAGGGTAATAGTGTACCCTACCACAGGATATAATTATAGGTCATTTAGGGGGTTCACAGCGTGACCCTAAATTTTACTATGTATGCCTATGCGAAATAGAGTGTTCTGAGATGCTTAAAATGAAGAAATAAGCGTTCTAAAATGCTTTAAAAATTCAAAGACATCTTTCAATGGTTAACTAACTCAAGGCGCAATATCAGACCTTAATATTGACCCATAATATTTAAATTGGACCAGGTATTATATTACAGGGTAATAGTGTACCCTACCACAGGAAATAATTATAGGTCAATTAGGGGGTACACTATGTATATTTTAAATAGTGCATTAAAACAAGGAAATACGAAGACACTTTTCTATGTTAACTAACGGCACGGTATCGGACCTTAATATTGACCTATAATTTTTAAATTGGACCACGTATTATATTACAGGGTTATAGTGTACCCTACCACAGGAAATAATTATAGGTCAATTAGAGGGTACACAGAGTGACCCTAAAGTTTACTATGTATGCCTATGCGAAATAAAGTGTTCTGAGAAGCCTAAAATGAGGAAATAAGCGTTCTAAAATGCTTTAAAAATTCAAAGACATTTTTCTATGTTAACTAACGGCACGGTATCGGACCTTAATATTGACCTATAATTTTTAAATTGGACCACGTATTATATTACAGGGTAATAGTGTACCCTACCACAGGAAATAATTATAGGTCATTTAGGGGGTACACAGCGTGACCCTAAATTTTACTATGTATGCCTATGCGAAATAGAGTGTTCTGAGATGCTTAAAATGAAGAAATAAGCGTTCTAAAATGCTTTAAAAATTCAAAGACATCTTTCAATGGTTAACTAACGCAAGGCGCAATATCAGACCTTAATATTGACCCATAATATTTAACTTGAACCAGGTATTATATCTGAGGGTAAAAGTGTACCCTACCACAGGAAATAATTATAGGTCAATTAGGGGGTACACTATGTATATTTTAAATAGTGCATTAAAACAAGGAAATTCGAAGACACTTTTCTATGTTAACTAACGGCACGGTATCGGACCTTAATATTGACCTATAATTTTTAAATTGGACCACGTATTATATTACAGGGTTATAGTGTATCCTACCACAGGAAATAATTATAGGTCAATTAGGGGGTACGCAGAGTGACCTTAAAGTTTACTAAGTATGCCTATGCGAAATAAAGTGTTCTGAGAAGCTTAAAATGAGGAAATAAGCGTTCTAAAATGCATTAAAAATTCAAAGACATTTTTCAATGTTAACTAACGGCACGGTATCGGACCTTAATATTGACCTATAATTTTTAAATTGGACCACGTATTATATTACAGGGTAATAGTGTACCCTACCACAGGAAATAATTATAGGTCATTTAGGGGGTACACAGAGTGACCCTAAAGTTTACTATGTATGCCTATGCGAAATAGAGTGTTCTGAGATGCTTAAAATGAAGAAATAAGCGTTCTAAAATGCTTTAAAAATTCAAAGACATCTTTCAATGGTTAACTAACGCAAGGCGCAATATCAGACCTTAATATTGACCCATAATATTTAAATTGGACCAGGTATTATATTACAGGGTAATAGTGTACCCTACCACAGGAAATAATTATAGGTCAATTAGGGGGTACACTATGTATATTTTAAATAGTGCATTAAAACAAGGAAATACGAAGACACTTTTCTATGTTAACTAACGGCACGGTATCGGACCTTAATATTGACCTATAATTTTTAAATTGGACCACGTATTATATTACAGGGTTATAGTGTTTCCTACCACAGGAAATAATTATAGGTCAATTAGGGGGTACGCAGAGTGACCCTAAAGTTTACTAAGTATGCCTATGCGAAATAAAGTGTTCTGAGAAGCTTAAAATGAGGAAATAAGCGTTCTAAAATGCTTTAAAAATTCAATGACATTTTTCTATGCTAACTAACGGCACGGTATTGGACCTTAATATTGACCTATAATTTTTAAATTGGACCACCTATTATATTACAGGGTAATAGTGTACCTTACCACCGGAAATAATTATAGGTCAATTAGGGGGTACACAGCGTGACCCTAAAGTTTACTATGTATGCCTATGCGAAATAGAGTGTTCTGAGAAGCTTAAAATGAAGAAATAAGCGTTCTAAAATGCTTTAAAAATTCAAAGACATCTTTCAATGGTTAACTAACGCAAGGCGCAATATCAGACCTTAATATTGACCCATAATATTTAAATTGGAACAGGTATTATATTACAGGGTAATAGTGTACCCCACCAAAGGAAATAATTATAGGTCATTTAGAGGGTACACAGCGTGACCCTAAAGTTTACTATGTATGCCTATGCGAAATAAAGTGTTCTGAGAAGCTTAAAATGAGGAAATAAGCGTTCTAAAATGCTTTAAAAATTCAAAGACATTTTTCTATGTTAACTAACGGCACGGTATCGGACCTTAATATTGATCTATAATTTTTAAATTGGACCACGTATTATATAACAGGGTAATAGTGTACCCTACCACAGGATATAATTATAGGTCATTTAGGGGGTACACAGCGTGACCCTAAATTTTACTATGTATGCCTATGCGAAATAGAGTGTTCTGAGATGCTTAAAATGAAGAAATAAGCGTTCTAAAATGCTTTAAAAATTCAAAGACATCTTTCAATGGTTAACTAACGCAAGGCGCAATATCAGACCTTAATATTGACCCATAATATTTAAATTGGAATAGGTATTATATTACAGGGTAATAGTGTACCCTACCACAGGAAATAATTATAGGTCAATTAGGGGGTACACTATGTATATTTTAAATAGTGCATTAAAACAAGGAAATACGAAGACACTTTTCTATGTTAACTAACGGCACGGTATCGGACCTTAATATTGACCTATAATTTTTAAATTGGACCACGTATTATATTACTGGGTTATAATGTACCCTACCACAGGAAATAATTATAGGTCAATTAGGGGGTACACAGAGAGACCCTAAAGTTTACTATGTATGCCTATGCGAAATAAAGTGTTCTGAGAAGCTTAAAATGAGGAAATAAGCGTTCTAAAATGCTTTAAAAATTGAAAGACATTTTTCAATGTTAACTAACGGCACGGTATCGGACCTTAATATTGACCTATAATTTTTAAATTGGACCACGTATTATATTACAGGGTAATAGTGTACCCTACCACAGGAAATAATTATAGGTCAATTAGGGGGTACACTATGTATATTTTAAATAGTGCATTAAAACAAGGAAATACGAAGACACTTTTCTATGTTAACTAACGGCACGGTATCGGACCTTAATATTGACCTATAATTTTTAAATTGGACCACGTATTATATTACAGGGTTATAGTGTTTCCTACCACAGGAAATAATTATAGGTCAATTAGGGGGTACGCAGAGTGACCCTAAAGTTTACTAAGTATGCCTATGCGAAATAAAGTGTTCTGAGAAGCTTAAAATGAGGAAATAAGCGTTCTAAAATGCTTTAAAAATTCAATGACATTTTTCTATGCTAACTAACGGCACGGTATCGGACCTTAATATTGACCTATAATTTTTAAATTGGACCACCTATTATATTACAGGGTAATAGTGTACCTTACCACAGGAAATAATTATAGGTCAATTAGGGGGTACACAGCGTGACCCTAAAGTTTACTATGTATGCCTATGCGAAATAGAGTGTTCTGAGAAGCTTAAAATGAAGAAATAAGCGTTCTAAAATGCTTTAAAAATTCAAAGACATCTTTCAATGGTTAACTAACGCAAGGCGCAATATCAGACCTTAATATTGACCCATAATATTTAAATTGGAACAGGTATTATATTACAGGGTAATAGTGTACCCCACCAAAGGAAATAATTATAGGTCATTTAGGGGGTACACAGCGTGACCCTAAAGTTTACTATGTAAGCCTATGCGAAATAAAGTGTTCTGAGAAGCTTAAAATGAGGAAATAAGCGTTCTAAAATGCTTTAAAAATTCAAAGACATTTTTCTATGTTAACTAACGGCACGGTATCGGACCTTAATATTGACCTATAATTTTTAAATTGGACCACGTATTATATTACAGGGTAATAGTGTACCCTACCACAGGATATAATTATAGGTCATTCAGGGGGTACACAGCGTGACCCTAAATTTTACTATGTATGCCTATGCGAAATAGAGTGTTCTGAGATGCTTAAAATGAAGAAATAAGCGTTCTAAAATGCTTTAAAAATTCAAAGACATCTTTCAATGGTTAACTAACGCAAGGCGCAATATCAGACCTTAATATTGACCCATAATATTTAAATTGGAATAGGTATTATATTACAGGGTAATAGTGTACCCTACCACAGGAAATAATTATAGGTCAATTAGGGGGTACACTATGTATATTTTAAATAGTGCATTAAAACAAGGAAATACGAAGACACTTTTCTATGTTAACTAACGGCACGGTATCGGACCTTAATATTGACCTATAATTTTTAAATTGGACCACGTATTATATTACTGGGTTATAATGTACCCTACCACAGGAAATAATTATAGGTCAATTAGGGGGTACACAGAGAGACCCTAAAGTTTACTATGTATGCCTATGCGAAATAAAGTGTTCTGAGAAGCTTAAAATGAGGAAATAAGCGTTCTAAAATGCTTTAAAAATTCAAAGACATCTTTCAATGGTTAACTAACGCAAGGCTCGATATCAGACCTTAATATGGAACCATATTATTTCAATTGGACCAGGTATTATATTACAGGGTAATAGTGTACCCTACAACAGGAAATAAATATAGGTCAATTAGGGGGTACACTATGTATGTTTTAAATAGTGCATTAAAACAAGAAAATACGAAGACACTTTTCTATGTTAACTAACGGCACGGTATCGGACCTTAATATTGACCTATAATTTTTAAATTGGACCACGTATTATATTACAGGGTTATAGTGTACCCTACCACAGGAAATAATTATAGGTCAATTAGGGGGTACACAGAGTGACCCTAAAGTTTACTATGTATGCCTATGCGAAATAAAGTGTTCTGAGAAGCTTAAAATGAAGAAATAAGCGTTCAAAAATGCTTTAAAAATTCAAGGACATCTTTCAATGGTTAACTAACGCAAGGCGCAATATCAGACCTTAATATTGACCCATAATATTTAAATTGGACCAGGTATTATATTACAGGGTAATAGTGTACCCTACCACAGGAAATAATTATAGGTCAATTAGGGGGTACACTATGTATATTTTAAATAGTGCAATAAAACAAGGAAATACGAAGACACTTTTCTATGTTAACTAACGGCACGGTATCGGACCTTAATATTGACCTATAATTTTTAAATTGGACCACGTATTATATTACAGGGTTATAGTGTACCCAACCACAGGAAATAATTATAGGTCAATTAGGGGGTACGCAGAGTGACCCTAAAGTTTACTATGTATGCCTATGCGAAATGAAGTGTTCTGAGAAGCTTAAAATGAGGAAATAAGCGTTCTAAAATGCTTTAAAAATTCAAAGACATTTTTCTATGCTAACTAACGGCACGGTATCGGACCTTAATATTGACCTATAATTTTTAAATTGGACCACCTATTATATTACAGGGTAATAGTGTACCCTACCACAGGAAATAATTATAGGTCAATTAGGGGGTACACAGCGTGACCCTAAAGTTTACTATGTATGCCTATGCGAAATAAAGTGTTCTGAGAAGCTTAAAATGAAGAAATAAGCGTTCTAAAATGCTTTAAAAATTCAAAGACATCTTTCAATGGTTAACTAACGCAAGGCGCAATATCAAAGCTTAATATTGACCCATAATATTTAAATTGAACCAGGTATTGTATTACAGGGTAATAGTGTACCCTACCACAGGAAATAATTATAGGTCAATTAGGGGGTACACTATGTATATTTTAAATAGTGCATTAAAACAAGGAAATACGAAGACATTTTTCAATGTTAACTAACGGCACGGTATCGGAACTTAATATTGACCTATAATTTTTAAATTGGACCACGTATTATATTACAGGGTAATTGTGTACCCTACCACAGGAAATAATTATAGGTCATTTAGGGGGTACACAGCGTGACCCTAAATTTTACTATGTATGCCTATGCGAAATAAAGTGTTCTGAGAAGCTTAAAATGAGGAAATAAGCGTTCTAAAATGCTTTAAAAATTCAAAGACATTTTTCTATGTTAACTAACGGCACGGTATCGGACCTTAATATTGACCTATAATTTTTAAATTGGACCACGTATTATATTACAGGGTAATAGTGTACCCTACCACAGGATATAATTATAGGTCATTTAGGGGGCTCACAGCGTGACCCTAAATTTTACTATGTATGCCTATGCGAAATAGAGTGTTCTGAGATGCTTAAAATGAAGAAATAAGCGTTCTAAAATGCTTTAAAAATTCAAAGACATCTTTCAATGGTTAACTAACTCAAGACGCAATATCAGACCTTAATATTGACCCATAATATTTAAATTGGACCAGGTATTATATTACAGGGTAATAGTGTACCCTACCACAGGAAATAATTATAGGTAAATTAGGGGGTACACTATGTATATTTTAAATAGTGCATGAAAACAAGGAAATACGAATACACTTTTCTATGTTAACTAACGGCACGGTATCGGACCTTAATATTGACCTATAATTTTTAAATTGGACCACGTATTATATTACAGTGTTATAGTGTACCCTACCTCAGGAAATATTTATAGGTCAATTAGGGGGTACACAGAGTGACCCTAAAGTTTACTATGTATGCCTATGCGAAATAAAGTGTTCTGAGAAGCTTAAAATGAGGAAATAAGCGTTCTAAAATGCTTTAAAAATTCAAAGACATTTTTCTATGTTAACTAACGGCACGGTATCGGACCTTAATATTGACCTATAATTTTTAAATTAGACCACGTATTATATTACAGGGTAATAGTGTACCCTACCACAGGATATAATTATAGGTCATTTAGGGGGTTCACAGCGTGACCCTAAATTTTACTATGTATGCCTATGCGAAATAGAGTGTTCTGAGATGCTTAAAATGAAGAAATAAGCGTTCTAAAATGCTTTAAAAATTCAAAGACATCTTTCAATGGTTAACTAACTCAAGGCGCAATATCAGACCTTAATATTGACCCATAATATTTAAATTGGACCAGGTATTATATTACAGGGTAATAGTGTACCCTACCACAGGAAATAATTATAGGTCAATTAGGGGGTACACTATGTATATTTTAAATAGTGCATTAAAACAAGGAAATACGAAGACACTTTTCTATGTTAACTAACGGCACGGTATCGGACCTTAATATTGACCTATAATTTTTAAATTGGACCACGTATTATATTACAGTGTTATAGTGTACCCTACCTCAGGAAATAATTATAGGTCAATTAGGGGGTACACAGAGTGACCCTAAAGTTTACTATGTATGCCTATGCGAAATAAAGTGTTCTGAGAAGCTTAAAATGAGGAAATAAGCGTTCTAAAATGCTTTAAAAATTCAAAGACATTTTTCTATGTTAACTAACGGCACGGTATCGGACCTTAATATTGACCTATAATTTTTAAATTGACCACGTATTATATTACAGGGTAATAGTGTACCCTACCACAGGAAATAATTATAGGTCATTTAGGGGGTACACAGCGTGACCCTAAATTTTACTATGTATGCCTATGCGAAATAGAGTGTTCTGAGATGCTTAAAATGAAGAAATAAGCGTTCTAAAATGCTTTAAAAATTCAAAGACATCTTTCAATGGTTAACTAACGCAAGGCGCAATATCAGACCTTAATATTGACCCATAATATTTAACTTGAACCAGGTATTATATCTGAGGGTAATAGTGTACCCTACCACAGGAAATAATTATAGGTCAATTAGGGGGTACACTATGTATATTTTAAATAGTGCATTAAAACAAGGAAATACGAAGACATTTTTCAATGTTAACTAACGGCACGGTATCGGAACTTAATATTGACCTATAATTTTTAAATTGGACCACGTATTATATTACAGGGTAATAGTGTACCCTACCACAGGAAATAATTATAGGTCATTTAGGGGGTACACAGCGTGACCCTAAATTTTACTATGTATGCCTATGCAAAATAAAGTGTTCTGAGAAGCTTAAAATGAGGAAATAAGCGTTCTAAAATGCTTTAAAAATTCAAAGACATTTTTCTATGTTAACTAACGGCACGGTATCGGACCTTAATATTGACCTATAATTTTTAAATTGGACCACGTATTATATTACAGGGTAATAGTGTACCCTACCACAGGATATAATTATAGGTCATTTAGGGGGGTCACAGCGTGACCCTAAATTTTACTATGTATGCCTATGCGAAATAGAGTGTTCTGAGATGCTTAAAATGAAGAAATAAGCGTTCTAAAATGCTTTAAAAATTCAAAGACATCTTTCAATGGTTAACTAACTCAAGGCGCAATATCAAACCTTAATATTGACCCATAATATTTAAATTGGACCAGGTATTATATTACAGGGTAATAGTGTACCCTACCACAGGAAATAATTATAGGTCAATTAGGGGGTACACTATGTATATTTTAAATAGTGCATTAAAACAAGGAAATACGAAGACACTTTTCTATGTTAACTAACGGCACGGTATCGGACCTTAATATTGACCTATAATTTTTAAATTGGACCACGTATTATATTACAGGGTTATAGTGTACCCTACCACAGGAAATAATTATAGGTCAATTAGGGGGTACACAGAGTGACCCTAAAGTTTAATATGTATGCCTATGCGAAATAAAGTGTTCTGAGAAGCTTAAAATGAGGAAATAAGCGTTCTAAAATGCTTTAAAAATTCACAGACATTTTTCTATGTTAACTAACGGCACGGTATCGGACCTTAATATTGACCTATAATTTTTAAATTGGACCACGTATTATATTACAGGGTAATAGTGTACCCTACCACAGGAAATAATTATAGGTCATTTAGGGGGTACACAGCGTGACCCTAAATTTTACTATGTATGCCTATGCGAAATAGAGTGTTCTGAAATGCTTAAAATGAAGAAATAAGCGTTCTAAAATGCTTTAAAAATTCAAAGACATCTTTCAATGGTTAACTAACGCAAGGCGCAATATCAGACCTTAATATTGACCCATAATATTTAACTTGAACCAGGTATTATATCTGAGGGTAAAAGTGTACCCTACCACAGGAAATAATTATAGGTCAATTAGGGGGTACACTATGTATATTTTAAATAGTGCATTAAAACAAGGAAATTCGAAGACACTTTTCTATGTTAACTAACGGCACGGTATCGGACCTTAATATTGACCTATAATTTTTAAATTGGACCACGTATTATATTACAGGGTTATAGTGTATCCTACCACAGGAAATAATTATAGGTCAATTAGGGGGTACACAGCGTGACCCTAAAGTTTACTATGTATGCCTATGCGAAATAAAGTGTTCTGAGAAGCTTAAAATGAGGAAATAAGCGTTCTAAAATGCATTAAAAATTCAAAGACATTTTTCAATGTTAACTAACGGCACGGTATCGGACCTTAATATTGACCTATAATTTTTAAATTGGACCACGTATTATATTACAGGGTAATAGTGTACCCTACCACAGGAAATAATTATAGGTCATTTAGGGGGTACACAGAGTGACCCTAAATTTTACTATGTATGCTTATGCGAAATAGAGTGTTCTGAGAAGCTTAAAATGAAGAAATGAGCGTTCTAAAATGCTTTAAAAATTCAAAGACATCTTTCAATGGTCAACTAGCGCAAGGCGCAATATCAGACCTTAATATTGACCCATAATATTTAAATTGGACCAGGTATTATATTACAGGGTAATAGTGTACCCTACCACAGGAAATAATTATAGGTCAATTAGGGGGTACACTATGTATATTTTAAATAGTGCATTAAAACAAGGAAATACGAAGACACTTTTCTATGTTAACTAACGGCACGGTATCGGACCTTAATATTGACCTACAATTTTTAAATTGGACCACGTATTATATTATAGGGTAATAGTGTACCCTACCACAGGAAATAATTATAGGTCAATTAGAGGGTACACAGCGTGACCCTAAAGTTTACTATGTATGCCTATGCGAAATAGAGTGTTCTGAGAAGCTTAAAATGAAGAAATTAGCGTTCTAAAATGCTTTAAAAATTCAAAGACATCTTTCAATGGTTAACTAACGCAAGGCGCAATATCAGACCTTAATATTGACCCATAATATTTGAATTGGAAAAGGTATTATATTACGGGGTAATAGTGTACCCTACCACAGGAAATAATTATAGGTCAATTAGGGGGTACACTATGTATATTTTAAATAGTGCATTAAAACAAGGAAATACGAAGACACTTTTCTATGTTAACTAACGGCCCGGTATCGGACCTTAATATTGACCTATAATTTTTAAATTGGACCACGTATTATATTACAGGGTTATAGTGTACCCTACCACAGGAAATAATTATAGGTCAATTAGGGGGTACACAGAGTGACCCTAAGGTTTACTATGTATGCCTATGCGAAAGAAAGTGTTCTGAGAAGCTTAAAATGAGGAAATAAGCGTTCTAAAATGCTTTAAAAATTCAAAGACATTTTTCTATGTTAACTAACGGCACGGTATCGGACCTTAATATTGACCTATAATTTTTAAATTGGACCACCTATTATATTACAGGGTAATAGTGTACCCTACCACAGGAAATAATTATATGTCATTTAGGGGGTACACTATGTATATTTTAAACAGTGCATTAAAACAAGGAAATACGAAGACATTTTTCTATGTTAACTAACGGCACGGTATCGGACCTTAATATTGATCCATAATATTTAAATTGGACCAGGTATTATATTACAGGGTAATAGTGTACCCTACCACAGGAAATAATTATAGGTCAATTAGGGGGTACACTATGTATATTTTAATTAGTGCATTAAAACAAGGAAATACGAAGACACTTTTCTATGTTAACTAACGGCACGGTATCGGACCTTAATATTGACCTATAATTTTTAAATTGGACCACGTATTATATTACAGGGTTATAGTGTACCCTTCCACAGGAAATAATTATAGGTCGATTAGGGGGTATACAGAGTGACCCTAAAGTTTACTATATATGCCTATGCGAAATAGAGTGTTCTGAGATGCTTAAAATGAAGAAATAAGCGTTCTAAAATGCTTTAAAAATTCAAAGACATCTTTCAATGGTTAACTAACGCAAGGCGCAATATCAGACCTTAATATTGACCCATAATATTTAAATTGGACCAGGTATTATATTACAGGGTAATAGTGTACCCTACCACAGGAAATAATTATAGGTCAATTAGGGGGTACACTATGTATATTTTAAATAGTGCATTAAAACAAGGAAATACGAAGACACTTTTCTATGTTAACTAACGGCACGGTATCGGACCTTAATATTGACCTATAATTTTTAAACTAGACCACGTATTATATTACAGGGTTATAGTGTACCCTACCACAGGAAATAATTATAGGTCAATTAGGGGGTACACAGAGTGACCCTAAGGTTTACTATGTATGCCTATGCGAAAGAAAGTGTTCTGAGAAGCTTAAAATGAGGAAATAAGCGTTCTAAAATGCTTTAAAAATTCAAAGACATTTTTCTATGTTAACTAACGGCACGGTATCGGACCTTAATATTGACCTATAATTTTTAAATTGGACCACCTATTATATTACAGGGTAATAGTGTACCCTACCACAGGAAATAATTATAGGTCATTTAGGGGGTACACTATGTATATTTTAAACAGTGCATTAAAACAAGGAAATACGAAGACATTTTTCTATGTTAACTAACGGCACGGTATCGGACCTTAATATTGATCCATAATATTTAAATTGGACCAGGTATTATATTACAGGGTAATAGTGTACCCTACCACAGGAAATAATTATAGGTCAATTAGGGGGTACACTATGTATATTTCAAATAGTGCATTAAAACAAGGAAATACGAAGACACTTTTCTATGTTAACTAACGGCACGGTATCGGACCTTAATATTGACCTATAATTTTTAAATTGGACCACGTATTATATTACAGGGTTATAGTGTACCCTACCACAGGAAATAATTATAGGTCAATTAGGGGGTACACAGAGTGACCCTAAAGTTTACTATATATGCCTATGCGAAATAGAGTGTTCTGAGATGCTTAAAATGAAGAAATAAGCGTTCTAAAATGCTTTAAAAATTCAAAGACATCTTTCAATGGTTAACTAACGCAAGGCGCAATATCAGACCTTAATATTGACCCATAATATTTAAATTGGACCAGGTATTATATTACAGGGTAATAGTGTACCCTACCACAGGAAATAATTATAGGTCAATTAGGGGGTACACTATGTATATTTTAAATAGTGCATTAAAACAAGGAAATACGAAGACACTTTTCTATGTTAACTAACGGCACGGTATCGGACCTTAATATTGACCTATAATTTTTAAACTGGACCACGTATTATAT
Source organism: Parasteatoda tepidariorum (assembly GCF_982258835.1). NCBI lineage: Eukaryota > Metazoa > Arthropoda > Arachnida > Araneae > Theridiidae > Parasteatoda > Parasteatoda tepidariorum. The sequence goes on along the minus strand of NW_028257392.1, from coordinate 533,173 downwards.
TACAGGGTTATAGTGTACCCTACCACAGGAAATAATTATAGGTCAATTAGGGGGTACACAGAGTGACCCTAAAGTTTACTATGTATGCCTATGCGAAAGAAAGTGTTCTGAGAAGCTTAAAATGAGGAAATAAGCGTTCTAAAATGCTTTAAAAATTCAAAGACATTTTTCTATGTTAACTAACGGCACGGTATCGGACCTTAATATTGACCTATAATTTTTAAATTGGACCACCTATTATATTACAGGGTAATAGTGTACCCTACCACAGGAAATAATTATAGGTCATTTAGGGGGTACACTATGTATATTTTAAATAGTGCATTAAAACAAGGAAATACGAAGACACTTTTCTATGTTAACTAACGGCACGGTATCGGACCTTAATATTGACCTATAATTTTTAAATTGGACCACGTATTATATTATAGGGTAATAGTGTACCCTACCACAGGAAATAATTATAGGTCAATTAGAGGGTACACAGCGTGACCCTAAAGTTTACTATGTATGCCTATGCGAAATAGAGTGTTCTGAGAAGCTTAAAATGAAGAAATTAGCGTTCTAAAATGCTTTAAAAATTCAAAGACATCTTTCAATGGTTAACTAACGCAAGGCGCAATATCAGACCTTAATATTGACCCATAATATTTGAATTGGACCAGGTATTATATTACGGGGTAATAGTGTACCCTACCACAGGAAATAATTATAGGTCAATTAGGGGGTACACTATGTATATTTTAAATAGTGCATTAAAACAAGGAAATACGAAGACACTTTTCTATGTTAACTAACGGCACGGTATCGGACCTTAATATTGACCTATAATTTTTAAATTGGACCACCTATTATATTACAGGGTAATAGTGTACCCTACCACAGGAAATAATTATAGGTCATTTAGGGGGTACACTATGTATATTTTAAATAGTGCATTAAAACAAGGAAATACGAAGACACTTTTCTGTGTTAACTAACAGCACGGTATCGGACCTTAATATTGACCTATAATTTTTAAATTGTACCACGTATTATATTACAGGGTAATAGTGTACCTTACCACAGGAAATAATTATAGGTCAATTAGGTGGTACACAGCGTGACTCTAAAATTTACTATGTATGCCTATCCGAAATAGAGTGTTCTGAGAAGCTTAAAATGAAGAAATAAGCGTTCTAAAATGCTTTAAAAATTCAAAGACATCTTTCAATGGTTAACTAACGCAAGGCGCGATATCAGACCTTAATATGGAACCATAATATTTCAATTGGACCAGGTATTATATTACGGGGTAATAGTGTACCCTACCAAAGGAAATAATTATAGGTCAATTAGGGGCTACACTATGTATATTTTAAATAGTGCATTAAAACAAGGAAATACGAAGACACTTTTCTATGTTAACTAACGGCCCGGTATCGGACCTTAATATTGACCTATAATTTTTAAATTGGACCACGTATTATATTACATGATAATAATGTACCCTACCACAGGAAATAATTATAGGTCAATTAGGGGGTACACAGAGTGACCCTAAAGTTTACTATATATGCCTATGCGAAATAGAGTGTTCTGAGATGCTCAAAATGAAGAAATAAGCGTTCTAAAATGCTTTAAAAATTCAAAGACATCTTTCAATGGTTAACTAACGCAAGGCGCAATATCAGACCTTAATATTGACCCATAATATTTAAATTGGACCAGGTATTATATTACAGGGTAATAGTGTACCCTACCACAGGAAATAATTATAGGTCAATTAGGGGGTACACTATGTATATTTTAAATAGTGCATTAAAACAAGGAAATACGAAGACACTTTTCTATGTTAACTAACGGCACGGTATCGGACCTTAATATTGACCTATAATTTTTAAACTGGACCACGTATTATATTACAGGGTTATAGTGTACCCTACCACAGGAAATAATTATAGGTCAATTAGGGGGTACACAGAGTGACCCTAAAGTTTACTATGTATGCCTATGCGAAATAAAGTGTTCTGAGAAGCTTAAAATGAGGAAATAAGCGTTCTAAAATGCTTTAAAAATTCAAAGACATTTTTCTATGTTAACTAACGGCACGGTATCGGACCTTAATATTGACCTATAATTTTTAAATTGGACCACCTATTATATTACAGGGTAATAGTGTACCCTACCACAGGAAATAATTATAGGTCATTTAGGGGGTACACTATGTATATTTTAAATAGTGCATTAAAACAAGGAAATATGAAGACACTTTTCTATGTTAACTAACGGCACGGTATCGGACCTTAATATTGACCTATAATTTTTAAATTGTACCACGTATTATACTACATGGTAATAGTGTACCTTACCACAGGAAATAATTATAGGTCAATTAGGTGGTAAACAGCGTGACCCTAAAATTTACTATGTATGCCTATGCGAAATAGAGTGTTCTGAGAAGCTTAAAATGAAGAAATAAGCGTTCTAAAATGCTTTAAAAATTCAAAGACATCTTTCAATGGTTAACTAACGCAAGGCGCGATATCAGACCTTAATATGGAACCATAATATTTCAATTGGACCAGGTATTATATTACGGGGTAATAGTGTACCCTACCACAGGAAATAATTATAGGTCAACTAGGGGGTACACTATGTATATTTTAAATAGTGCATTAAAACAAGGAAATGCGAAGACACTTTTCTATGTTAACTAACGGCCCGGTATCGGACCTTAATATTGACCTATAATTTTTAAATTGGACCACGTATTATATTACATGATAATAATGTACCCTACCACAGGAAATAATTATAGGTCAATTAGGGGGTACACAGAGTGACCCTAAAGTTTACTATATATGCCTATGCGAAATAGAGTGTTCTGAGATGCACAAAATGAAGAAATAAGCGTTCTAAAATGCTTTAAAAATTCAAAGACATCTTTCAATGGTTAACTAACGCAAGGCGCAATATCAGACCTTAATATTGACCCATAATATTTAAATTGGACCAGGTATTATATTACAGGGTAATAGTGTACCCTACCACAGGAAATAATTATAGGTCAATTAGGGGGTACACTATGTATATTTTAAATAGTGCATTAAAACAAGGAAATACGAAGACACTTTTCTATGTTAACTAACGGCACGGTATCGGACCTTAATATTGACCTATAATTTTTAAACTGGACCACGTATTATATTACAGGGTTATAGTGTACCCTACCACAGGAAATAATTATAGGTCAGTTAGGGGGTACACAGAGTGACCCTAAAGTTTACTATGTATGCCTATGCGAAATAAAGTGTTCTGAGAAGCTTAAAATGAGGAAATAAGCGTTCTAAAATGCTTTAAAAATTCAAAGACATTTTTCTATGTTAACTAACGGCACGGTATCGGACCTTAATATTGACCTATAATTTTTAAATTGGACCACCTATTATATTACAGGGTAATAGTGTACCCTACCACAGGAAATAATTATAGGTCATTTAGGGGGTACACTATGTATATTTTAAGTAGTGCATTAAAACAAGGAAATACGAAGACACTTTTCTATGTTAATTAACGGCACGGTATCGGACCTTAATATTGACCTATAATTTTTAAATTGGACCACGTATTATATTACAGGGTAATAGTGTACCCTACCACAGGATATAATTATAGGTCATTTAGGGGGTACACAGCGTGACCCTAAATTTTACTATTTATGCCTATGCGAAATAGAGTGTTCTGAGATGCTTAAAATGAAGAAATAAGCGTTCTAAAATGCTTTAAAAATTCAAAGACATCTTTCAATGGTTAACTAACGCAAGGCGCAATATCAGACCTTAATATTGACCCAGAATATTTAAATTGGAATAGGTATTATATTACAGGGTAATAGTGTACCCTACCACAGGAAATAATTATAGGTCAATTAGGGGGTACACAATGTATATTTTAAATAGTGCATTAAAACAAGGAAATACGAAGACACTTTTCTATGTTAACTAGCGGCACGGTATCGGACCTTAATATTGACCTATAATTTTTAAATTGGACCACGTATTATATTACAGGGTTATAGTGTACCCTACCACAGGAAATAATTATAGGTCAATTAGGGGGTACACAGAGAGACCCTAAAGTTTACTATGTATGCCTATGCGAAATAAAGTGTTCTGAGAAGCTTAAAATGAGGAAATAAGCGTTCTAAAATGCTTTAAAAATTCAAAGACATTTTTCTATGTTAACTAACGGCACGGTATCGGACCTTAATATTGACCTATAATTTTTAAATTGGACCACGTATTATATTACAGGGTAATAGTGTACCCTACCACAGGAAATAATTATAGGTCATTTAGGGAGTACATAGCGTGACCCTAAATTTTACTATGTATGGCTATGCGAAATAGAGTGTTCTGAGATGCTTAAAATGAAGAAATAAACGTTCTAAAATGCTTTAAAAATTCAAAGACATCTTTCAATGGTTAACTAAGGCAAGGCGCAATATCAGACCTTAATATTGACCCATAATATTTAACTTGAACCAGGTATTATATCAGAGGGTAATAGTGTACCCTACCACAGGAAATAATTATAGGTCAATAAGGGGGTACACTATGTATATTTTAAATAGTGCATTAAAACAAGGAAATTCGAAGACACTTTTCTATGTTAACTAACGGCACGGTATCGGACCTTAATATTGACCTATAATTTTTAAATTGGACCACATATTATATTACAGGGTTATAGTGTATCCTCCCACAGGAAATAAGTATAGGTCAATTAGGGGGTACACAGCGTGACCCTAAAGTTTACTATGTATGCCTATGCTAAATAAAGTGTTCTGAGAAGCTTAAAATGAGGAAATAAGCGTTCTAAAATGCTTTAAAAATTCAAAGACATTTTTCTATGCTAACTAACGGCACGGTATCGGACCTTAATATTGACCTATAATTTTTAAATTGGACCACGTATTATATTACAGGGTAATAGTGTACCCTACCACAGGAAATAATTATAGGTCATTTAGGGGGTACACAGCGTGACCCTAAATTTTACTATGTATGCTTATGCGAAATAGAGTGTTCTGAGAAGCTTAAAATGAAGAAATAAGCGTTCTAAAATGCTTTAAAAATTCAAAGACATCTTTCAATGGTTAACTAGCGCAACGCGCAATATCAGACCTTAATATTGACCCATAATATTTAACTTGAACCAGGTATTATATCTGAGGGTAATAGTGTACCCTACCACAGGAAATAATTATAGGTCAATTAGGGGGTACACTATGTATATTTTAAATAGTGCATTAAAACAAGGAAATACGAAGACATTTTTCAATGTTAACTAACGGCACGGTATCGGAACTTAATATTGACCTATAATTTTTAAATTGGACCACGTATTATATTACAGGGTAATAGTGTACCCTACCACAGGAAATAATTATAGGTCATTTAGGGGGTACACAGCGTGACCCTAAATTTTACTATGTATGCCTATGCGAAATAAAGTGTTCTGAGAAGCTTAAAATGAGGAAATAAGCGTTCTAAAATGCTTTAAAAATTCAAAGACATTTTTCTATGTTAACTAACGGCACGGTATCGGACCTTAATATTGACCTATAATTTTTAAATTGGACCACCTATTATATTACAGGGTAATAGTGTACCCTACCACAGGAAATAATTATAGGTCATTTAGGGGGTACACTATGTATATTTTAAATAGTGCATTAAAACAAGGAAATACGAAGACACTTTTCTATGTTAACTAACGGCACGGTATCGGACCTTAATATTGACCTATAATTTTTAAATTGTACCACGTATTATATTACTGGGTAATAGTGTACCTTACCACAGGAAATAATTATAGATCAATTAGGTGGTACACAGCGTGACTCTAAAATTTACTATGTATGCCTATGCGAAATAGAGTGTTCTGAGAAGCTTAAAATGAAGAAATAAGCGTTCTAAAATGCTTTAAAAATTCAAAGACATCTTTCAATGGTTAACTAACGCAAGGCGCGATATCAGACCTTAATATGGAACCATAATATTTCAATTGGACCAGGTATTATATTACGGGGTAATAGTGTACCCTACCACAGGAAATAATTATAGGTCAATTAGGGGGTACACTATGTATATTTTAAATAGTGCATTAAAACAAGGAAATTCAAAGACATTTTTCTATGTTAACTAACGGCACGGTATCGGACCTTAATATTGACCTATAATTTTTAAATTGGACCACCTATTATATTACAGGGTAATAGTGTACCCTACCACAGGAAATAATTATAGGTCATTTAGGGGGTACACTATGTATATTTTAAATAGTGCATTAAAACAAGGAAATATGAAGACACTTTTCTATGTTAACTAACGGCACGGTATCGGACCTTAATATTGACCTATAATTTTTAAATTGTACCACGTATTATACTACATGGTAATAGTGTACCTTACCACAGGAAATAATTATAGGTCAATTAGGTGGTAAACAGCGTGACCCTAAAATTTACTATGTATGCCTATGCGAAATAGAGTGTTCTGAGAAGCTTAAAATGAAGAAATAAGCGTTCTAAAATGCTTTAAAAATTCAAAGACATCTTTCAATGGTTAACTAACGCAAGGCGCGATATCAGACCTTAATATGGAACCATAATATTTCAATTGGACCAGGTATTATATTACGGGGTAATAGTGTACCCTACCACAGGAAATAATTATAGGTCAACTAGGGGGTACACTATGTATATTTTAAATAGTGCATTAAAACAAGGAAATGCGAAGACACTTTTCTATGTTAACTAACGGCCCGGTATCGGACCTTAATATTGACCTATAATTTTTAAATTGGACCACGTATTATATTACATGATAATAATGTACCCTACCACAGGAAATAATTATAGGTCAATTAGGGGGTACACAGAGTGACCCTAAAGTTTACTATATATGCCTATGCGAAATAGAGTGTTCTGAGATGCACAAAATGAAGAAATAAGCGTTCTAAAATGCTTTAAAAATTCAAAGACATCTTTCAATGGTTAACTAACGCAAGGCGCAATATCAGACCTTAATATTGACCCATAATATTTAAATTGGACCAGGTATTATATTACAGGGTAATAGTGTACCCTACCACAGGAAATAATTATAGGTCAATTAGGGGGTACACTATGTATATTTTAAATAGTGCATTAAAACAAGGAAATACGAAGACACTTTTCTATGTTAACTAACGGCACGGTATCGGACCTTAATATTGACCTATAATTTTTAAACTGGACCACGTATTATATTACAGGGTTATAGTGTACCCTACCACAGGAAATAATTATAGGTCAGTTAGGGGGTACACAGAGTGACCCTAAAGTTTACTATGTATGCCTATGCGAAATAAAGTGTTCTGAGAAGCTTAAAATGAGGAAATAAGCGTTCTAAAATGCTTTAAAAATTCAAAGACATTTTTCTATGTTAACTAACGGCACGGTATCGGACCTTAATATTGACCTATAATTTTTAAATTGGACCACCTATTATATTACAGGGTAATAGTGTACCCTACCACAGGAAATAATTATAGGTCATTTAGGGGGTACACTATGTATATTTTAAGTAGTGCATTAAAACAAGGAAATACGAAGACACTTTTCTATGTTAATTAACGGCACGGTATCGGACCTTAATATTGACCTATAATTTTTAAATTGGACCACGTATTATATTACAGGGTAATAGTGTACCCTACCACAGGATATAATTATAGGTCATTTAGGGGGTACACAGCGTGACCCTAAATTTTACTATTTATGCCTATGCGAAATAGAGTGTTCTGAGATGCTTAAAATGAAGAAATAAGCGTTCTAAAATGCTTTAAAAATTCAAAGACATCTTTCAATGGTTAACTAACGCAAGGCGCAATATCAGACCTTAATATTGACCCAGAATATTTAAATTGGAATAGGTATTATATTACAGGGTAATAGTGTACCCTACCACAGGAAATAATTATAGGTCAATTAGGGGGTACACAATGTATATTTTAAATAGTGCATTAAAACAAGGAAATACGAAGACACTTTTCTATGTTAACTAGCGGCACGGTATCGGACCTTAATATTGACCTATAATTTTTAAATTGGACCACGTATTATATTACAGGGTTATAGTGTACCCTACCACAGGAAATAATTATAGGTCAATTAGGGGGTACACAGAGAGACCCTAAAGTTTACTATGTATGCCTATGCGAAATAAAGTGTTCTGAGAAGCTTAAAATGAGGAAATAAGCGTTCTAAAATGCTTTAAAAATTCAAAGACATTTTTCTATGTTAACTAACGGCACGGTATCGGACCTTAATATTGACCTATAATTTTTAAATTGGACCACGTATTATATTACAGGGTAATAGTGTACCCTACCACAGGAAATAATTATAGGTCATTTAGGGAGTACATAGCGTGACCCTAAATTTTACTATGTATGGCTATGCGAAATAGAGTGTTCTGAGATGCTTAAAATGAAGAAATAAACGTTCTAAAATGCTTTAAAAATTCAAAGACATCTTTCAATGGTTAACTAAGGCAAGGCGCAATATCAGACCTTAATATTGACCCATAATATTTAACTTGAACCAGGTATTATATCAGAGGGTAATAGTGTACCCTACCACAGGAAATAATTATAGGTCAATAAGGGGGTACACTATGTATATTTTAAATAGTGCATTAAAACAAGGAAATTCGAAGACACTTTTCTATGTTAACTAACGGCACGGTATCGGACCTTAATATTGACCTATAATTTTTAAATTGGACCACATATTATATTACAGGGTTATAGTGTATCCTCCCACAGGAAATAAGTATAGGTCAATTAGGGGGTACACAGCGTGACCCTAAAGTTTACTATGTATGCCTATGCTAAATAAAGTGTTCTGAGAAGCTTAAAATGAGGAAATAAGCGTTCTAAAATGCTTTAAAAATTCAAAGACATTTTTCTATGCTAACTAACGGCACGGTATCGGACCTTAATATTGACCTATAATTTTTAAATTGGACCACGTATTATATTACAGGGTAATAGTGTACCCTACCACAGGAAATAATTATAGGTCATTTAGGGGGTACACAGCGTGACCCTAAATTTTACTATGTATGCTTATGCGAAATAGAGTGTTCTGAGAAGCTTAAAATGAAGAAATAAGCGTTCTAAAATGCTTTAAAAATTCAAAGACATCTTTCAATGGTTAACTAGCGCAACGCGCAATATCAGACCTTAATATTGACCCATAATATTTAACTTGAACCAGGTATTATATCTGAGGGTAATAGTGTACCCTACCACAGGAAATAATTATAGGTCAATTAGGGGGTACACTATGTATATTTTAAATAGTGCATTAAAACAAGGAAATACGAAGACATTTTTCAATGTTAACTAACGGCACGGTATCGGAACTTAATATTGACCTATAATTTTTAAATTGGACCACGTATTATATTACAGGGTAATAGTGTACCCTACCACAGGAAATAATTATAGGTCATTTAGGGGGTACACAGCGTGACCCTAAATTTTACTATGTATGCCTATGCGAAATAAAGTGTTCTGAGAAGCTTAAAATGAGGAAATAAGCGTTCTAAAATGCTTTAAAAATTCAAAGACATTTTTCTATGTTAACTAACGGCACGGTATCGGACCTTAATATTGACCTATAATTTTTAAATTGGACCACCTATTATATTACAGGGTAATAGTGTACCCTACCACAGGAAATAATTATAGGTCATTTAGGGGGTACACTATGTATATTTTAAATAGTGCATTAAAACAAGGAAATACGAAGACACTTTTCTATGTTAACTAACGGCACGGTATCGGACCTTAATATTGACCTATAATTTTTAAATTGTACCACGTATTATATTACTGGGTAATAGTGTACCTTACCACAGGAAATAATTATAGGTCAATTAGGTGGTACACAGCGTGACTCTAAAATTTACTATGTATGCCTATGCGAAATAGAGTGTTCTGAGAAGCTTAAAATGAAGAAATAAGCGTTCTAAAATGCTTTAAAAATTCAAAGACATCTTTCAATGGTTAACTAACGCAAGGCGCGATATCAGACCTTAATATGGAACCATAATATTTCAATTGGACCAGGTATTATATTACGGGGTAATAGTGTACCCTACCACAGGAAATAATTATAGGTCAATTAGGGGGTACACTATGTATATTTTAAATAGTGCATTAAAACAAGGAAATACGAAGACACTTTTCTATGTTAACTAACGGCCCGGTATCGGACCTTAATATTGACCTATAATTTTTAAATTGGACCACGTATTATATTACATGATAATAATGTACCCTACCACAGGAAATAATTATAGGTCAATTAGGGGGTACACAGAGTGACCCTAAAGTTTACTATATATGCCTATGCGAAATAGAGTGTTCTGAGATGCTCAAAATGAAGAAATAAGCGTTCTAAAATGCTTTAAAAATTCAAAGACATCTTTCAATGGTTAACTAACGCAAGGCGCAATATCAGACCTTAATATTGACCCATAATATTTAAATTGGACCAGGTATTATATTACAGGGTAATAGTGTACCCTACCACAGGAAATAATTATAGGTCAATTAGGGGGTACACTATGTATATTTTAAATAGTGCATTAAAACAAGGAAATACGAAGACACTTTTCTATGTTAACTAACGGCACGGTATCGGACCTTAATATTGACCTATAATTTTTAAACTGGACCACGTATTATATTACAGGGTTATAGTGTACCCTACCACAGGAAATAATTATAGGTCAATTAGGGGGTACACAGAGTGACCCTAAAGTTTACTATGTATGCCTATGCGAAATAAAGTGTTCTGAGAAGCTTAAAATGAGGAAATAAGCGTTCTAAAATGCTTTAAAAATTCAAAGACATTTTTCTATGTTAACTAACGGCACGGTATCGGACCTTAATATTGACCTATAATTTTTAAATTGGACCACCTATTATATTACAGGGTAATAGTGTACCCTACCACAGGAAATAATTATAGGTCATTTAGGGGGTACACTATGTATATTTTAAGTAGTGCATTAAAACAAGGAAATACGAAGACACTTTTCTATGTTAACTAACGGCACGGTATCGGACCTTAATATTGACCTATAATTTTTAAATTGGACCACGTATTATATTACAGGGTAATAGTGTACCCTACCACAGGAAATAATTATAGGTCATTTAGGGAGTACATAGCGTGACCCTAAATTTTACTATGTATGGCTATGCGAAATAGAGTGTTCTGAGATGCTTAAAATGAAGAAATAAACGTTCTAAAATGCTTTAAAAATTCAAAGACATCTTTCAATGGTTAACTAACGCAAGGCGCAATATCAGACCTTAATATTGACCCATAATATTTAACTTGAACCAGGTATTATATCAGAGGGTAATAGTGTACCCTTCCACAGGAAATAATTATAGGTCAATCAGGGGGTACACTATGTATATTTTAAATAGTGCATTAAAACAAGGAAATACGAAGACACTTTTCTATGTTAACTAACGGCACGGTATCGGACCTTAATATTGACCTATAATTTTTAAATTGTACCACGTATTATATTACAGGGTAATAGTGTACCTTACCACAGGAAATAATTATAGGTCAATTAGGTGGTACACAGCGTGACCCTAAAATTTACTATGTATGCCTATGCGAAATAGAGTGTTCTTAGAAGCTTAAAATGAAGAAATAAGCGTTCTAAAATGCTTTAAAGATTCAAAGACATCTTTCAATGGTTAACTAACGCAAGGCGCGATATCAGACCTTAATATGGAACCATAATATTTCAATTGGACCAGGTATTATATTACAGGGTAATAGTGTACACTACAACAGGAAATAATTATAGGTCAATTAGGGGGTACACTATGTATGTTTTAAATAGTGCATTAAAACAAGAAAATACGAAGACACTTTTCTATGTTAACTAACAGCACGGTATCGGACCTTAATATTGACCTATAATTTGTAAATTGGACCACGTATTATATTACAGGGTTATAGTGTACCCTACCACAGGAAATAATTATAGGTCAATTAGGGGGTACGCAGAGTGACCCTAAAGTTTACTATGTATGCCTATGCGAAATAAAGTGTTATGAGAAGCTTAAAATGAGGAAATAAGCGTTCTAAAATGCTTTAAAAATTCAAAGACACTTTTCTATGTTAACTAACGGCACGGTATCGGACCTTAATATTGACCTATAATTTGTAAATTGGACCACGTATTATATTACAGGGTTATAGTGTACCCTACCACAGGAAATAATTATAGGTCAATTAGGGGGTACGCAGAGTGACCCTAAAGTTTACTATGTATGCCTATGCGAAATAAAGTGTTCTGAGAAGCTTAAAATGAAGAAATAAGCGTTCTAAAATGCTTTAAAAATTCAAAGACATCTTTCAATGGTTAACTAACTCAAGGCGCAATATCAGACCTTAATATTGACCCATAATATTTAAATTGGACCAGGTATTATATTACAGGGTAATAGTGTACCCTACCACAGGAAATAATTATAGGTCAATTAGGGGGTACACTATGTATATTTTAAATAGTGCATTAAAACAAGGAAATACGAAGACACTTTTCTATGTTAACTAACGGCACGGTATCGGACCTTAATATTGACCTATAATTTTTAAATTGGACCACGTATTATATTACAGTGTTATAGTGTACCCTACCTCAGGAAATAATTATAGGTCAATTAGGGGGTACACAGAGTGACCCTAAAGTTTACTATGTATGCCTATGCGAAATAAAGTGTTCTGAGAAGCTTAAAATGAGGAAATAAGCGTTCTAAAATGCTTTAAAAATTCAAAGACATTTTTCTATGTTAACTAACGGCACGGTATCGGACCTTAATATTAACCTATAATTTTTAAATTGACCACGTATTATATTACAGGGTAATAGTGTACCCTACCACAGGAAATAATTATAGGTAATTTAGGGGGTACACAGCGTGACCCTAAATTTTACTATGTATGCCTATGCGAAATAGAGTGTTCTGAGATGCTTAAAATGAAGAAATAAGCGTTCTAAAATGCTTTAAAAATTCAAAGACATCTTTCAATGGTTAACTAACGCAAGGCGCAATATCAGACCTTAATATTGACTCATAATATTTAACTTGAACCAGGTATTATATCTGAGGGTAAAAGTGTACCCTACCACAGGAAATAATTATAGGTCAATTAGGGGGTACACTATGTATATTTTAAATAGTGCATTAAAACAAGGAAATTCGAAGACACTTTTCTATGTTAACTAACGGCACGGTATCGGACCTTAATATTGACCTATAATTTTTAAATTGGACCACGTATTATATTACAGGGTTATAGTGTATCCTACCACAGGAAATAATTATAGGTCTATTAGGGGGTACACAGCGTGACCCTAAAGTTTACTATGTATGCCTATGCGAAATAAAGTGTTCTGAGAAGCTTAAAATGAGGAAATAAGCGTTCTAAAATGCATTAAAAATTCAAAGACATTTTTCAATGTTAACTAACGGCACGGTATCGGACCTTAATATTGACCTATAATTTTTAAATTGGACCACGTATTATATTACAGGGTAATAGTGTACCCTACCACAGGAAATAATTATAGGTCATTTAGGGGGTACACAGAGTGACCCTAAATTTTACTATGTATGCTTATGCGAAATAGAGTGTTCTGAGAAGCTTAAAATGAAGAAATAAGCGTTCTAAAATGCTTTAAAAATTCAAAGACATCTTTCAATGGTCAACTAGCGCAAGGCGCAATATCAGACCTTAATATTGACCCATAATATTTAAATTGGACCAGGTATTATATTACAGGGTAATAGTGTACCCTACCACAGGAAATAATTATAGGTCAATTAGGGGGTACACTATGTATATTTTAAATAGTGCATTAAAACAAGGAAATACGAAGACACTTTTCTATGTTAACTAACGGCACGGTATCGGACCTTAATATTGACCTACAATTTTTAAATTGGACCACGTATTATATTATAGGGTAATAGTGTACCCTACCACAGGAAATAATTATAGGTCAATTAGAGGGTACACAGCGTGACCCTAAAGTTTACTATGTATGCCTATGCGAAATAGAGTGTTCTGAGAAGCTTAAAATGAAGAAATTAGCGTTCTAAAATGCTTTAAAAATTCAAAGACATCTTTCAATGGTTAACTAACGCAAGGCGCAATATCAGACCTTAATATTGACCCATAATATTTGAATTGGAAAAGGTATTATATTACGGGGTAATAGTGTACCCTACCACAGGAAATAATTATAGGTCAATTAGGGGGTACACTATGTATATTTTAAATAGTGCATTAAAACAAGGAAATACGAAGACACTTTTCTATGTTAACTAACGGCCCGGTATCGGACCTTAATATTGACCTATAATTTTTTAATTGGACCACGTATTATATTACAGGGTTATAGTGTACCCTACCACAGGAAATAATTATAGGTCAATTAGGGGGTACACAGAGTGACCCTAAGGTTTACTATGTATGCCTATGCGAAAGAAAGTGTTCTGAGAAGCTTAAAATGAGGAAATAAGCGTTCTAAAATGCTTTAAAATTCAAAGACATTTTTCTATGTTAACTAACGGCACGGTATCGGACCTTAATATTGACCTATAATTTTTAAATTGGACCACCTATTATATTACAGGGTAATAGTGTACCCTACCACAGGAAATAATTATATGTCATTTAGGGGGTACACTATGTATATTTTAAACAGTGCATTAAAACAAGGAAATACGAAGACATTTTTCTATGTTAACTAACGGCACGGTATCGGACCTTAATATTGATCCATAATATTTAAATTGGACCAGGTATTATATTACAGGGTAATAGTGTACCCTACCACAGGAAATAATTATAGGTCAATTAGGGGGTACACTATGTATATTTTAAATAGTGCATTAAAACAAGGAAATACGAAGACACTTTTCTATGTTAACTAACGGCACGGTATCGGACCTTAATATTGACCTATAATTTTTAAATTGGACCACGTATTATATTACAGGGTTATAGTGTACCCTACCACAGGAAATAATTATAGGTCAATTAGGGGGTACACAGAGTGACCCTAAAGTTTACTATATATGCCTATGCGAAATAGAGTGCTCTGAGATGCTTAAAATGAAGAAATAAGCGTTCTAAAATGCTTTAAAAATTCAAAGACATCTTTCAATGGTTAACTAACGCAAGGCGCAATATCAGACCTTAATATTGACCCATAATATTTAAATTGGACCAGGTATTATATTACAGGGTAATAGTGTACCCTACCACAGGAAATAATTATAGGTCAATTAGGGGGTACACTATGTATATTTTAAATAGTGCATTAAAACAAGGAAATACGAAGACACTTTTCTATGTTAACTAACGGCACGGTATCGGACCTTAATATTGACCTATAATTTTTAAACTGGACCACGTATTATATTACAGGGTTATAGTGTACCCTACCACAGGAAATAATTATAGGTCAATTAGGGGGTACACAGAGTGACCCTAAGGTTTACTATGTATGCCTATGCGAAAGAAAGTGTTCTGAGAAGCTTAAAATGAGGAAATAAGCGTTCTAAAATGCTTTAAAAATTCAAAGACATTTTTCTATGTTAACTAACGGCACGGTATCGGACCTTAATATTGACCTATAATTTTTAAATTGGACCACCTATTATATTACAGGGTAATAGTGTACCCTACCACAGGAAATAATTATATGTCATTTAGGGGGTACACTATGTATATTTTAAACAGTGCATTAAAACAAGGAAATACGAAGACATTTTTCTATGTTAACTAACGGCACGGTATCGGACCTTAATATTGATCCATAATATTTAAATTGGACCAGGTATTATATTACAGGGTAATAGTGTACCCTACCACAGGAAATAATTATAGGTCAATTAGGGGGTACACTATGTATATTTTAAATAGTGCATTAAAACAAGGAAATACGAAGACACTTTTCTATGTTAACTAACGGCACGGTATCGGACCTTAATATTGACCTATAATTTTTAAATTGGACCACGTATTATATTACAGGGTTATAGTGTACCCTACCACAGGAAATAATTATAGGTCAATTAGGGGGTACACAGAGTGACCCTAAAGTTTACTATATATGCCTATGCGAAATAGAGTGTTCTGAGATGCTTAAAATGAAGAAATAAGCGTTCTAAAATGCTTTAAAAATTCAAAGACATCTTTCAATGGTTAACTAACGCAAGGCGCAATATCAGACCTTAATATTGACCCATAATATTTAAATTGAACCAGGTATTATATTACAGGGTAATAGTGTACCCTACCACAGGAAATAATTATAGGTCAATTAGGGGGTACACTATGTATATTTTAAATAGTGCATTAAAACAAGGAAATACGAAGACACTTTTCTATGTTAACTAACGGCACGGTATCGGACCTTAATATTGACCTATAATTTTTAAACTGGACCACGTATTATATTACAGGGTTATAGTGTACCCTACCACAGGAAATAATTATAGGTCAATTAGGGGGTACACAGAGTGACCCTAAGGTTTACTATGTATGCCTATGCGAAAGAAAGTGTTCTGAGAAGCTTAAAATGAGGAAATAAGCGTTCTAAAATGCTTTAAAAATTCAAAGACATTTTTCTATGTTAACTAACGGCACGGTATCGGACCTTAATATTGACCTATAATTTTTAAATTGGACCACCTATTATATTACAGGGTAATAGTGTACCCTACCACAGGAAATAATTATAGGTCATTTAGGGGGTACACTATGTATATTTTAAACAGTGCATTAAAACAAGGAAATACGAAGACACTTTTCTATGTTAACTAACGGCACGGTATCGGACCTTAATATTGACCTATAATTTTTAAACTGGACCACGTATTATATTACAGGGTTATAGTGTACCCTACCACAGGAAATAATTATAGGTCAATTAGGGGGTACACAGAGTGACCCTAAGGTTTACTATGTATGCCTATGCGAAAGAAAGTGTTCTGAGAAGCTTAAAATGAGGAAATAAGCGTTCTAAAATGCTTTAAAAATTCAAAGACATTTTTCTATGTTAACTAACGGCACGGTATCGGACCTTAATATTGACCTATAATTTTTAAATTGGACCACCTATTATATTACAGGGTAATAGTGTACCCTACCACAGGAAATAATTATAGGTCATTTAGGGGGTACACTATGTATATTTTAAACAGTGCATTAAAACAAGGAAATACGAAGACATTTTTCTATGTTAACTAACGGCACGGTATCGGACCTTAATATTGATCCATAATATTTAAATTGGACCAGGTATTATATTACAGGGTAATAGTGTACCCTACCACAGGAAATAATTATAGGTCAATTAGGGGGTACACTATGTATATTTTAAATAGTGCATTAAAACAAGGAAATACGAAGACACTTTTCTATGTTAACTAACGGCACGGTATCGGACCTTAATATTGACCTATAATTTTTAAATTGGACCACGTATTATATTACAGGGTTATAGTGTACCCTACCACAGGAAATAATTATAGGTCAATTAGGGGGTACACAGAGTGACCCTAAAGTTTACTATATATGCCTATGCGAAATAGAGTGTTCTGAGATGCTTAAAATGAAGAAATAAGCGTTCTAAAATGCTTTAAAAATTCAAAGACATCTTTCAATGGTTAACTAACGCAAGGCGCAATATCAGACCTTAATATTGACCCATAATATTTAAATTGGACCAGGTATTATATTACAGGGTAATAGTGTACCCTACCACAGGAAATAATTATAGGTCAATTAGGGGGTACACTATGTATATTTTAAATACTGCATTAAAACAAGGAAATACGAAGACACTTTTCTATGTTAACTAACGGCACGGTATCGGACCTTAATATTGACCTATAATTTTTAAACTGGACCACGTATTATATTACAGGGTTATAGTGTACCCTACCACAGGAAATAATTATAGGTCAATTAGGGGGTACACAGAGTGACCCTAAAGTTTACTATGTATGCCTATGCGAAAGAAAGTGTTCTGAGAAGCTTAAAATGAGGAAATAAGCGTTCTAAAATGCTTTAAAAATTCAAAGACATTTTTCTATGTTAACTAACGGCACGGTATCGGACCTTAATATTGACCTATAATTTTTAAATTGGACCACCTATTATATTACAGGGTAATAGTGTACCCTACCACAGGAAATAATTATAGGTCATTTAGGGGGTACACTATGTATATTTTAAATAGTGCATTAAAACAAGGAAATACGAAGACACTTTTCTATGTTAACTAACGGCACGGTATCGGACCTTAATATTGACCTATAATTTTTAAATTGTACCACGTATTATATTACAGGGTAATAGTGTACCTTACCACAGGAAATAATTATAGGTCAATTAGGTGGTACACAGCGTGACCCTAAAATTTACTATGTATGCCTATGCGAAATAGAGTGTTCTGAGAAGCTAAAAATGAAGAAATAAGCGTTCTAAAATGCTTTAAAAATTCAAAGACATCTTTCAATGGTTAACTAGCGCAAGGCGCAATATCAGACCTTAATATTGACCCATAATATTTAAATTGGACCAGGTATTATATTACAGGGTAATAGTGTACCCTACCACAGGAAATAATTATAGGTCAATTAGGGGGTACACTATGTATATTTTAAATAGTGCATTAAAACAAGGAAATACGAAGACACTTTTCTATGTTAACTAACGGCACGGTATCGGACCTTAATATTGACCTATAATTTTTAAATTGGACCACGTATTATATTATAGGGTAATAGTGTACCCTACCACAGGAAATAATTATAGGTCAATTAGAGGGTACACAACGTGACCCTAAAGTTTACTATGTATGCCTATGCGAAATAGAGTGTTCTGAGAAGCTTAAAATGAAGAAATTAGCGTTCTAAAATGCTTTAAAAATTCAAAGACATCTTTCAATGGTTAACTAACGCAAGGCGCAATATCAGACCTTAATATTGACCCATAATATTTGAATTGGACCAGGTATTATATTACGGGGTAATAGTGTACCCTACCACAGGAAATAATTATAGGTCAATTAGGGGGTACACTATGTATATTTTAAATAGTGCATTAAAACAAGGAAATACGAAGACACTTTTCTATGTTAACTAACGGCCCGGTATCGGACCTTAATATTGACCTATAATTTTTAAATTGGACCACGTATTATATTACATGATAATAATGTACCCTACCACAGGAAATAATTATAGGTCAATTAGGGGGTACACAGTGTGACCCTAAAGTTTACTATGTATGCCTATGCGAAATAAAGTGTTCTGAGAAGCTTAAAATGAAGAAATAAGCGTTCTAAAAAGCTTTAAAAATTCAAAGACATCTTTCAATGGTTAACTAACGCTAGGCGCAATATCAGACCTTAATATTGACCCATAATATTTAAATTGGACCAGGTATTATATTACAGGGTAATAGTGTACCCTACCACAGGAAATAATTATAGGTCAATTAGGGGGTACACTATGTATATTTTAAATAGTGCATTAAAACAAGGAAATACGAAGACACTTTTCTATGTTAACTAACGGCACGGTATCGGACCTTAATATTGACCTATAATTTTTAAATAGGACCACGTATTATATTACAGGGTTATAGTGTACCCTACCACAGGAAATAATTATAGGTCAATTAGGGGGTACACAGAGTGACCCTAAAGTTTACTATATATGCCTATGCGAAATAGAGTGTTCTGAGATGCTCAAAATGAAGAAATAAGCGTTCTAAAATGCTTTAAAAATTCAAAGACATCTTTCAATTATTAACTAACGCAAGGCGCAATATCAGACCTTAATATTGACCCATACTATTTAAATTGGACCAGGTATTATATTACAGGGTAATAGTGTACCCTACCACAGGAAATAATTATAGGTCAATTAGGGGGTACACTATGTATATTTTAAATAGTGCATTAAAACAAGGAAATACGAAGACACTTTTCTATGTTAACTAACGGCACGGTATCGGACCTTAATATTGACCTATAATTTTTAAACTGGACCACGTTTTATATTACAGGGTTATAGTGTACCCTACCACAGGAAATAATTATAGGTCAATTAGGGGGTACACAGAGTGACCCTAAAGATTACTATGTATGCCTATGCGAAATAAAGTGTTCTGAGAAGCTTAAAATGAGGAAATAAGCGTTCTAAAATGCTTTAAAAATTCAAAGACATTTTTCTATGTTAACTAACGGCACGGTATCGGACCTTAATATTGACATATAATTTTTAAATTGGACCACCTGTTATATTACAGGGTAATAGTGTACCCTACCACAGGAAATAATTATAGGTCATTTAGGGGGTACACTATGTATATTTTAAATAGTGCATTAAAACAAGGAAATACGAAGACACTTTTCTATGTTAACTAACGGCACGGTATCGGACCTTAATATTGACCTATAATTTTTAAATTGTACCACGTATTATATTACAGGGTAATAGTGTACCTTACCACAGGAAATAATTATAGGTCAATTAGGTGGTACACAGCGTGACCCTAAAATTTACTATGTATGCCTATGCGAAATAGAGTGTTCTGAGAAGCTTAAAATGAAGAAATAAGCGTTCTAAAATGCTTTAAAAATTCAAAGACATCTTTCAATGGTTAACTAACGCAAGGCGCGATATCAGACCTTAATATGGAACCATAATATTTCAATTGGACCAGGTATTATATTACGGGGTAATAGTGTACCCTACCACAGGAAATAATTATAGGTCAATTAGGGGGTACACTATGTATATTTTAAATAGTGCATTAAAACAAGGAAATACGAAGACACTTT
The DNA here is from genome assembly GCF_982258835.1 of Parasteatoda tepidariorum. NCBI lineage: Eukaryota > Metazoa > Arthropoda > Arachnida > Araneae > Theridiidae > Parasteatoda > Parasteatoda tepidariorum. The sequence goes on along the minus strand of NW_028257392.1, from coordinate 512,165 downwards.
TCTATGTTAACTAACGGCCCGGTATCGGACCTTAATATTGACCTATAATTTTTAAATTGGACCACGTATTATATTACATGATAATAATGTACCCTACCACAGGAAATAATTATAGGTCAATTAGGGGGTACACAGAGTGACCCTAAAGTTTACTATATATGCCTATGCGAAATAGAGTGTTCTGAGATGCTCAAAATGAAGAAATAAGCGTTCTAAAATGCTTTAAAAATTCAAAGACATCTTTCAATTGTTAACTAACGCAAGGCGCAATATCAGACCTTAATATTGACCCATAATATTTAAATTGGACCAGGTATTATATTACAGGGTAATAGTGTACCCTACCACAGGAAATAATTATAGGTCAATTAGGGGGTACACTATGTATATTTTAAATAGTGCATTAAAACAAGGAAATACGAAGACACTTTTCTATGTTAACTAACGGCACGGTATCGGACCTTAATATTGACCTATAATTTTTAAACTGGACCACGTATTATATTACAGGGTTATAGTGTACCCTACCACAGGAAAAAATTAGAGGTCAATTAGGGGGTACACAGAGTGACCCTAAAGTTTACTATGTATGCCTATGCGAAATAAAGTGTTCTGAGAAGCTTAAAATGAGGAAATAAGCGTTCTAAAATGCTTTAAAAATTCAAAGACATTTTTCTATGTTAACTAACGGCACGGTATCGGACCTTAATATTGACCTATAATTTTTAAATTGGACCACCTATTATATTACAGGGTAATAGTGTACCCTACCACAGGAAATAATTATAGGTCATTTAGGGGGTACACTATGTATATTTTAAATAGTGCATTAAAACAGGGAAATATGAAGACACTTTTCTGTGTTAACTAACGGCACGGTATCGGACCTTAATATTGACCTATAATTTTTAAATTGTACCACGTATTATATTACAGGGTAATAGTGTACCTTACCACAGGAAATAATTATAGGTCAATTAGGTGGTACACAGCGTGACCCTAAAATTTACTATGTATGCCTATGCGAAATAGAGTGTTCTGAGAAGCTAAAAATGAAGAAATAAGCGTTCTAAAATGCTTTAAAAATTCAAAGACATCTTTCAATGGTTAACTAGCGCAAGGCGCAATATCAGACCTTAATATTGACCCATAATATTTAAATTGGACCAGGTATTATATTACAGGGTAATAGTGTACCCTACCACAGGAAATAATTATAGGTCAATTAGGGGGTACACTATGTATATTTTAAATAGTGCATTAAAACAAGGAAATACGAAGACACTTTTCTATGTTAACTAACGGCACGGTATCGGACCTTAATATTGACCTATAATTTTTAAATTGGACCACGTATTATATTATAGGGTAATAGTGTACCCTACCACAGGAAATAATTATAGGTCAATTAGAGGGTACACAACGTGACCCTAAAGTTTACTATGTATGCCTATGCGAAATAGAGTGTTCTGAGAAGCTTAAAATGAAGAAATTAGCGTTCTAAAATGCTTTAAAAATTCAAAGACATCTTTCAATGGTTAACTAACGCAAGGCGCAATATCAGACCTTAATATTGACCCATAATATTTGAATTGGACCAGGTATTATATTACGGGGTAATAGTGTACCCTACCACAGGAAATAATTATAGGTCAATTAGGGGGTACACTATATATATTTTAAATAGTGCATTAAAACAAGGAAATACGAAGACACTTTTCTATGTTAACTAACGGCCCGGTATCGGACCTTAATATTGACCTATAATTTTTAAATTGGACCACGTATTATATTACATGATAATAATGTACCCTACCACAGGAAATAATTATAGGTCAATTAGGGGGTACACAGTGTGACCCTAAAGTTTACTATGTATGCCTATGCGAAATAAAGTGTTCTGAGAAGCTTAAAATGAAGAAATAAGCGTTCTAAAAAGCTTTAAAAATTCAAAGACATCTTTCAATGGTTAACTAACGCTAGGCGCAATATCAGACCTTAATATTGACCCATAATATTTAAATTGGACCAGGTATTATATTACAGGGTAATAGTGTACCCTACCACAGGAAATAATTATAGGTCAATTAGGGGGTACACTATGTATATTTTAAATAGTGCATTAAAACAAGGAAATACGAAGACACTTTTCTATGTTAACTAACGGCACGGTATCGGACCTTAATATTGACCTATAATTTTTAAATAGGACCACGTATTATATTACAGGGTTATAGTGTACCCTACCACAGGAAATAATTATAGGTCAATTAGGGGGTACACAGAGTGACCCTAAAGTTTACTATATATGCCTATGCGAAATAGAGTGTTCTGAGATGCTCAAAATGAAGAAATAAGCGTTCTAAAATGCTTTAAAAATTCAAAGACATCTTTCAATTATTAACTAACGCAAGGCGCAATATCAGACCTTAATATTGACCCATACTATTTAAATTGGACCAGGTATTATATTACAGGGTAATAGTGTACCCTACCACAGGAAATAATTATAGGTCAATTAGGGGGTACACTATGTATATTTTAAATAGTGCATTAAAACAAGGAAATACGAAGACACTTTTCTATGTTAACTAACGGCACGGTATCGGACCTTAATATTGACCTATAATTTTTAAACTGGACCACGTTTTATATTACAGGGTTATAGTGTACCCTACCACAGGAAATAATTATAGGTCAATTAGGGGGTACACAGAGTGACCCTAAAGATTACTATGTATGCCTATGCGAAATAAAGTGTTCTGAGAAGCTTAAAATAAGGAAATAAGCGTTCTAAAATGCTTTAAAAATTCAAAGACATTTTTCTATGTTAACTAACGGCACGGTATCGGACCTTAATATTGACCTATAATTTTTAAATTGGACCACCTGTTATATTACAGGGTAATAGTGTACCCTACCACAGGAAATAATTATAGGTCATTTAGGGGGTACACTATGTATATTTTAAATAGTGCATTAAAACAAGGAAATACGAAGACACTTTTCTATGTTAACTAACGGCACGGTATCGGACCTTAATATTGACCTATAATTTTTAAATTGTACCACGTATTATATTACAGGGTAATAGTGTACCTTACCACAGGAAATAATTATAGGTCAATTAGGTGGTACACAGCGTGACCCTAAAATTTACTATGTATGCCTATGCGAAATAGAGTGTTCTGAGAAGCTTAAAATCAAGAAATAAGCGTTCTAAAATGCTTTAAAAATTCAAAGACATCTTTCAATGGTTAACTAACGCAAGGCGCGATATCAGACCTTAATATGGAACCATAATATTTCAATTGGACCAGGTATTATATTACGGGGTAATAGTGTACCCTACCACAGGAAATAATTATAGGTCAATTAGGGGGTACACTATGTATATTTTAAATAGTGCATTAAAACAAGGAAATACGAAGACACTTTTCTATGTTAACTAACGGCCCGGTATCGGACCTTAATATTGACCTATAATTTTTAAATTGGACCACGTATTATATTACATGATAATAATGTACCCTACCACAGGAAATAATTATAGGTCAATTAGGGGGTACACAGAGTGACCCTAAAGTTTACTATATATGCCTATGCGAAATAGAGTGTTCTGAGATGCTCAAAATGAAGAAATAAGCGTTCTAAAATGCTTTAAAAATTCAAAGACATCTTTCAATGGTTAACTAACGCAAGGCGCAATATCAGACCTTAATATTGACCCATAATATTTAAATTGGACCAGGTATTATATTACAGGGTAATAGTGTACCCTACCACAGGAAATAATTATAGGTCAATTAGGGGGTACACTATGTATATTTTAAATAGTGCATTAAAACAAGGAAATACGAAGACACTTTTCTATGTTAACTAACGGCACGGTATCGGACCTTAATATTGACCTATAATTTTTAAACTGGACCACGTATTATATTACAGGGTTATAGTGTACCCTACCACAGGAAATAATTATAGGTCAATTAGGGGGTACACAGAGTGACCCTAAAGTTTACTATGTATGCCTATGCGAAATAAAGTGTTCTGAGAAGCTTAAAATGAGGAAATAAGCGTTCTAAAATGCTTTAAAAATTCAAAGACATTTTTCTATGTTAACTAACGGCACGGTATCGGACCTTAATATTGACCTATAATTTTTAAATTGGACCACCTATTATATTACAGGGTAATAGTGTACCCTACCACAGGAAATAATTATAGGTCATTTAGGGGGTACACTATGTATATTTTAAATAGTGCATTAAAACAGGGAAATATGAAGACACTTTTCTGTGTTAACTAACGGCACGGTATCGGACCTTAATATTGACCTATAATTTTTAAATTGTACCACGTATTATATTACAGGGTAATAGTGTACCTTACCACAGGAAATAATTATAGGTCAATTAGGTGGTAAACAGCGTGACCCTAAAATTTACTATGTATGCCTATGCGAAATAGAGTGTTCTGAGAAGCTTAAAATGAAGAAATAAGCGTTCTAAAATGCTTTAAAAATTCAAAGACATCTTTCAATGGTTAACTAACGCAAGGCGCGATATCAGACCTTAATATGGAACCATAATATTTCAATTGGACCAGGTATTATATTACGGGGTAATAGTGTACCCTACCACAGGAAATAATTATAGGTCAATTAGGGGGTACACTATGTATATTTTAAATAGTGCATTAAAACAAGGAAATACGAAGACACTTTTCTATGTTAACTAACGGCCCGGTATCGGACCTTAATATTGATCTATAATTTTTAAATTGGACCACGTATTATATTACATGATAATAATGTACCCTACCACAGGAAATAATTATAGGTCAATTAGGGGGTACACAGAGTGACCCTAAAGTTTACTATATATGCCTATGCGAAATAGAGTGTTCTGAGATGCTCAAAATGAAGAAATAAGCGTTCTAAAATGCTTTAAAAATTCAAAGACATCTTTCAATGGTTAACTAACGCAAGGCGCAATATCAGACCTTAATATTGACCCATAATATTTAAATTGGACCAGGTATTATATTACAGGGTAATAGTGTACCCTACCACAGGAAATAATTATAGGTCAATTAGGGGGTACACTATGTATATTTTAAATAGTGCATTAAAACAAGGAAATACGAAGACACTTTTCTATGTTAACTAACGGCACGGTATCGGACCTTAATATTGACCTATAATTTTTAAACTGGACCACGTATTATATTACAGGGTTATAGTGTACCCTACCACAGGAAATATTTATAGGTCAATTAGGGGGTACACAGAGTGACCCTAAAGTTTACTATGTATGCCTAAGCGAAATAAAGTGTTCTGAGAAGCTTAAAATGAGGAAATAAGCGTTCTAAAATGCTTTAAAAATTCAAAGACATTTTTCTATGTTAACTAACGGCACGGTATCGGACCTTAATATTGACCTATAATTTTTAAATTGGACCACCTATTATATTACAGGGTAATAGTGTACCCTACCACAGGAAATAATTATAGGTCATTTAGGGGGTACACTATGTATATTTTAAGTAGTGCATTAAAACAAGGAAATACGAAGACACTTTTCTATGTTAACTAACGGCACGGTATCGGACCTTAATATTGACCTATAATTTTTAAATTGGACCACGTATTATATTACAGGGTAATAGTGTACCCTACCACAGGATATAATTATAGGTCATTTAGGGGGTACACAGCGTGACCCTAAATTTTACTATGTATGCCTATGCGAAATAGAGTGTTCTGAGATGCTTAAAATGAAGAAATAAGCGTTCTAAAATGCTTTAAAAATTCAAAGACATCTTTCAATGGTTAACTAACGCAAGGCGCAATATCAGACCTTAATATTGACCCAGAATATTTAAATTGGAATAGGTATTATATTACAGGGTAATAGTGTACCCTACCACAGGAAATAATTATAGGTCAATTAGGGGGTACACAATGTATATTTTAAATAGTGCATTAAAACAAGGAAATACGAAGACACTTTTCTATGTTAACTAGCGGCACGGTATCGGACCTTAATATTGACCTATAATTTTTAAATTGGACCACGTATTATATTACAGGGTTATAGTGTACCCTACCACAGGAAATAATTATAGGTCAATTAGGGGGTACACAGAGAGACCCTAAAGTTTACTATGTATGCCTATGCGAAATAAAGTGTTCTGAGAAGCTTAAAATGAGGAAATAAGCGTTCTAAAATGCTTTAAAAATTCAAAGACATTTTTCTATGTTAACTAACGGCACGGTATCGGACCTTAATATTGACCTATAATTTTTAAATTGGACCACGTATTATATTACAGGGTAATAGTGTACCCTACCACAGGAAATAATTATAGGTCATTTAGGGGGTACACAGCGTGACCCTAAATTTTACTATGTATGCTTATGCGAAATAGAGTGTTCTGAGAAGCTTAAAATGAAGAAATAAGCGTTCTAAAATGCTTTAAAAATTCAAAGACATCTTTCAATGGTTAACTAGCGCAACGCGCAATATCAGACCTTAATATTGACCCATAATATTTAAATTGGACCAGGTATTATATTACAGGATAATAGTGTACCCTTCCACAGGAAATAATTATAGGTCAATCAGGGGGTACACTATGTATATTTTAAATAGTGCATTAAAACAAGGAAATACGAAGACACTTTTCTATGTTAACTAACGGCACGGTATCGGACCTTAATATTGACCTATAATTTTTAAATTGTACCACGTATTATATTACAGGGTAATAGTGTACCTTACCACAGGAAATAATTATAGGTCAATTAGGTGGTACACAGCGTGACCCTAAAATTTACTATGTATGCCTATGCGAAATAGAGTGTTCTTAGAAGCTTAAAATGAAGAAATAAGCGTTCTAAAATGCTTTAAAGATTCAAAGACATCTTTCAATGGTTAACTAACGCAAGGCGCGATATCAGACCTTAATATGGAACCATAATATTTCAATTGGACCAGGTATTATATTACAGGGTAATAGTGTACACTACAACAGGAAATAATTATAGGTCAATTAGGGGGTACACTATGTATGTTTTAAATAGTGCATTAAAACAAGAAAATACGAAGACACTTTTCTATGTTAACTAACGGCACGGTATCGGACCTTAATATTGACCTATAATTTGTAAATTGGACCACGTATTATACTACAGGGTTATAGTGTACCCTACCACAGGAAATAATTATAGGTCAATTAGGGGGTACGCAGAGTGACCCTAAAGTTTACTATGTATGCCTATGCGAAATAAAGTGTTCTGAGAAGCTTAAAATGAGGAAATAAGCGTTCTAAAATGCTTTAAAAATTCAAAGACACTTTTCTATGTTAACTAACGGCACGGTATCGGACCTTAATATTGACCTATAATTTGTAAATTGGACCACGTATTATATTACAGGGTTATAGTGTACCCTACCACAGGAAATAATTATAGGTCAATTAGGGGGTACGCAGAGTGACCCTAAAGTTTACTATGTATGCCTATGCGAAATAAAGTGTTCTGAGAAGCTTAAAATGAAGAAATAAGCGTTCTAAAATGCTTTAAAAATTCAAAGACATCTTTCAATGGTTAACTAACGCAAGGCGCAATATCAAACCTTAATATTGACCCATAATATTTAAATTGAACCAGGTATTGTATTACAGGGTAATAGTGTACCCAACCACAGGAAATAATTATAGGTCAATTAGGGGGTACACTATGTATATTTTAAATAGTGCATTAAAACAAGGAAATACGAAGACATTTTTCAATGTTAATTAACGGCACGGTATCGGAACTTAATATTGACCAATAATTTTTAAATTGGACCACGTATTATATTACAGGGTAATAGTGTACCCTACCACAGGAAATAATTATAGGTCATTTAGGGCGTACACAGCGTGACCCTAAATTTTACTATGTATGCCTATGCAAAATAAAGTGTTCTGAGAAGCTTAAAATGAGGAAATAAGCGTTCTAAAATGCTTTAAAAATTCAAAGACATCTTTCAATGGTTAACTAACGCAAGGCGCAATATCAAACCTTAATATTGACCCATAATATTTAAATTGAACCAGGTATTGTATTACAGGGTAATAGTGTACCCTACCACAGGAAATAATTATAGGTCAATTAGGGGGTACACTATGTATATTTTAAATAGTGCATTAAAACAAGGAAATACGAAGACATTTTTCAATGTTAACTAACGGCACGGTATCGTAACTTAATATTGACCTATAATTTTTAAATTGGACCACGTATTATATTACAGGGTAATAGTGTACCCTACCACAGGAAATAATTATAGGTCATTTAGGGGGTACACAGCGTGACCCTAAATTTTACTATGTATGCCTATGCGAAATAGAGTGTTCTGAGAAGCTTAAAATGAAGAAATAAGCGTTCTAAAATGCTTTAAAAATTCAAAGACATCTTTCAATGGTTAACTAACGCAAGGCGCAATATCAGACCTTAATATTGACCCATAAAATTTAAATTGGACCAGGTATTGTATTACAGGGTAATAGTGTACCCTACCAAAGGAAATAATTATAGGTCACTTAGGGGGTACACAGCGTGACCCTAAAGTTTACTATGTATGCCTATGCAAAATAAAGTGTTCTGAGAAGCTTAAAATGAGGAAATAAGCGTTCTAAAATGCTTTAAAAATTCAAAGACATTTTTCTATGTTAACTAACGGCAAGGTATCGGACCTTAATATTGACCTATAATTTTTAAATTGGACCACGTATTATATTACAGGGTAATAGTGTACCCTACCACAGGAAATAATTATAGGTCATTTAGGGGGTACACAGCGTGACCCTAAATTTTACTATGTATGCCTATGCGAAATAGAGTGTTCTGAGATGCTTAAAATGAAGAAATAAGCGTTCTAAAATGCTTTAAAAATTCAAAGACATCTTCCAATGGTTAACTAACGCAAGGCGCAATATCAGACCTTAATATTGACCCATAATATTTAAATTGGACCAGGTATTATATTACAGGGTAATAGTGTACCCTACCACAGGAAATAATTATAGGTCAATTAGGGGGTACACTATGTATATTTTAAATAGTGCATTAAAACAAGGAAATACGAAGACACTTTTCTATGTTAACTAGCGGCACGATATCGGACCTTAATATTGACCTATAATTTTTAAATTGGACCACGTATTATATTACAGGGTTATAGTGTACCCTACCACAGGAAATTATTATAGGTCAATTAGGGGGTACACAGAGTGACCCTAAAGTTTACTATGTATGCCTATGCGAAATAAAGTGTTCTGAGAAGCTTAAAATGAGGAAATAAGCGTTCTAAAATGCTTTAAAAATTCAAAGACATTTTTCTATGTTAACTAACGGCACGGTATCGGACCTTAATATTGACCTATAATTTTTAAATTGGACCACGTATTATATTACAGGGTAATAGTGTACCCTACCACAGGAAATAATTATAGGTCAATTAGGGGGTACACAGCGTGACCCTAAAGTTTACTATGTATGCCTATGCGAAATAAAGTGTTCTGAGAAGCTTAAAATGAAGAAATAAGCGTTCTAAAATGCTTTAAAAATTCAAAGACATCTTTCAATGGTTAACTAACGCAAGGCGCAATATCAAACCTTAATATTGACCCATAATATTTAAATTGAACCAGGTATTGTATTACAGGGTAATAGTGTACCCTACCACAGGAAATAATTATAGGTCAATTAGGGGGTACACTATGTATATTTTAAATAGTGCATTAAAACAAGGAAATACGAAGACATTTTTCAATGTTAACTAACGGCACGGTATCGTAACTTAATATTGACCTATAATTTTTAAATTGGACCACGTATTATATTACAGGGTAATAGTGTACCCTACCACAGGAAATAATTATAGGTCATTTAGGGGGTACACAGCGTGACCCTAAATTTTACTATGTATGCCTATGCGAAATAGAGTGTTCTGAGTAGCTTAAAATGAAGAAATAAGCGTTCTAAAATGCTTTAAAAATTCAAAGACATCTTTCAATGGTTAACTAACGCAAGGCGCAATATCAGACCTTAATATTGACCCATAAAATTTAAATTGGACCAGGTATTGTATTACAGGGTAATAGTGTACCCTACCAAAGGAAATAATTATAGGTCAATTAGGGGGTACACAGCGTGACCCTAAAGTTTACTATGTATGCCTATGCAAAATAAAGTGTTCTGAGAAGCTTAAAATGAGGAAATAAGCGTTCTAAAATGCTTTAAAAATTCAAAGACATTTTTCTATGTTAACTAACGGCAAGGTATCGGACCTTAATATTCACCTATAATTTTTAAATTGGACCACGTATTATATTACAGGGTTATAGTGTACCCTACCACAGGAAATAATTATAGGTCAATTAGGGGGTACACAGAGTGACCCTAAAGTTTACTATATATGCCTATGCGAAATAGAGTGTTCTGAGATGCTTAAAATGAAGAAATAAGCGTTCTAAAATGCTTTAAAAATTCAAAAACATCTTTCAATGGTTAACTAACGCAAGGCGCAATATCAGACCTTAATATTGACCCATAATATTTAAATTGGACCAGGTATTATATTACAGGGTAATAGTGTACCCTACCACAGGAAATAATTATAGGTCAATTAGGGGGTACACTATGTATATTTTAAATAGTGCATTAAAACAAGGAAATACGAAGACACTTTTCTATGTTAACTAACGGCACGGTATCGGACCTTAATATTGACCTATAATTTTTAAACTGGAACACGTATTATATTACAGGGTTATAGTGTACCCTACCACAGGAAATAATTATAGGTCAATTAGGGGGTACACAGAGTGACCCTAAAGTTTACTATGTATGCCTATGCGAAATAAAGTGTTCTGAAAAGCTTAAAATGAGGAAATAAGCGTTCTAAAATGCTTTAAAAATTCAAAGACATTTTTCTATGTTAACTAACGGCACGGTATCGGACCTTAATATTGACCTATAATTTTTAAATTGGACCACGTATTATATTACAGGGTAATAGTGTACCCTACCACAGGAAATAATTATAGGTCATTTAGGGGGTACACAGCGTGACCTCAAATTTTACTATGTATGCCTATGCGAAATAGAGTGTTCTGAGATGCTTAAAATGAAGAAATAAGCGTTCTAAAATGCTTTAAAAATTCAAAGACATCTTTCAATGGTTAACTAACGCAAGGCGCAATATCAGACCTTAATATTGACCCATAATATTTAAATTGGACCAGGTATTATATTACAGGGTAATAGTGTACCCTACCACAGGAAATAATTATAGGTCAATTAGGGGGTACACTATGTATATTTTAAATAGTGCATTAAAACAAGGAAATACGAAGACACTTTTCTATGTTAGCTAACGGCACGGTATCGGACCTTAATATTGACCTATAATTTTTAAATTGGACCACGTATTATATTACAGGGTTATAGCGTTTCCTACCACAGGAAATAATTATAGGTCAATTAGGAGGTACACAGCGTGACCCTAAAATTTACTATGTATGCCTATGCGAAATAGAGTGTTCTGAGAAGCTTAAAATGAAGAAATAAGCGTTCTAAAATGCTTTAAAAATTCAAAGACATCTTTCAATGGTTAACTAACGCAAGGCGCGATATCAGACCTTAATATGGAACCATAATATTTCAATTGGACCAGGTATTATATTACAGGGTAATAGTGTACTCTACAACAGGAAATAATTATAGGTCAATTAGGGGGTACACTATGTATATTTTAAATAGTGCATTAAAACAAGGAAATACGAAGACATTTTTCAATGTTAACTAACGGCACGGTATCGTAACTTAATATTGACCTATAATTTTTAAATTGGACCACGTATTATATTACAGGGTAATAGTGTACCCTACCACAGGAAATAATTATAGGTCATTTAGGGGGTACACAGCGTGACCCTAAATTTTACTATGTATGCCTATGCGAAATAGAGTGTTCTGAGAAGCATAAAATGAAGAAATAAGCGTTCTAAAATGCTTTAAAAATTCAAAGACATCTTTCAATGGTTAACTAACGCAAGGCGCAATATCAGACCTTAATATTGACCCATAAAATTTAAATTGGACCAGGTATTGTATTACAGGGTAATAGTGTACCCTACCAAAGGAAATAATTATAGGTCAATTAGGGGGTACACAGCGTGACCCTAAAGTTTACTATGTATGCCTATGCAAAATAAAGTGTTCTGAGAAGCTTAAAATGAGGAAATAAGCGTTCTAAAATGCTTTAAAAATTCAAAGACATTTTTCTATGTTAACTAACGGCAAGGTATCGGACCTTAATATTGACCTATAATTTTTAAATTGGACCATGTATTATATTACAGGGTAATAGTGTACCCTACCACAGGAAATAATTATAGGTCATTTAGGGGGTACACAGCGTGACCCTAAATTTTACTATGTATGCCTATGCGAAATAGAGTGTTCTGAGATGCTTAAAATGAAGAAATAAGCGTTCTAAAATGCTTTAAAAATTCAAAGACATTTTTCTATGTTAACTAACGGCACGGTATCGGACCTTAATATTGACCTATAATTTTTAAATTGGACCACGTATTATATTACAGGGTAATAGTGTACCCTACCACAGGATATAATTATAGGTCATTTAGGGGGTTCACAGCGTGACCCTAAATTTTACTATGTATGCCTATGCGAAATAGAGTGTTCTGAGATGCTTAAAATGAAGAAATAAGCGTTCTAAAATGCTTTAAAAATTCAAAGACATCTTTCAATGGTTAACTAACTCAAGGCGCAATATCAGACCTTAATATTGACCCATAATATTTAAATTGGACCAGGTATTATATTACAGGGTAATAGTGTACCCTACCACAGGAAATAATTATAGGTCAATTAGGGGGTACACTATGTATATTTTAAATAGTGCATTAAAACAAGGAAATACGAAGACACTTTTCTATGTTAACTAACGGCACGGTATCGGACCTTAATATTGACCTATAATTTTTAAATTGGACCACGTATTATATTACAGGGTTATAGTGTACCCTACCACAGGAAATAATTATAGGTCAATTAGGGGGTACACAGAGTGACCCTAAAGTTTAATATGTATGCCTATGCGAAATAAAGTGTTCTGAGAAGCTTAAAATGAGGAAATAAGCGTTCTAAAATGCTTTAAAAATTCAAAGACATTTTTCTATGTTAACTAACGGCACGGTATCGGACCTTAATATTGACCTATAATTTTTAAATTGGACCACGTATTATATTACAGGGTAATAGTGTACCCTACCACAGGAAATAATTATAGGTCATTTAGGGGGTACACAGCGTGACCCTAAATTTTACTATGTATGCCTATGCGAAATAGAGTGTTCTGAGATGCTTAAAATGAAGAAATAAGCGTTCTAAAATGCTTTAAAAATTCAAAGACATCTTTCAATGGTTAACTAACGCAAGGCGCAATATCAGACCTTAATATTGACCCATAATATTTAACTTGAACCAGGTATTATATCTGAGGGTAAAAGTGTACCCTACCACAGGAAATAATTATAGGTCAATTAGGGGGTACACTATGTATATTTTAAATAGTGCATTAAAACAAGGAAATTCGAAGACACTTTTCTATGTTAACTAACGGCACGGTATCGGACCTTAATATTGACCTATAATTTTTAAATTGGACCACGTATTATATTACAGGGTTATAGTGTATCCTAAAACAGGAAATAATTATAGGTCAATTAGGGGGTACACAGCGTGACCCTAAAGTTTACTATGTATGCCTATGCGAAATAAAGTGTTCTGAGAAGCTTAAAATGAGGAAATAAGCGTTCTAAAATGCATTAAAAATTCAAAGACATTTTTCAATGTTAACTAACGGCACGGTATCGGACCTTAATATTGACCTATAATTTTTAAATTGGACCACGTATTATATTACAGGGTAATAGTGTACCCTACCACAGGAAATAATTATAGGTCATTTAGGGGGTACACAGAGTGACCCTAAATTTTACTATGTATGCTTATGCGAAATAGAGTGTTCTGAGAAGCTTAAAATGAAGAAATAAGCGTTCTAAAATGCTTTAAAAATTCAAAGACATCTTTCAATGGTCAACTAGCGCAAGGCGCAATATCAGACCTTAATATTGACCCATAATATTTAAATTGGACCAGGTATTATATTACAGGGTAATAGTGTACCCTACCACAGGAAATAATTATAGGTCAATTAGGGGGTACACTATGTATATTTTAAATAGTGCATTAAAACAAGGAAATACGAAGACACTTTTCTATGTTAACTAACGGCACGGTATCGGACCTTAATATTGACCTACAATTTTTAAATTGGACCACGTATTATATTATAGGGTAATAGTGTACCCTACCACAGGAAATAATTATAGGTCAATTAGAGGGTACACAGCGTGACCCTAAAGTTTACTATGTATGCCTATGCGAAATAGAGTGTTCTGAGAAGCTTAAAATGAAGAAATTAGCGTTCTAAAATGCTTTAAAAATTCAAAGACATCTTTCAATGGTTAACTAACGCAAGGCGCAATATCAGACTTTAATATTGACCCATAATATTTGAATTGGAAAAGGTATTATATTACGGGGTAATAGTGTACCCTACCACAGGAAATAATTATAGGTCAATTAGGGGGTACACTATGTATATTTTAAATAGTGCATTAAAACAAGAAAATACGAAGACACTTTTCTATGTTAACTAACGGCCCGGTATCGGACCTTAATATTGTCCTATAATTTTTAAACTGGACCACGTATTATATTACAGGGTTATAGTGTACCCTACCACAGGAAATAATTATAGGTCAATTAGGGGGTACACAGAGTGACCCTAAGGTTTACTATGTATGCCTATGCGAAAGAAAGAGTTCTGAGAAGCTTAAAATGAGGAAATAAGCGTTCTAAAATGCTTTAAAAATTCAAAGACATTTTTCTATGTTAACTAGCGGCACGGTATCGGACCTTAATATTGACCTATAATTTTTAAATTGGACCACCTATTATATTACAGGGTAATAGTGTACCCTTCCACAGGAAATAATTATAGGTCATTTAGGGGGTACACTATGTATATTTTAAACAGTG
This sequence comes from Parasteatoda tepidariorum, assembly GCF_982258835.1. Lineage (NCBI taxonomy): Eukaryota > Metazoa > Arthropoda > Arachnida > Araneae > Theridiidae > Parasteatoda > Parasteatoda tepidariorum. Next base: position 496,978 of record NW_028257392.1, on the reverse strand, counting down.
CATTAAAACAAGGAAATACGAAGACATTTTTCTATGTTAACTAACGGCACGGTATCGGACCTTAATATTGATCCATAATATTTAAATTGGACCAGGTATTATATTACAGGGTAATAGTGTACCCTACCACAGGAAATAATTATAGGTCAATTAGGGGGTACACTATGTATATTTTAAATAGTGCATTAAAACAAGGAAATACGAAGACACTTTTCTATGTTAACTAACGGCACGGTATCGGACCTTAATATTGACCTATAATTTTTAAATTGGACCACGTATTATATTACAGGGTTATAGTGTACCCTACCACAGGAAATAATTATAGGTCAATTAGGGGGTACACAGAGTGACCCTAAAGTTTACTATATATGCCTATGCGAAATAGAGTGTTCTGAGATGCTTAAAATGAAGAAATAAGCGTTCTAAAATGCTTTAAAAATTCAAAGACATCTTTCAATGGTTAACTAACGCAAGGCGCAATATCAGACCTTAATATTGACCCATAATATTTAAATTGGACCAGGTATTATATTACAGGGTAATAGTGTACCCTACCACAGGAAATAATTATAGGTCAATTAGGGGGTACACTATGTATATTTTAAATAGTGCATTAAAACAAGGAAATACGAAGACACTTTTCTATGTTAACTAACGGCACGGTATCGGACCTTAATATTGACCTATAATTTTTAAACTGGACCTCGTATTATATTACAGGGTTATAGTGTACCCTACCACAGGAAATAATTATAGGTCAATTAGGGGGTACACAGAGTGACCCTAAAGTTTACTATGTATGCCTATGCGAAAGAAAGTGTTCTGAGAAGCTTAAAATGAGGAAATAAGCGTTCTAAAATGCTTTAAAAATTCAAAGACATTTTTCTATGTTAACTAACGGCACGGTATCGGACCTTAATATTGACCTATAATTTTTAAATTGGACCACCTATTATATTACAGGGTAATAGTGTACCCTACCACAGGAAATAATTATAGGTCATTTAGGGGGTACACTATGTATATTTTAAATAGTGCATTAAAACAAGGAAATACGAAGACACTTTTCTATGTTAACTAACGGCACGGTATCGGACCTTAATATTGACCTATAATTTTTAAATTGGACCACGTATTATATTATAGGGTAATAGTGTACCCTACCACAGGAAATAATTATAGGTCAATTAGAGGGTACACAGCGTGACCCTAAAGTTTACTATGTATGCCTATGCGAAATAGAGTGTTCTGAGAAGCTTAAAATGAAGAAATTAGCGTTCTAAAATGCTTTAAAAATTCAAAGACATCTTTCAATGGTTAACTAACGCAAGGCGCAATATCAGACCTTAATATTGACCCATAATATTTGAATTGGACCAGGTATTATATTACGGGGTAATAGTGTACCCTACCACAGGAAATAATTATAGGTCAATTAGGGGGTACACTATGTATATTTTAAATAGTGCATTAAAACAAGGAAATACGAAGACACTTTTCTATGTTAACTAACGGCACGGTATCGGACCTTAATATTGACCTATAATTTTTAAATTGGACCACCTATTATATTACAGGGTAATAGTGTACCCTACCACAGGAAATAATTATAGGTCATTTAGGGGGTACACTATGTATATTTTAAATAGTGCATTAAAACAAGGAAATACGAAGACACTTTTCTATGTTAACTAACGGCACGGTATCGGACCTTAATATTGACCTATAATTTTTAAATTGTACCACGTATTATATTACAGGGTAATAGTGTACCTTACCACAGGAAATAATTATAGGTCAATTAGGTGGTACACAGCGTGACTCTAAAATTTACTATGTATGCCTATGCGAAATAGAGTGTTCTGAGAAGCTTAAAATGAAGAAATAAGCGTTCTAAAATGCTTTAAAAATTCAAAGACATCTTTCAATGGTTAACTAACGCAAGGCGCGATATCAGACCTTAATATGGAACCATAATATTTCAATTGGACCAGGTATTATATTACGGGGTAATAGTGTACCCTACCACAGGAAATAATTATAGGTCAATTAGGGGGTACACTATGTATATTTTAAATAGTGCATTAAAACAAGGAAATACGAAGACACTTTTCTATGTTAACTAACGACCCGGTATCGGACCTTAATATTGACCTATAATTTTTAAATTGGACCACGTATTATATTACATGATAATAATGTACCCTACCACAGGAAATAATTATAGGTCAATTAGGGGGTACACAGAGTGACCCTAAAGTTTACTATATATGCCTATGCGAAATAGAGTGTTCTGAGATGCTCAAAATGAAGAAATAAGCGTTCTAAAATGCTTTAAAAATTCAAAGACATCTTTCAATGGTTAACTAACGCAAGGCGCAATATCAGACCTTAATATTGACCCATAATATTTAAATTGGACCAGGTATTATATTACAGGGTAATAGTGTACCCTACCACAGGAAATAATTATAGGTCAATTAGGGGGTACACTATGTATATTTTAAATAGTGCATTAAAACAAGGAAATACGAAGACACTTTTCTATGTTAACTAACGGCACGGTATCGGACCTTAATATTGACCTATAATTTTTAAACTGGACCACGTATTATATTACAGGGTTATAGTGTACCCTACCACAGGAAATAATTATAGGTCAGTTAGGGGGTACACAGAGTGACCCTAAAGTTTACTATGTATGCCTATGCGAAATAAAGTGTTCTGAGAAGCTTAAAATGAGGAAATAAGCGTTCTAAAATGCTTTAAAAATTCAAAGACATTTTTCTATGTTAACTAACGGCACGGTATCGGACCTTAATATTGACCTATAATTTTTAAATTGGACCACCTATTATATTACAGGGTAATAGTGTACCCTACCACAGGAAATAATTATAGGTCATTTAGGGGGTACACTATGTATATTTTAAGTAGTGCATTAAAACAAGGAAATACGAAGACACTTTTCTATGTTAACTAACGGCACGGTATCGGACCTTAATATTGACCTATAATTTTTAAATTGGACCACGTATTATATTACAGGGTAATAGTGTACCCTACCACAGGATATAATTATAGGTCATTTAGGGGGTACACAGCGTGACCCTAAATTTTACTATGTATGCCTATGCGAAATAGAGTGTTCTGAGATGCTTAAAATGAAAAAATAAGCGTTCTAAAATGCTTTAAAAATTCAAAGACATCTTTCAATGGTTAACTAACGCAAGGCGCAATATCAGACCTTAATATTGACCCATAATATTTAAATTGGACCAGGTATTATATTACAGGGTAATAGTGTACCCTACCACAGGAAATAATTATAGGTCAATTAGGGGGTACACTATGTATATTTTAAATAGTGCATTAAAACAAGGAAATACGAAGACACTTTTCTATGTTAACTAACGGCACGGTATCGGACCTTAATATTGACCTATAATTTTTAAATTGGACCACGTATTATATTACAGGGTTATAGTGTACCCTACCACAGGAAATAATTATAGGTCAATTAGGGGGTACACAGAGTGACCCTAAAGTTTACTATATATGCCTATGCGAAATAGAGTGTTCTGAGATGCTTAAAATGAAGAAATAAGCGTTCTAAAATGCTTTAAAAATTCAAAGACATCTTTCAATGGTTAACTAACGCAAGGCGCAATATCAGACCTTAATATTGACCCATAATATTTAAATTGGACCAGGTATTATATTACAGGGTAATAGTGTACCCTACCACAGGAAATAATTATAGGTCAATTAGGGGGTACACTATGTATATTTTAAATAGTGCATTAAAACAAGGAAATACGAAGACACTTTTCTATGTTAACTAACGGCACGGTATCGGACCTTAATATTGACCTATAATTTTTAAACTGGACCACGTATTATATTACAGGGTTATAGTGTACCCTACCACAGGAAATAATTATAGGTCAATTAGGGGGTACACAGAGTGACCCTAAAGTTTACTATGTATGCCTATGCGAAAGAAAGTGTTCTGAGAAGCTTAAAATGAGGAAATAAGCGTTCTAAAATGCTTTAAAAATTCAAAGACATTTTTCTATGTTAACTAACGGCACGGTATCGGACCTTAATATTGACCTATAATTTTTAAATTGGACCACCTATTATATTACAGGGTAATAGTGTACCCTACCACAGGAAATAATTATAGGTCATTTAGGGGGTACACTATGTATATTTTAAATAGTGCATTAAAACAAGGAAATACGAAGACACTTTTCTATGTTAACTAACGGCACGGTATCGGACCTTAATATTGACCTATAATTTTTAAATTGGACCACGTATTATATTATAGGGTAATAGTGTACCCTACCACAGGAAATAATTATAGGTCAATTAGAGGGTACACAGCGTGACCCTAAAGTTTACTATGTATGCCTATGCGAAATAGAGTGTTCTGAGAAGCTTAAAATGAAGAAATTAGCGTTCTAAAATGCTTTAAAAATTCAAAGACATCTTTCAATGGTTAACTAACGCAAGGCGCAATATCAGACCTTAATATTGACCCATAATATTTGAATTGGACCAGGTATTATATTACGGGGTAATAGTGTACCCTACCACAGGAAATAATTATAGGTCAATTAGGGGGTACACTATGTATATTTTAAATAGTGCATTAAAACAAGGAAATACGAAGACACTTTTCTATGTTAACTAACGGCACGGTATCGGACCTTAATATTGACCTATAATTTTTAAATTGGACCACCTATTATATTACAGGGTAATAGTGTACCCTACCACAGGAAATAATTATAGGTCATTTAGGGGGTACACTATGTATATTTTAAATAGTGCATTAAAACAAGGAAATACGAAGACACTTTTCTATGTTAACTAACGGCACGGTATCGGACCTTAATATTGACCTATAATTTTTAAATTGTACCACGTATTATATTACAGGGTAATAGTGTACCTTACCACAGGAAATAATTATAGGTCAATTAGGTGGTACACAGCGTGACTCTAAAATTTACTATGTATGCCTATGCGAAATAGAGTGTTCTGAGAAGCTTAAAATGAAGAAATAAGCGTTCTAAAATGCTTTAAAAATTCAAAGACATCTTTCAATGGTTAACTAACGCAAGGCGCGATATCAGACCTTAATATGGAACCATAATATTTCAATTGGACCAGGTATTATATTACGGGGTAATAGTGTACCCTACCACAGGAAATAATTATAGGTCAATTAGGGGGTACACTATGTATATTTTAAATAGTGCATTAAAACAAGGAAATACGAAGACACTTTTCTATGTTAACTAACGGCCCGGTATCGGACCTTAATATTGACCTATACTTTTTAAATTGGACCACGTATTATATTACATGATAATAATGTACCCTACCACAGGAAATAATTATAGGTCAATTAGGGGGTACACAGAGTGACCCTAAAGTTTACTATATATGCCTATGCGAAATAGAGTGTTCTGAGATGCTCAAAATGAAGAAATAAGCGTTCTAAAATGCTTTAAAAATTCAAAGACATCTTTCAATGGTTAACTAACGCAAGGCGCAATATCAGACCTTAATATTGACCCATAATATTTAAATTGGACCAGGTATTATATTACAGGGTAATAGTGTACCCTACCACAGTAAATAATTATAGGTCAATTAGGGGGTACACTATGTATATTTTAAATAGTGCATTAAAACAAGGAAATACGAAGACACTTTTCTATGTTAACTAACGGCAAGGTATCGGACCTTAATATTGACCTATAATTTTTAAACTGGACCACGTATTATATTACAGGGTTATAGTGTACCCTACCACAGGAAATAATTATAGGTCAATTAGGGGGTACACAGAGTGACCCTAAAGTTTACTATGTATGCCTATGCGAAATAAAGTGTTCTGAGAAGCTTAAAATGAGGAAATAAGCGTTCTAAAATGCTTTAAAAATTCAAAGACATTTTTCTATGTTAACTAACGGCACGGTATCGGACCTTAATATTGACCTATAATTTTTAAATTGGACCACCTATTATATTACAGGGTAATAGTGTACCCTACCACAGGAAATAATTATAGGTCATTTAGGGGGTACACTATGTATATTTTAAATAGTGCATTAAAACAACGAAATATGAAGACACTTTTCTATGTTAACTAACGGCACGGTATCGGACCTTAATATTGACCTATAATTTTTAAATTGTACCACGTATTATATTACATGGTAATAGTGTACTTTACCACAGGAAATAATTATAGGTCAATTAGGTGGTAAACAGCGTGACCCTAAAATTTACTATGTATGCCTATGCGAAATAGAGTGTTCTGAGAAGCTTAAAATGAAGAAATAAGCGTTCTAAAATGCTTTAAAAATTCAAAGACATCTTTCAATGGTTAACTAACGCAAGGCGCGATATCAGACCTTAATATGGAACCATAATATTTCAATTGGACCAGGTATTATATTACGGGGTAATAGTGTACCCTACCACAGGAAATAATTATAGGTCAATTAGGGGGTACACTATGTATATTTTAAATAGTGCATTAAAACAAGGAAATACGAAGACACTTTTCTATGTTAACTAACGACCCGGTATCGGACCTTAATATTGACCTATAATTTTTAAATTGGACCACGTATTATATTACATGATAATAATGTACCCTACCACAGGAAATAATTATAGGTCAATTAGGGGGTACACAGAGTGACCCTAAAGTTTACTATATATGCCTATGCGAAATAGAGTGTTCTGAGATGCTCAAAATGAAGAAATAAGCGTTCTAAAATGCTTTAAAAATTCAAAGACATCTTTCAATGGTTAACTAACGCAAGGCGCAATATCAGACCTTAATATTGACCCATAATATTTAAATTGGACCAGGTATTATATTACAGGGTAATAGTGTACCCTACCACAGGAAATAATTATAGGTCAATTAGGGGGTACACTATGTATATTTTAAATAGTGCATTAAAACAAGGAAATACGAAGACACTTTTCTATGTTAACTAACGGCACGGTATCGGACCTTAATATTGACCTATAATTTTTAAACTGGACCACGTATTATATTACAGGGTTATAGTGTACCCTACCACAGGAAATAATTATAGGTCAGTTAGGGGGTACACAGAGTGACCCTAAAGTTTACTATGTATGCCTATGCGAAATAAAGTGTTCTGAGAAGCTTAAAATGAGGAAATAAGCGTTCTAAAATGCTTTAAAAATTCAAAGACATTTTTCTATGTTAACTAACGGCACGGTATCGGACCTTAATATTGACCTATAATTTTTAAATTGGACCACCTATTATATTACAGGGTAATAGTGTACCCTACCACAGGAAATAATTATAGGTCATTTAGGGGGTACACTATGTATATTTTAAGTAGTGCATTAAAACAAGGAAATACGAAGACACTTTTCTATGTTAACTAACGGCACGGTATCGGACCTTAATATTGACCTATAATTTTTAAATTGGACCACGTATTATATTACAGGGTAATAGTGTACCCTACCACAGGATATAATTATAGGTCATTTAGGGGGTACACAGCGTGACCCTAAATTTTACTATGTATGCCTATGCGAAATAGAGTGTTCTGAGATGCTTAAAATGAAGAAATAAGCGTTCTAAAATGCTTTAAAAATTCAAAGACATCTTTCAATGGTTAACTAACGCAAGGCGCAATATCAGACCTTAATATTGACCCAGAATATTTAAATTGGAATAGGTATTATATTACAGGGTAATAGTGTACCCTACCACAGGAAATAATTATAGGTCAATTAGGGGGTACACAATGTATATTTTAAATAGTGCATTAAAACAAGGAAATACGAAGACACTTTTCTATGTTAACTAGCGGCACGGTATCGGACCTTAATATTGACCTATAATTTTTAAATTGGACCACGTATTATATTACAGGGTTATAGTGTACCCTACCACAGGAAATAATTATAGGTCAATTAGGGGGTACACAGAGAGACCCTAAAGTTTACTATGTATGCCTATGCGAAATAAAGTGTTCTGAGAAGCTTAAAATGAGGAAATAAGCGTTCTAAAATGCTTTAAAAATTCAAAGACATTTTTCTATGTTAACTAACGGCACGGTATCGGACCTTAATATTGACCTATAATTTTTAAATTGGACCACGTATTATATTACAGGGTAATAGTGTACCCTACCACAGGAAATAATTATAGGTCATTTAGGGAGTACATAGCGTGACCCTAAATTTTACTATGTATGGCTATGCGAAATAGAGTGTTCTGAGATGCTTAAAATGAAGAAATAAACGTTCTAAAATGCTTTAAAAATTCAAAGACATCTTTCAATGGTTAACTAACGCAAGGCGCAATATCAGACCTTAATATTGACCCATAATATTTAACTTGAACCAGGTATTATATCAGAGGGTAATAGTGTACCCTACCACAGGAAATAATTATAGGTCAATAAGGGGGTACACTATGTATATTTTAAATAGTGCATTAAAACAAGGAAATTCGAAGACACTTTTCTATGTTAACTAACGGCACGGTATCGGACCTTAATATTGACCTATAATTTTTAAATTGGACCACATATTATATTACAGGGATATAGTGTATCCTACCACAGGAAATAAGTATAGGTCAATTAGGGGGTACACAGCGTGACCCTAAAGTTTACTATGTATGCCTATGCTAAATAAAGTGTTCTGAGAAGCTTAAAATGAGGAAATAAGCGTTCTAAAATGCTTTAAAAATTCAAAGACATTTTTCTATGCTAACTAACGGCACGGTATCGGACCTTAATATTGACCTATAATTTTTAAATTGGACCACGTATTATATTACAGGGTAATAGTGTACCCTACCACAGGAAATAATTATAGGTCATTTAGGGGGTACACAGCGTGACCCTAAATTTTACTATGTATGCTTATGCGAAATAGAGTGTTCTGAGAAGCTTAAAATGAAGAAATAAGCGTTCTAAAATGCTTTAAAAATTCAAAGACATCTTTCAATGGTTAACTAGCGCAACGCGCAATATCAGACCTTAATATTGACCCATAATATTTAAATTGGACCAGGTATTATATTACAGGATAATAGTGTACCCTTCCACAGGAAATAATTATAGGTCAATCAGGGGGTACACTATGTATATTTTAAATAGTGCTTTAAAACAAGGAAATACGAAGACACTTTTCTATGTTAACTAACGGCACGGTATCGGACCTTAATATTGACCTATAATTTTTAAATTGTACCACGTATTATATTACAGGGTAATAGTGTACCTTACCACAGGAAATAATTATAGGTCAATTAGGTGGTACACAGCGTGACCCTAAAATTTACTATGTATGCCTATGCGAAATAGAGTGTTCTTAGAAGCTTAAAATGAAGAAATAAGCGTTCTAAAATGCTTTAAAGATTCAAAGACATCTTTCAATGGTTAACTAACGCAAGGCGCGATATCAGACCTTAATATGGAACCATAATATTTCAATTGGACCAGGTATTATATTACAGGGTAATAGTGTACACTACAACAGGAAATAATTATAGGTCAATTAGGGGGTACACTATGTATGTTTTAAATAGTGCATTAAAACAAGAAAATACGAAGACACTTTTCTATGTTAACTAACGGCACGGTATCGGACCTTAATATTGACCTATAATTTGTAAATTGGACCACGTATTATATTACAGGGTTATAGTGTACCCTACCACAGGAAATAATTATAAGTCAATTAGGGGGTACGCAGAGTGACCCTAAAGTTTACTATGTATGCCTATGCGAAATAAAGTGTTCTGAGAAGCTTAAAATGAGGAAATAAGCGTTCTAAAATGCTTTAAAAATTCAAAGACATCTTTCAATGGTTAACTAACTCAAGGCGCAATATCAGACCTTAATATTGACCCATAATATTTAAATTGGACCAGGTATTATATTACAGGGTAATAGTGTACCCTACCACAGGAAATAATTATAGGTCAATTAGGGGGTACACTATGTATATTTTAAATAGTTCATTAAAACAAGGAAATACGAAGACATTTTTCAATGTTAACTAACGGCACGGTATCGGAACTTAATATTGACCTATAATTTTTAAATTGGACCACGTATTATATTACAGGGTAATAGTGTACCCTACCACAGGAAATAATTATAGGTCATTTAGGGGGTACACAGCGTGACCCTAAATTTTACTATGAATGCCTATGCGAAATAAAGTGTTCTGAGAAGCTTAAAATGAGGAAATAAGCGTTCTAAAATGCTTTAAAAATTCAAAGACATTTTTCTATGTTAACTAACGGCACGGTATCGGACCTTAATATTGACCTATAATTTTTAAATTGGACCACCTATTATATTACAGGGTAATAGTGTACCCTACCACAGGAAATAATTATAGGTCATTTAGGGGGTACACTATGTATATTTTAAATAGTGCATTAAAACAAGGAAATACGAAGACACTTTTCTATGTTAACTAACGGCACGGTATCGGACCTTAATATTGACCTATAATTTTTAAATTGTACCACGTATTATATTACTGGGTAATAGTGTACCTTACCACAGGAAATAATTATAGGTCAATTAGGTGGTACACAGCGTGACTCTAAAATTTACTATGTATGCCTATGCGAAATAGAGTGTTCTGAGAAGCTTAAAATGAAGAAATAAGCGTTCTAAAATGCTTTAAAAATTCAAAGACATCTTTCAATGGTTAACTAACGCAAGGAGCGATATCAGACCTTAATATGGAACCATAATATTTCAATTGGACCAGGTATTATATTACGGGGTAATAGTGTACCCTACCACAGGAAATAATTATAGGTCAATTAGGGGGTACACTATGTATATTTTAAATAGTGCATTAAAACAAGGAAATACGAAGACACTTTTCTATGTTAACTAACGGCCCGGTATCGGACCTTAATATTGACCTATAATTTTTAAATTGGACCACGTATTATATTACATGATAATAATGTACCCTACCACAGGAAATAATTATAGGTCAATTAGGGGGTACACAGAGTGACCCTAAAGTTTACTATATATGCCTATGCGAAATAGAGTGTTCTGATATGCTCAAAATGAAGAAATAAGCGTTCTAAAATGCTTTAAAAATTCAAAGACATCTTTCAATGGTTAACTAACGCAAGGCGCAATATCAGACCTTAATATTGACCCATAATATTTAAATTGGACCAGGTATTATATTACAGGGTAATAGTGTACCCTACCACAGGAAATAATTATAGGTCAATTAGGGGGTACACTATGTATATTTTAAATAGTGCATTAAAACAAGGAAATACGAAGACACTTTTCTATGTTAACTAACGGCACGGTATCGGACCTTAATATTGACCTATAATTTTTAAACTGGACCACGTATTATATTACAGGGTTATAGTGTACCCTACCACAGGAAATAATTATAGGTCAATTAGGGGGTACACAGAGTGACCCTAAAGTTTACTATGTATGCCTATGCGAAATAAAGTGTTCTGAGAAGCTTAAAATGAGGAAATAAGCGTTCTAAAATGCTTTAAAAATTCAAAGACATTTTTCTATGTTAACTAACGGCACGGTATCGGAACTTAATATTGACCTATAATTTTTAAATTGGACCACCTATTATATTACAGGGTAATAGTGTACCCTACCACAGGAAATAATTATAGGTTATTTAGGGGGTACACTATGTATATTTTAAGTAGTGCATTAAAACAAGGAAATACGAAGACACTTTTCTATGTTAACTAACGGCACGGTATCGGACCTTAATATTGACCTATAATTTTTAAATTGGACCACGTATTATATTACAGGGTAATAGTGTACCCTACCACAGGATATAATTATAGGTCATTTAGGGGGTACACAGCGTGACCCTAAATTTTACTATGTATGCCTATGCGAAATAGAGTGTTCTGAGATGCTTAAAATGAAGAAATAAGCGTTCTAAAATGCTTTAAAAATTCAAAGACATCTTTCAATGGTTAACTAACGCAAGGCGCAATATCAGACCTTAATATTGACCCAGAATATTTAAATTGGAATAGGTATTATATTACAGGGTAATAGTGTACCCTACCACAGGAAATAATTATAGGTCAATTAGGGGGTACACAATGTATATTTTAAATAGTGCATTAAAACAAGGAAATACGAAGACACTTTTCTATGTTAACTAGCGGCACGGTATCGGACCTTAATATTGACCTATAATTTTTAAATTGGACCACGTATTATATTACAGGGTTATAGTGTACCCTACCACAGGAAATAATTATAGGTCAATTAGGGGGTACACAGAGAGACCCTAAAGTTTACTATGTATGCCTATGCGAAATAAAGTGTTCTGAGAAGCTTAAAATGAGGAAATAAGCGTTCTAAAATGCTTTAAAAATTCAAAGACATTTTTCTATGTTAACTAACGGCACGGTATCGGACCTTAATATTGACCTATAATTTGTAAATTGGACCACGTATTATATTACAGGGTTATAGTGTACCCTACCTCAGGAAATAATTATAGGTCAATTAGGGGGTACGCAGAGTGACCCTAAAGTTTACTATGTATGCCTATGCGAAATAAAGTGTTCTGAGAAGCTTAAAATGAAGAAATAAGCGTTCTAAAATGCTTTAAAAATTCAAAGACATCTTTCAATGGTTAACTAACTCAAGGCGCAATATCAGACCTTAATATTGACCCATAATATTTAAATTGGACCAGGTATTATATTACAGGGTAATAGTGTACCCTACCACAGGAAATAATTATAGGTCAATTAGGGGGTACACTATGTATATTTTAAATAGTGCATTAAAACAAGGAAATACGAAGACACTTTTCTATGTTAACTAACGGCACGGTATCGGACCTTAATATTGACCTATAATTTTTAAATTGGACCACGTATTATATTACAGTGTTATAGTGTACCCTACCTCAGGAAATAATTATAGGTCAATTAGGGGGTACACAGAGTGACCCTAAAGTTTACTATGTATGCCTATGCGAAATAAAGTGTTCTGAGAAGCTTAAAATGAGGAAATAAGCGTTCTAAAATGCTTTAAAAATTCAAAGACATTTTTCTATGTTAACTAACGGCACGGTATCGGACCTTAATATTGACCTATAATTTTTAAATTGACCACGTATTATATTACAGGGTAATAGTGTACCCTACCACAGGAAATAATTATAGGTCATTTAGGGGTACACAGCGTGACCCTAAATTTTACTATGTATGCCTATGCGAAATAGAGTGTTCTGAGATGCTTAAAATGAAGAAATAAGCGTTCTAAAATGCTTTAAAAATTCAAAGACATCTTTCAATGGTTAACTAACGCAAGGCGCAATATCAGACCTTAATATTGACCCATAATATTTAACTTGAACCAGGTATTATATCTGAGGGTAATAGTGTACCCTACCACAGGAAATAATTATAGGTCAATTAGGGGGTACACTATGTATATTTTAAATAGTGCATTAAAACAAGGAAATACGAAGACATTTTTCAATGTTAACTAACGGCACGGTATCGGAACTTAATATTGACCTATAATTTTTAAATTGGACCACGTATTATATTACAGGGTAATAGTGTACCCTACCACAGGAAATAATTATAGGTCATTTAGGGGGTACACAGCGTGACCCTAAATTTTACTATGTATGCCTATGCGAAATAAAGTGTTCTGAGAAGCTTAAAATGAGGAAATAAGCGTTCTAAAATGCTTTAAAAATTCAAAGACATTTTTCTATGTTAACTAACGGCACGGTATCGGACCTTAATATTGACCTATAATTTTTAAATTGGACCACCTATTATATTACAGGGTAATAGTGTACCCTACCACAGGAAATAATTATAGGTCAATTAGGGGGTACACTATGTATATTTTAAATAGTGCATTAAAACAAGGAAATACGAAGACACTTTTCTATGTTAACTAACGGCACGGTATCGGACCTTAATATTGACCTATAATTTTTAAACTGGACCACGTATTATATTACAGGGTTATAGTGTACCCTACCACAGGAAATAATTATAGGTCAATTAGGGGGTACACAGAGTGACCCTAAAGTTTACTATGTATGCCTATGCGAAATAAAGTGTTCTGAGAAGCTTAAAATGAGGAAATAAGCGTTCTAAAATGCTTTAAAAATTCAAAGACATTTTTCTATGTTAACTAACGGCACGGTATCGGACCTTAATATTGACCTATAATTTTTAAATTGGACCACCTATTATATTACAGGGTAATAGTGTACCCTACCACAGGAAATAATTATAGGTCATTTAGGGGGTACACTATGTATATTTTAAGTAGTGCATTAAAACAAGGAAATACGAAGACACTTTTCTATGTTAACTAACGGCACGGTATCGGACCTTAATATTGACCTATAATTTTTAAATTGGACCACGTATTATATTACAGGGTAATAGTGTACCCTACCACAGGATATAATTATAGGTCATTTAGGGGGTACACAGCGTGACCCTAAATTTTACTATGTATGCCTATGCGAAATAGAGTGTTCTGAGATGCTTAAAATGAAGAAATAAGCGTTCTAAAATGCTTTAAAAATTCAAAGACATCTTTCAATGGTTAACTAACGCAAGGCGCAATATCAGACCTTAATATTGACCCAGAATATTTAAATTGGAATAGGTATTATATTACAGGGTAATAGTGTACCCTACCACAGGAAATAATTATAGGTCAATTAGGGGGTACACAATGTATATTTTAAATAGTGCATTAAAACAAGGAAATACGAAGACACTTTTCTATGTTAACTAGCGGCACGGTATCGGACCTTAATATTGACCTATAATTTTTAAATTGGACCACGTATTATATTACAGGGTTATAGTGTACCCTACCACAGGAAATAATTATAGGTCAATTAGGGGGTACACAGAGAGACCCTAAAGTTTACTATGTATGCCTATGCGAAATAAAGTGTTCTGAGAAGCTTAAAATGAGGAAATAAGCGTTCTAAAATGCTTTAAAAATTCAAAGACATTTTTCTATGTTAACTAACGGCACGGTATCGGACCTTAATATTGACCTATAATTTTTAAATTGGACCACGTATTATATTACAGGGTAATAGTGTACCCTACCACAGGAAATAATTATAGGTCATTTAGGGAGTACATAGCGTGACCCTAAATTTTACTATGTATGGCTATGCGAAATAGAGTGTTCTGAGATGCTTAAAATGAAGAAATAAACGTTCTAAAATGCTTTAAAAATTCAAAGACATCTTTCAATGGTTAACTAACGCAAGGCGCAATATCAGACCTTAATATTGACCCATAATATTTAACTTGAACCAGGTATTATATCAGAGGGTAATAGTGTACCCTACCACAGGAAATAATTATAGGTCAATAAGGGGGTACACTATGTATATTTTAAATAGTGCATTAAAACAAGGAAATTCGAAGACACTTTTCTATGTTAACTAACGGCACGGTATCGGACCTTAATATTGACCTATAATTTTTAAATTGGACCACATATTATATTACAGGGTTATAGTGTATCCTACCACAGGAAATAAGTATAGGTCATTTAGGGGGTACACAGCGTGACCCTAAAGTTTACTATGTATGCCTATGCTAAATAAAGTGTTCTGAGAAGCTTAAAATGAGGAAATAAGCGTTCTAAAATGCTTTAAAAATTCAAAGACATTTTTCTATGCTAACTAACGGCACGGTATCGGACCTTAATATTGACCTATAATTTTTAAATTGGACCACGTATTATATTACAGGGTAATAGTGTACCCTACCAAAGGAAATAATTATAGGTCATTTAGGGGGTACACAGCGTGACCCTAAATTTTACTATGTATGCTTATGCGAAATAGAGTGTTCTGAGAAGCTTAAAATGAAGAAATAAGCGTTCTAAAATGCTTTAAAAATTCAAAGACATCTTTCAATGGTTAACTAGCGCAACGCGCAATATCAGACCTTAATATTGACCCATAATATTTAAATTGGACCAGGTATTATATTACAGGATAATAGTGTACCCTTCCACAGGAAATAATTATGGGTCAATCAGGGGGTCCACTATGTATATTTTAAATAGTGCATTAAAACAAGGAAATACGAAGACACTTTTCTATGTTAACTAACGGCACGGTATCGGACCTTAATATTGACCTATAATTTTTAAATTGTACCACGTATTATATTACAGGGTAATAGTGTACCTTACCACAGGAAATAATTATAGGTCAATTAGGTGGTACACAGCGTGACCCTAAAATTTACTATGTATGCCTATGCGAAATAGAGTGTTCTTAGAAGCTTAAAATGAAGAAATAAGCGTTCTAAAATGCTTTAAAGATTCAAAGACATCTTTCAATGGTTAACTAACGCAAGGCGCGATATCAGACCTTAGTATGGAACCATAATATTTCAATTGGACCAGGTATTATATTACAGGGTAATAGTGTACACTACAACAGGAAATAATTATAGGTCAATTAGGGGGTACACTATGTATGTTTTAAATAGTGCATTAAAACAAGAAAATACGAAGACACTTTTCTATGTTAACTAACGGCACGGTATCGGACCTTAATATTGACCTATAATTTGTAAATTGGACCACGTATTATATTACAGGGTTATAGTGTACCCTACCACAGGAAATAATTATAGGTCAATTAGGGGGTACGCAGAGTGACCCTAAAGTTTACTATGTATGCCTATGCGAAATAAAGTGTTCTGAGAAGCTTAAAATGAGGAAATAAGCGTTCTAAAATGCTTTAAAAATTCAAAGACACTTTTCTATGTTAACTAACGGCACGGTATCGGACCTTAATATTGACCTATAATTTGTAAATTGGACCACGTATTATATTACAGGGTTATAGTGTACCCTACCACAGGAAATAATTATAGGTCAATTAGGGGGTACGCAGAGTGACCCTAAAGTTTACTATGTATGCCTATGCGAAATAAAGTGTTCTGAGAAGCTTAAAATGAAGAAATAAGCGTTCTAAAATGCTTTAAAAATTCAAAGACATCTTTCAATGGTTAACTAACTCAAGGCGCAATATCAGACCTTAATATTGACCCATAATATTTAAATTGGACCAGATATTATATTACAGGGTAATAGTGTACCCTACCACAGGAAATAATTATAGGTCAATTAGGGGGTACACTATGTATATTTTAAATAGTGCATTAAAACAAGGAAATACGAAGACACTTTTCTATGTTAACTAACGGCACGGTATCGGACCTTAATATTGACCTATAATTTTTAAATTGGACCACGTATTATATTACAGTGTTATAGTGTACCCTACCTCAGGAAATAATTATAGGTCAATTAGGGGGTACACAGAGTGACCCTAAAGTTTACTATGTATGCCTATGCGAAATAAAGTGTTCTGAGAAGCTTAAAATGAGGAAATAAGCGTTCTAAAATGCTTTAAAAATTCAAAGACATTTTTCTATGTTAACTAACGGCACGGTATCGGACCTTAATATTGACCTATAATTTTTAAATTGACCACGTATTATATTACAGGGTAATAGTGTACCCTACCACAGGAAATAATTATAGGTCATTTAGGGGGTACACAGAGTGACCCTAAATTTTACTATGTATGCTTATGCGAAATAGAGTGTTCTGAGAAGCTTAAAATGAAGAAATAAGCGTTCTAAAATGCTTTAAAAATTCAAAGACATCTTTCAATGGTCAACTAGCGCAAGGCGCAATATCAGACCTTAATATTGACCCATAATATTTAAATTGGACCAGGTATTATATTACAGGGTAATAGTGTACCCTACCACAGGAAATAATTATAGGTCAATTAGGGGGTACACTATGTATATTTTAAATAGTGCATTAAAACAAGGAAATACGAAGACACTTTTCTATGTTAACTAACGGCACGGTATCGGACCTTAATATTGACCTACAATTTTTAAATTGGACCACGTATTATATTATAGGGTAATAGTGTACCCTACCACAGGAAATAATTATAGGTCAATTAGAGGGTACACAGCGTGACCCTAAAGTTTACTATGTATGCCTATGCGAAATAGAGTGTTCTGAGAAGCTTAAAATGAAGAAATTAGCGTTCTAAAATGCTTTAAAAATTCAAAGACATCTTTCAATGGTTAACTAACGCAAGGCGTAATATCAGACCTTAATATTGACCCAGAATATTTGAATTGGAAAAGGTATTATATTACGGGGTAATAGTGTACCCTACCACAGGAAATAATTATAGGTCAATTAGGGGGTACACAATGTATATTTTAAATAGTGCATTAAAACAAGGAAATACGAAGACACTTTTCTATGTTAACTAGCGGCACGGTATCGGACCTTAATATTGACCTATAATTTTTAAATTGGACCACATATTATATTACAGGGTTATAGTGTATCCTACCACAGGAAATAAGTATAGGTCAATTAGGGGGTACACAGCGTGACCCTAAAGTTTACTATGTATGCCTATGCTAAATAAAGTGTTCTGAGAAGCTTAAAATGAGGAAATAAGCGTTCTAAAATGCTTTAAAAATTCAAAGACATTTTTCTATGCTAACTAACGGCACGGTATCGGACATTAATATTGACCTATAATTTTTAAATTGGACCACGTATTATATTACAGGGTAATAGTGTACCCTACCACAGGAAATAATTATAGGTCATTTAGGGGGTACACAGCGTGACCCTAAATTTTACTATGTATGCTTATGCGAAATAGAGTGTTCTGAGAAGCTTAAAATGAAGAAATAAGCGTTCTAAAATGCTTTAAAAATTCAAAGACATCTTTCAATGGTTAACTAGCGCAACGCGCAATATCAGACCTTAATATTGACCCATAATATTTAAATTGGACCAGGTATTATATTACAGGATAATAGTGTACCCTTCCACAGGAAATAATTATAGGTCAATCAGGGGGTACACTATGTATATTTTAAATAGTGCATTAAAACAAGGAAATACGAAGACACTTTTCTATGTTAACTAACGGCACGGTATCGGACCTTAATATTGACCTATAATTTTTAAATTGTACCACGTATTATATTACAGGGTAATAGTGTACCTTACCACAGGAAATAATTATAGGTCAATTAGGTGGTACACAGCGTGACCCTAAAATTTACTATGTATGCCTATGCGAAATAGAGTGTTCTTAGAAGCTTAAAATGAAGAAATAAGCGTTCTAAAATGCTTTAAAGATTCAAAGACATCTTTCAATGGTTAACTAACGCAAGGCGCGATATCAGACCTTAATATGGAACCATAATATTTCAATTGGACCAGGTATTATATTACAGGGTAATAGTGTACACTACAACAGGAAATAATTATAGGTCAATTAGGGGGTACACTATGTATGTTTTAAATAGTGCATTAAAACAAGAAAATACGAAGACACTTTTCTATGTTAACTAACGGCACGGTATCGGACCTTAATATTGACCTATAATTTGTAAATTGGACCACGTATTATATTACAGGGTTATAGTGTACCCTACCACAGGAAATAATTATAGGTCAATTAGGGGGTACGCAGAGTGACCCTAAAGTTTACTATGTATGCCTATGCGAAATAAAGTGTTCTGAGAAGCTTAAAATGAGGAAATAAGCGTTCTAAAATGCTTTAAAAATTCAAAGACACTTTTCTATGTTAACTAACGGCACGGTATCGGACCTTAATATTGACCTATAATTTGTAAATTGGACCACGTATTATATTACAGGGTTATAGTGTACCCTACCACAGGAAATAATTATAGGTCAATTAGGGGGTACGCAGAGTGACCCTAAAGTTTACTGTGTATGCCTATGCGAAATAAAGTGTTCTGAGAAGCTTAAAATGAAGAAATAAGCGTTCTAAAATGCTTTAAAAATTCAAAGACATCTTTCAATGGTTAACTAACTCAAGGCGCAATATCAGACCTTAATATTGACCCATAATATTTAAATTGGACCAGGTATTATATTACAGGGTAATAGTGTACCCTACCACAGGAAATAATTATAGGTCAATTAGGGGGTACACTATGTATATTTTAAATAGTGCATTAAAACAAGGAAATACGAAGACACTTTTCTATGTTAACTAACGGCACGGTATCGGACCTTAATATTGACCTATAATTTTTAAATTGGACCACGTATTATATTACAGTGTTATAGTGTACCCTACCTCAGGAAATAATTATAGGTCAATTAGGGGGTACACAGAGTGACCCTAAAGTTTACTATGTATGCCTATGCGAAATAAAGTGTTCTGAGAAGCTTAAAATGAGGAAATAAGCGTTCTAAAATGCTTTAAAAATTCAAAGACATTTTTCTATGTTAACTAACGGCACGGTATCGGACCTTAATATTGACCTATAATTTTTAAATTGACCACGTATTATATTACAGGGTAATAGTGTACCCTACCACAGGAAATAATTATAGGTCATTTAGGGGGTACACAGCGTGACCCTAAATTTTACTATGCTTATGCGAAATAGAGTGTTCTGAGAAGCTTAAAATGAAGAAATAAGCGTTCTAAAATGCTTTAAAAATTCAAAGACATCTTTCAATGGTTAACTAGCGCAACGCGCAATATCAGACCTTAATATTGACCCATAATATTTAAATTGGACCAGGTATTATATTACAGGATAATAGTGTACCCTTCCACAGGAAATAATTATAGGTCAATCAGGGGGTACACTATGTATATTTTAAATAGTGCATTAAAACAAGGAAATACGAAGACACTTTTCTATGTTAACTAACGGCACGGTATCGGACCTTAATATTGACCTATAATTTTTAAATTGTACCACGTATTATATTACAGGGTAATAGTGTACCTTACCACAGGAAATAATTATAGGTCAATTAGGTGGTACACAGCGTGACCCTAAAATTTACTATGTATGCCTATGCGAAATAGAGTGTTCTTAGAAGCTTAAAATGAAGAAATAAGCGTTCTAAAATGCTTTAAAGATTCAAAGACATCTTTCAATGGTTAACTAACGCAAGGCGCGATATCAGACCTTAATATGGAACCATAATATTTCAATTGGACCAGGTATTATATTACAGGGTAATAGTGTACACTACAACAGGAAATAATTATAGGTCAATTAGGGGGTACACTATGTATGTTTTAAATAGTGCATTAAAACAAGAAAATACGAAGACACTTTTCTATGTTAACTAACGGCACGGTATCGGACCTTAATATTGACCTATAATTTGTAAATTGGACCACGTATTATATTACAGGGTTATAGTGTACCCTACCACAGGAAATAATTATAGGTCAATTAGGGGGTACGCAGAGTGACCCTAAAGTTTACTATGTATGCCTATGCGAAATAAAGTGTTCTGAGAAGCTTAAAATGAGGAAATAAGCGTTCTAAAATGCTTTAAAAATTCAAAGACACTTTTCTATGTTAACTAACGGCACGGTATCGGACCTTAATATTGACCTATAATTTGTAAATTGGACCACGTATTATATTACAGGGTTATAGTGTACCCTACCACAGGAAATAATTATAGGTCAATTAGGGGGTACGCAGAGTGACCCTAAAGTTTACTGTGTATGCCTATGCGAAATAAAGTGTTCTGAGAAGCTTAAAATGAAGAAATAAGCGTTCTAAAATGCTTTAAAAATTCAAAGACATCTTTCAATGGTTAACTAACTCAAGGCGCAATATCAGACCTTAATATTGACCCATAATATTTAAATTGGACCAGGTATTATATTACAGGGTAATAGTGTACCCTACCACAGGAAATAATTATAGGTCAATTAGGGGGTACACTATGTATATTTTAAATAGTGCATTAAAACAAGGAAATACGAAGACACTTTTCTATGTTAACTAACGGCACGGTATCGGACCTTAATATTGACCTATAATTTTTAAATTGGACCACGTATTATATTACAGTGTTATAGTGTACCCTACCTCAGGAAATAATTATAGGTCAATTAGGGGGTACACAGAGTGACCCTAAAGTTTACTATGTATGCCTATGCGAAATAAAGTGTTCTGAGAAGCTTAAAATGAGGAAATAAGCGTTCTAAAATGCTTTAAAAATTCAAAGACATTTTTCTATGTTAACTAACGGCACGGTATCGGACCTTAATATTGACCTATAATTTTTAAATTGACCACGTATTATATTACAGGGTAATAGTGTACCCTACCACAGGAAATAATTATAGGTCATTTAGGGGGTACACAGAGTGACCCTAAATTTTACTATGTATGCTTATGCGAAATAGAGTGTTCTGAGAAGCTTAAAATGAAGAAATAAGCGTTCTAAAATGCTTTAAAAATTCAAAGACATCTTTCAATGGTCAACTAGCGCAAGGCGCAATATCAGACCTTAATATTGACCCATAATATTTAAATTGGACCAGGTATTATATTACAGGGTAATAGTGTACCCTACCACAGGAAATAATTATAGGTCAATTAGGGGGTACACTATGTATATTTTAAATAGTGCATTAAAACAAGGAAATACGAAGACACTTTTCTATGTTAACTAACGGCACGGTATCGGACCTTAATATTGACCTACAATTTTTAAATTGGACCACGTATTATATTATAGGGTAATAGTGTACCCTACCACAGGAAATAATTATAGGTCAATTAGAGGGTACACAGCGTGACCCTAAAGTTTACTATGTATGCCTATGCGAAATAGAGTGTTCTGAGAAGCTTAAAATGAGGAAATAAGCGTTCTAAAATGCTTTAAAAATTCAAAGACATTTTTCTATGTTAACTAACGGCACGGTATCGGACCTTAATATTGACCTATAATTTTTAAATTGGACCACCTATTATATTACAGGGTAATAGTGTACCCTACCACAGGAAATAATTATATGTCATTTAGGGGGTACACTATGTATATTTTAAACAGTGCATTAAAACAAGGAAATACGAAGACATTTTTCTATGTTAACTAACGGCACGGTATCGGACCTTAATATTGATCCATAATATTTAAATTGGACCAGGTATTATATTACAGGGTAATAGTGTACCCTACCACAGGAAATAATTATAGGTCAATTAGGGGGTACACTATGTATATTTTAAATAGTGCATTAAAACAAGGAAATACGAAGACACTTTTCTATGTTAACTAACGGCACGGTATCGGACCTTAATATTGACCTATAATTTTTAAATTGGACCACGTATTATATTACAGGGTTATAGTGTACCCTACCACAGGAAATAATTATAGGTCAATTAGGGGGTACACAGAGTGACCCTAAAGTTTACTATATATGCCTATGCGAAATAGAGTGTTCTGAGATGCTTAAAATGAAGAAATAAGCGTTCTAAAATGCTTTAAAAATTCAAAGACATCTTTCAATGGTTAACTAACGCAAGGCGCAATATCAGACCTTAATATTGACCCATAATATTTAAATTGGACCAGGTATTATATTACAGGGTAATAGTGTACCCTACCACAGGAAATAATTATAGGTCAATTAGGGGGTACACTATGTATATTTTAAATAGTGCATTAAAACAAGGAAATACGAAGACACTTTTCTATGTTAACTAACGGCACGGTATCGGACCTTAATATTGACCTATAATTTTTAAACTGGACCACGTATTATATTACAGGGTTATAGTGTACCCTACCACAGGAAATAATTATAGGTCAATTAGAGGGTACACAGCGTGACCCTAAAGTTTACTATGTATGCCTATGCGAAATAGAGTGTTCTGAGAAGCTTAAAATGAAGAAATTAGCGTTCTAAAATGCTTTAAAAATTCAAAGACATCTTTCAATGGTTAACTAACGCAAGGCGCAATATCAGACCTTAATATTGACCCATAATATTTGAATTGGACCAGGTATTATATTACGGGGTAATAGTGTACCCTACCACAGGAAATAATTATAGGTCAATTAGGGGGTACACTATGTATATTTTAAATAGTGCATTAAAACAAGGAAATACGAAGACACTTTTCTATGTTAACTAACGGCCCGGTATCGGACCTTAATATTGACCTATAATTTTTAAATTGGACCACGTATTATATTACATGATAATAATGTACCCTACCACAGGAAATAATTATAGGTCAATTAGGGGGTACACAGTGTGACCCTAAAGTTTACTATGTATGCCTATGCGAAATAAAGTGTTCTGAGAAGCTTAAAATGAAGAAATAAGCGTTCTAAAAAGCTTTAAAAATTCAAAGACATCTTTCAATGGTTAACTAACGCTAGGCGCAATATCAGACCTTAATATTGACCCATAATATTTAAATTGGACCAGGTATTATATTACAGGGTAATAGTGTACCCTACCACAGGAAATAATTATAGGTCAATTAGGGGGTACACTATGTATATTTTAAATAGTGCATTAAAACAAGGAAATACGAAGACACTTTTCTATGTTAACTAACGGCACGGTATCGGACCTTAATATTGACCTATAATTTTTAAATTGGACCACGTATTATATTACAGGGTTATAGTGTACCCTACCACAGGAAATAATTATAGGTCAATTAGGGGGTACACAGAGTGACCCTAAAGTTTACTATATATGCCTATGCGAAATAGAGTGTTCTGAGATGCTCAAAATGAAGAAATAAGCGTTCTAAAATGCTTTAAAAATTCAAAGACATCTTTCAATTATTAACTAACGCAAGGCGCAATATCAGACCTTAATATTGACCCATAATATTTAAATTGGACCAGGTATTATATTACAGGGTAATAGTGTACCCTACCACAGGAAATAATTATAGGTCAATTAGGGGGTACACTATGTATATTTTAAATAGTGCATTAAAACAAGGAAATACGAAGACACTTTTCTATGTTAACTAACGGCACGGTATCGGACCTTAATATTGACCTATAATTTTTAAACTGGACCACGTATTATATTACAGGGTTATAGTGTACCCTACCACAGGAAATAATTATAGGTCAATTAGGGGGTACACAGAGTGACCCTAAAGATTACTATGTATGCCTATGCGAAATAAAGTGTTCTGAGAAGCTTAAAATGAGGAAATAAGCGTTCTAAAATGCTTTAAAAATTCAAAGACATTTTTCTATGTTAACTAACGGCACGGTATCGGACCTTAATATTGACCTATAATTTTTAAATTGGACCACCTATTATATTACAGGGTAATAGTGTACCCTACCACAGGAAATAATTATAGGTCATTTAGGGGGTACACTATGTATATTTTAAATAGTGCATTAAAACAAGGAAATACGAAGACACTTTTCTATGTTAACTAACGGCACGGTATCGGACCTTAATATTGACCTATAATTTTTAAATTGTACCACGTATTATATTACAGGGTAATAGTGTACCTTACCACAGGAAATAATTATAGGTCAATTAGGTGGTACACAGCGTGACCCTAAAATTTACTATGTATGCCTATGCGAAATAGAGTGTTCTGAGAAGCTTAAAATGAAGAAATAAGCGTTCTAAAATGCTTTAAAAATTCAAAGACATCTTTCAATGGTTAACTAACGCAAGGCGCGATATCAGACCTTAATATGGAACCATAATATTTCAATTGGACCAGGTATTATATTACGGGGTAATAGTGTACCCTACCACAGGAAATAATTATAGGTCAATTAGGGGGTACACAATGTATATTTTAAATAGTGCATTAAAACAAGGAAATACGAAGACACTTTTCTATGTTAACTAGCGGCACGGTATCGGACCTTAATATTGACCTATAATTTTTAAATTGGACCACATATTATATTACAGGGTTATAGTGTATCCTACCACAGGAAATAAGTATAGGTCAATTAGGGGGTACACAGCGTGACCCTAAAGTTTACTATGTATGCCTATGCTAAATAAAGTGTTCTGAGAAGCTTAAAATGAGGAAATAAGCGTTCTAAAATGCTTTAAAAATTCAAAGACATTTTTCTATGCTAACTAACGGCACGGTATCGGACATTAATATTGACCTATAATTTTTAAATTGGACCACGTATTATATTACAGGGTAATAGTGTACCCTACCACAGGAAATAATTATAGGTCATTTAGGGGGTACACAGCGTGACCCTAAATTTTACTATGTATGCTTATGCGAAATAGAGTGTTCTGAGAAGCTTAAAATGAAGAAATAAGCGTTCTAAAATGCTTTAAAAATTCAAAGACATCTTTCAATGGTTAACTAGCGCAACGCGCAATATCAGACCTTAATATTGACCCATAATATTTAAATTGGACCAGGTATTATATTACAGGATAATAGTGTACCCTTCCACAGGAAATAATTATAGGTCAATCAGGGGGTACACTATGTATATTTTAAATAGTGCATTAAAACAAGGAAATACGAAGACACTTTTCTATGTTAACTAACGGCACGGTATCGGACCTTAATATTGACCTATAATTTTTAAATTGTACCACGTATTATATTACAGGGTAATAGTGTACCTTACCACAGGAAATAATTATAGGTCAATTAGGTGGTACACAGCGTGACCCTAAAATTTACTATGTATGCCTATGCGAAATAGAGTGTTCTTAGAAGCTTAAAATGAAGAAATAAGCGTTCTAAAATGCTTTAAAGATTCAAAGACATCTTTCAATGGTTAACTAACGCAAGGCGCGATATCAGACCTTAATATGGAACCATAATATTTCAATTGGACCAGGTATTATATTACAGGGTAATAGTGTACACTACAACAGGAAATAATTATAGGTCAATTAGGGGGTACACTATGTATGTTTTAAATAGTGCATTAAAACAAGAAAATACGAAGACACTTTTCTATGTTAACTAACGGCACGGTATCGGACCTTAATATTGACCTATAATTTGTAAATTGGACCACGTATTATATTACAGGGTTATAGTGTACCCTACCACAGGAAATAATTATAGGTCAATTAGGGGGTACGCAGAGTGACCCTAAAGTTTACTATGTATGCCTATGCGAAATAAAGTGTTCTGAGAAGCTTAAAATGAGGAAATAAGCGTTCTAAAATGCTTTAAAAATTCAAAGACACTTTTCTATGTTAACTAACGGCACGGTATCGGACCTTAATATTGACCTATAATTTGTAAATTGGACCACGTATTATATTACAGGGTTATAGTGTACCCTACCACAGGAAATAATTATAGGTCAATTAGGGGGTACGCAGAGTGACCCTAAAGTTTACTGTGTATGCCTATGCGAAATAAAGTGTTCTGAGAAGCTTAAAATGAAGAAATAAGCGTTCTAAAATGCTTTAAAAATTCAAAGACATCTTTCAATGGTTAACTAACTCAAGGCGCAATATCAGACCTTAATATTGACCCATAATATTTAAATTGGACCAGGTATTATATTACAGGGTAATAGTGTACCCTACCACAGGAAATAATTATAGGTCAATTAGGGGGTACACTATGTATATTTTAAATAGTGCATTAAAACAAGGAAATACGAAGACACTTTTCTATGTTAACTAACGGCACGGTATCGGACCTTAATATTGACCTATAATTTTTAAATTGGACCACGTATTATATTACAGTGTTATAGTGTACCCTACCTCAGGAAATAATTATAGGTCAATTAGGGGGTACACAGAGTGACCCTAAAGTTTACTATGTATGCCTATGCGAAATAAAGTGTTCTGAGAAGCTTAAAATGAGGAAATAAGCGTTCTAAAATGCTTTAAAAATTCAAAGACATTTTTCTATGTTAACTAACGGCACGGTATCGGACCTTAATATTGACCTATAATTTTTAAATTGACCACGTATTATATTACAGGGTAATAGTGTACCCTACCACAGGAAATAATTATAGGTCATTTAGGGGGTACACAGAGTGACCCTAAATTTTACTATGTATGCTTATGCGAAATAGAGTGTTCTGAGAAGCTTAAAATGAAGAAATAAGCGTTCTAAAATGCTTTAAAAATTCAAAGACATCTTTCAATGGTCAACTAGCGCAAGGCGCAATATCAGACCTTAATATTGACCCATAATATTTAAATTGGACCAGGTATTATATTACAGGGTAATAGTGTACCCTACCACAGGAAATAATTATAGGTCAATTAGGGGGTACACTATGTATATTTTAAATAGTGCATTAAAACAAGGAAATACGAAGACACTTTTCTATGTTAACTAACGGCACGGTATCGGACCTTAATATTGACCTACAATTTTTAAATTGGACCACGTATTATATTATAGGGTAATAGTGTACCCTACCACAGGAAATAATTATAGGTCAATTAGAGGGTACACAGCGTGACCCTAAAGTTTACTATGTATGCCTATGCGAAATAGAGTGTTCTGAGAAGCTTAAAATGAGGAAATAAGCGTTCTAAAATGCTTTAAAAATTCAAAGACATTTTTCTATGTTAACTAACGGCACGGTATCGGACCTTAATATTGACCTATAATTTTTAAATTGGACCACCTATTATATTACAGGGTAATAGTGTACCCTACCACAGGAAATAATTATATGTCATTTAGGGGGTACACTATGTATATTTTAAACAGTGCATTAAAACAAGGAAATACGAAGACATTTTTCTATGTTAACTAACGGCACGGTATCGGACCTTAATATTGATCCATAATATTTAAATTGGACCAGGTATTATATTACAGGGTAATAGTGTACCCTACCACAGGAAATAATTATAGGTCAATTAGGGGGTACACTATGTATATTTTAAATAGTGCATTAAAACAAGGAAATACGAAGACACTTTTCTATGTTAACTAACGGCACGGTATCGGACCTTAATATTGACCTATAATTTTTAAATTGGACCACGTATTATATTACAGGGTTATAGTGTACCCTACCACAGGAAATAATTATAGGTCAATTAGGGGGTACACAGAGTGACCCTAAAGTTTACTATATATGCCTATGCGAAATAGAGTGTTCTGAGATGCTTAAAATGAAGAAATAAGCGTTCTAAAATGCTTTAAAAATTCAAAGACATCTTTCAATGGTTAACTAACGCAAGGCGCAATATCAGACCTTAATATTGACCCATAATATTTAAATTGGACCAGGTATTATATTACAGGGTAATAGTGTACCCTACCACAGGAAATAATTATAGGTCAATTAGGGGGTACACTATGTATATTTTAAATAGTGCATTAAAACAAGGAAATACGAAGACACTTTTCTATGTTAACTAACGGCACGGTATCGGACCTTAATATTGACCTATAATTTTTAAACTGGACCACGTATTATATTACAGGGTTATAGTGTACCCTACCACAGGAAATAATTATAGGTCAATTAGAGGGTACACAGCGTGACCCTAAAGTTTACTATGTATGCCTATGCGAAATAGAGTGTTCTGAGAAGCTTAAAATGAAGAAATTAGCGTTCTAAAATGCTTTAAAAATTCAAAGACATCTTTCAATGGTTAACTAACGCAAGGCGCAATATCAGACCTTAATATTGACCCATAATATTTGAATTGGACCAGGTATTATATTACGGGGTAATAGTGTACCCTACCACAGGAAATAATTATAGGTCAATTAGGGGGTACACTATGTATATTTTAAATAGTGCATTAAAACAAGGAAATACGAAGACACTTTTCTATGTTAACTAACGGCCCGGTATCGGACCTTAATATTGACCTATAATTTTTAAATTGGACCACGTATTATATTACATGATAATAATGTACCCTACCACAGGAAATAATTATAGGTCAATTAGGGGGTACACAGTGTGACCCTAAAGTTTACTATGTATGCCTATGCGAAATAAAGTGTTCTGAGAAGCTTAAAATGAAGAAATAAGCGTTCTAAAAAGCTTTAAAAATTCAAAGACATCTTTCAATGGTTAACTAACGCTAGGCGCAATATCAGACCTTAATATTGACCCATAATATTTAAATTGGACCAGGTATTATATTACAGGGTAATAGTGTACCCTACCACAGGAAATAATTATAGGTCAATTAGGGGGTACACTATGTATATTTTAAATAGTGCATTAAAACAAGGAAATACGAAGACACTTTTCTATGTTAACTAACGGCACGGTATCGGACCTTAATATTGACCTATAATTTTTAAATTGGACCACGTATTATATTACAGGGTTATAGTGTACCCTACCACAGGAAATAATTATAGGTCAATTAGGGGGTACACAGAGTGACCCTAAAGTTTACTATATATGCCTATGCGAAATAGAGTGTTCTGAGATGCTCAAAATGAAGAAATAAGCGTTCTAAAATGCTTTAAAAATTCAAAGACATCTTTCAATTATTAACTAACGCAAGGCGCAATATCAGACCTTAATATTGACCCATAATATTTAAATTGGACCAGGTATTATATTACAGGGTAATAGTGTACCCTACCACAGGAAATAATTATAGGTCAATTAGGGGGTACACTATGTATATTTTAAATAGTGCATTAAAACAAGGAAATACGAAGACACTTTTCTATGTTAACTAACGGCACGGTATCGGACCTTAATATTGACCTATAATTTTTAAACTGGACCACGTATTATATTACAGGGTTATAGTGTACCCTACCACAGGAAATAATTATAGGTCAATTAGGGGGTACACAGAGTGACCCTAAAGATTACTATGTATGCCTATGCGAAATAAAGTGTTCTGAGAAGCTTAAAATGAGGAAATAAGCGTTCTAAAATGCTTTAAAAATTCAAAGACATTTTTCTATGTTAACTAACGGCACGGTATCGGACCTTAATATTGACCTATAATTTTTAAATTGGACCACCTATTATATTACAGGGTAATAGTGTACCCTACCACAGGAAATAATTATAGGTCATTTAGGGGGTACACTATGTATATTTTAAATAGTGCATTAAAACAAGGAAATACGAAGACACTTTTCTATGTTAACTAACGGCACGGTATCGGACCTTAATATTGACCTATAATTTTTAAATTGTACCACGTATTATATTACAGGGTAATAGTGTACCTTACCACAGGAAATAATTATAGGTCAATTAGGTGGTACACAGCGTGACCCTAAAATTTACTATGTATGCCTATGCGAAATAGAGTGTTCTGAGAAGCTTAAAATGAAGAAATAAGCGTTCTAAAATGCTTTAAAAATTCAAAGACATCTTTCAATGGTTAACTAACGCAAGGCGCGATATCAGACCTTAATATGGAACCATAATATTTCAATTGGACCAGGTATTATATTACGGGGTAATAGTGTACCCTACCACAGGAAATAATTATAGGTCAATTAGGGGGTACACTATGTATATTTTAAATAGTGCATTAAAACAAGGAAATACGAAGACACTTTTCTATGTTAACTAACGGCCCGGTATCGGACCTTAATATTGACCTATAATTTTTAAATTGGACCACGTATTATATTACATGATAATAATGTACCCTACCACAGGAAATAATTATAGGTCAATTAGGGGGTACACAGAGTGACCCTAAAGTTTACTATATATGCCTATGCGAAATAGAGTGTTCTGAGATGCTCAAAATGAAGAAATAAGCGTTCTAAAATGCTTTAAACATTCAAAGACATCTTTCAATGGTTAACTAACGCAAGGCGCAATATCAGACCTTAATATTGACCCATAATATTTAAATTGGACCAGGTATTATATTACAGGGTAATAGTGTACCCTACCACAGGAAATAATTATAGGTCAATTAGGGGGTACACTATGTATATTTTAAATAGTGCATTAAAACAAGGAAATACGAAGACACTTTTCTATGTTAACTAACGGCACGGTATCGGACCTTAATATTGACCTATAATTTTTAAACTGGACCACGTATTATATTACAGGGTTATAGTGTACCCTACCACAGGAAATAATTATAGGTCAATTAGGGGGTACACAGAGTGACCCTAAAGTTTACTATGTATGCCTATGCGAAATAAAGTGTTCTGAGAATCTTAAAATGAGGAAATAAGCGTTCTAAAATGCTTTAAAAATTCAAAGACATTTTTCTATGTTAACTAACGGCACGGTATCGGACCTTAATATTGACCTATAATTTTTAAATTGGACCACCTATTATATTACAGGGTAATAGTGTACCCTACCACAGGAAATAATTATAGGTCATTTAGGGGGTACACTATGTATATTTTAAATAGTGCATTAAAACAAGGAAATATGAAGACACTTTTCTATGTTAACTAACGGCACGGTATCGGACCTTAATATTGACCTATAATTTTTAAATTGTACCACGTATTATATTACAGGGTAATAGTGTACCTTACCACAGGAAATAATTATAGGTCAATTAGGTGGTAAACAGCGTGACCCTAAAATTTACTATGTATGCCTATGCGAAATAGAGTGTTCTGAGAAGCTTAAAATGAAGAAATAAGCGTTCTAAAATGCTTTAAAAATTCAAAGACATCTTTCAATGGTTAACTAACGCAAGGCGCGATATCAGACCTTAATATGGAACCATAATATTTCAATTGGACCAGGTATTATATTACGGGGTAATAGTGTACCCTACCACAGGAAATAATTATAGGTCAATTAGGGGGTACACTATGTATATTTTAAATAGTGCATTAAAACAAGGAAATACGAAGACACTTTTCTATGTTAACTAACGGCCCGGTATCGGACCTTAATATTGACCTATAATTTTTAAATTGGACCACGTATTATATTACATGATAATAATGTACCCTACCACAGGAAATAATTATAGGTCAATTAGGGGGTACACAGAGTGACCCTAAAGTTTACTATATATGCCTATGCGAAATAGAGTGTTCTGAGATGCTCAAAATGAAGAAATAAGCGTTCTAAAATGCTTTAAAAATTCAAAGACATCTTTCAATGGTTAACTAACGCAAGGCGCAATATCAGACCTTAATATTGACCCATAATATTTAAATTGGACCAGGTATTATATTACAGGGTAATAGTGTACCCTACCACAGGAAATAATTATAGGTCAATTAGGGGGTACACTATGTATATTTTAAATAGTGCATTAAAACAAGGAAATACGAAGACACTTTTCTATGTTAACTAACGGCACGGTATCGGACCTTAATATTGACCTATAATTTTTAAACTGGACCACGTATTATATTACAGGGTTATAGTGTACCCTACCACAGGAAATAATTATAGGTCAATTAGGGGGTACACAGAGTGACCCTAAAGTTTACTATGTATGCCTATGCGAAATAAAGTGTTCTGAGAAGCTTAAAATGAGGAAATAAGCGTTCTAAAAAGCTTTAAAAATTCAAAGACATCTTTCAATGGTTAACTAACGCTAGGCGCAATATCAGACCTTAATATTGACCCATAATATTTAAATTGGACCAGGTATTATATTACAGGGTAATAGTGTACCCTACCACAGGAAATAATTATAGGTCAATTAGGGGGTACACTATGTATATTTTAAATAGTGCATTAAAACAAGGAAATACGAAGACACTTTTCTATGTTAACTAACGGCACGGTATCGGACCTTAATATTGACCTATAATTTTTAAACTGGACCACGTATTATATTACAGGGTTATAGTGTACCCTACCACAGGAAATAATTATAGGTCAATTAGGGGGTACACAGAGTGACCCTAAAGATTACTATGTATGCCTATGCGAAATAAAGTGTTCTGAGAAGCTTAAAATGAGGAAATAAGCGTTCTAAAATGCTTTAAAAATTCAAAGACATTTTTCTATGTTAACTAACGGCACGGTATCGGACCTTAATATTGACCTATAATTTTTAAATTGGACCACCTATTATATTACAGGGTAATAGTGTACCCTACCACAGGAAATAATTATAGGTCATTTAGGGGGTACACTATGTATATTTTAAATAGTGCATTAAAACAAGGAAATACGAAGACACTTTTCTATGTTAACTAACGGCACGGTATCGGACCTTAATATTGACCTATAATTTTTAAATTGTACCACGTATTATATTACAGGGTAATAGTGTACCTTACCACAGGAAATAATTATAGGTCAATTAGGTGGTACACAGCGTGACCCTAAAATTTACTATGTATGCCTATGCGAAATAGAGTGTTCTGAGAAGCTTAAAATGAAGAAATAAGCGTTCTAAAATGCTTTAAAAATTCAAAGACATCTTTCAATGGTTAACTAACGCAAGGCGCGATATCAGACCTTAATATGGAACCATAATATTTCAATTGGACCAGGTATTATATTACGGGGTAATAGTGTACCCTACCACAGGAAATAATTATAGGTCAATTAGGGGGTACACTATGTATATTTTAAATAGTGCATTAAAACAAGGAAATACGAAGACACTTTTCTATGTTAACTAACGGCCCGGTATCGGACCTTAATATTGACCTATAATTTTTAAATTGAACCACGTATTATATTACATGATAATAATGTACCCTACCACAGGAAATAATTATAGGTCAATTAGGGGGTACACAGAGTGACCCTAAAGTTTACTATATATGCCTATGCGAAATAGAGTGTTCTGAGATGCTCAAAATGAAGAAATAAGCGTTCTAAAATGCTTTAAAAATTCAAAGACATCTTTCAATGGTTAACTAACGCAAGGCGCAATATCAGACCTTAATATTGACCCATAATATTTAAATTGGACCAGGTATTATATTACAGGGTAATAGTGTACCCTACCACAGGAAATAATTATAGGTCAATTAGGGGGTACACTATGTATATTTTAAATAGTGCATTAAAACAAGGAAATACGAAGACACTTTTCTATGTTAACTAACGGCACGGTATCGGACCTTAATATTGACCTATAATTTTTAAACTGGACCACGTATTATATTACAGGGTTATAGTGTACCCTACCACAGGAAATAATTATAGGTCAATTAGGGGGTACACAGAGTGACCCTAAAGTTTACTATGTATGCCTATGCGAAATAAAGTGTTCTGAGAAGCTTAAAATGAGGAAATAAGCGTTCTAAAATGCTTTAAAAATTCAAAGACATTTTTCTATGTTAACTAACGGCACGGTATCGGACCTTAATATTGACCTATAATTTTTAAATTGGACCACCTATTATATTACAGGGTAATAGTGTACCCTACCACAGGAAATAATTATAGGTCATTTAGGGGGTACACTATGTATATTTTAAGTAGTGCATTAAAGCAAGGAAATACGAAGACACTTTTCTATGTTAACTAACGGCACGGTATCGGACCTTAATATTGACCTATAATTTTTAAATTGGACCACGTATTATATTACAGGGTAATAGTGTACCCTACCACAGGATATAATTATAGGTCATTTAGGGGGTACACAGCGTGACCCTAAATTTAACTATGTATGCCTATGCGAAATAGAGTGTTCTGAGATGCTTAAAATGAAGAAATAAGCGTTCTAAAATGCTTTAAAAATTCAAAGACATCTTTCAATGGTTAACTAACGCAAGGCGCAATATCAGACCTTAATATTGACCCAGAATATTTAAATTGGAATAGGTATTATATTACAGGGTAATAGTGTACCCTACCACAGGAAATAATTATAGGTCAATTAGGGGGTACACAATGTATATTTTAAATAGTGCATTAAAACAAGGAAATACGAAGACACTTTTCTATGTTAACTAGCGGCACGGTATCGGACCTTAATATTGACCTATAATTTTTAAATTGGACCACGTATTATATTACAGGGTTATAGTGTACCCTACCACAGAAAATAATTATAGGTCAATTAGGGGGTACACAGAGAGACCCTAAAGTTTACTATGTATGCCTATGCGAAATAAAGTGTTCTGAGAAGCTTAAAATGAGGAAATAAGCGTTCTAAAATGCTTTAAAAATTCAAAGACATTTTTCTATGTTAACTAACGGCACGGTATCGGACCTTAATATTGACCTATAATTTTTAAATTGGACCACGTATTATATTACAGGGTAATAGTGTACCCTACCACAGGAAATAATTATAGGTCATTTAGGGAGTACACAGCGTGACCCTAAATTTTACTATGTATGGCTATGCGAAATAGAGTGTTCTGAGATGCTTAAAATGAAGAAATAAACGTTCTAAAATGCTTTAAAAATTCAAAGACATCTTTCAATGGTTAACTAACGCAAGGCGCAATATCAGACCTTAATATTGACCCATAATATTTAACTTGAACCAGGTATTATATCAGAGGGTAATAGTGTACCCTACCACAGGAAATAATTATAGGTCAATAAGGGGGTACACTATGTATATTTTAAATAGTGCATTAAAACAAGGAAATTCGAAGACACTTTTCTATGTTAACTAACGGCACGGTATCGGAACTTAATATTGACCTATAATTTTTAAATTGGACCACATATTATATTACAGGGTTATAGTGTATCCTACCACAGGAAATAAGTATAGGTCAATTAGGGGGTACACAGCGTGACCCTAAAGTTTACTATGTATGCCTATGCTAAATAAAGTGTTCTGAGAAGCTTAAAATGAGGAAATAAGCGTTCTAAAATGCTTTAAAAATTCAAAGACATTTTTCTATGCTAACTAACGGCACGGTATCGGACCTTAATATTGACCTATAATTTTTAAATTGGACCACGTATTATATTACAGGGTAATAGTGTACCCTACCACAGGAAATAATTATAGGTCATTTAGGGGGTACACAGCGTGACCCTAAATTTTACTATGTATGCTTATGCTAAATAGAGTGTTCTGAGAAGCTTAAAATGAAGAAATAAGCGTTCTAAAATGCTTTAAAAATTCAAAGACATCTTTCAATGGTTAACTAGCGCAACGCGCAATATCAGACCTTAATATTGACCCATAATATTTAAATTGGACCAGGTATTATATTACAGGATAATAGTGTACCCTTCCACAGGAAATAATTATAGGTCAATCAGGGGGTACACTATGTATATTTTAAATAGTGCATTAAAACAAGGAAATACGAAGACACTTTTCTATGTTAACTAACGGCACGGTATCGGACCTTAATATTGACCTATAATTTTTAAATTGTACCACGTATTATATTACAGGGTAATAGTGTACCTTACCACAGGAAATAATTATAGGTCAATTAGGTGGTACACAGCGTGACCCTAAAATTTACTATGTATGCCTATGCGAAATAGAGTGTTCTTAGAAGCTTAAAATGAAGAAATAAGCGTTCTAAAATGCTTTAAAGATTCAAAGACATCTTTCAATGGTTAACTAACGCAAGGCGCGATATCAGACCTTAATATGGAACCATAATATTTCAATTGGACCAGGTATTATATTACAGGGTAATAGTGTACACTACAACAGGAAATAATTATAGGTCAATTAGGGGGTACACTATGTATGTTTTAAATAGTGCATTAAAACAAGAAAATACGAAGACACTTTTCTATGTTAACTAACGGCACGGTATCGGACCTTAATATTGACCTATAATTTGTAAATTGGACCACGTATTATATTACAGGGTTATAGTGTACCCTACCACAGGAAATAATTATAGGTCAATTAGGGGGTACGCAGAGTGACCCTAAAGTTTACTATGTATGCCTATGCGAAATAAAGTGTTCTGAGAAGCTTAAAATGAGGAAATAAGCGTTCTAAAATGCTTTAAAAATTCAAAGACACTTTTCTATGTTAACTAACGGCACGGTATCGGACCTTAATATTGACCTATAATTTGTAAATTGGACCACGTATTATATTACAGGGTTATAGTGTACCCTACCACAGGAAATAATTATAGGTCAATTAGGGGGTACGCAGAGTGACCCTAAAGTTTACTATGTATGCCTATGCGAAATAAAGTGTTCTGAGAAGCTTAAAATGAAGAAATAAGCGTTCTAAAATGCTTTAAAAATTCAAAGACATCTTTCAATGGTTAACTAACGCAAGGCGCAATATCAAACCTTAATATTGTCCCATAATATTTAAATTGAACCAGGTATTGTATTACAGGGTAATAGTGTACCCAACCACAGGAAATAATTATAGGTCAATTAGGGGGTACACTATGTATATTTTAAATAGTGCATTAAAACAAGGAAATACGAAGACATTTTTCAATGTTAATTAACGGCACGGTATCGGAACTTAATATTGACCAATAATTTTTAAATTGGACCACGTATTATATTACATGGTAATAGTGTACCCTACCACAGGAAATAATTATAGGTCATTTAGGGCGTACACAGCGTGACCCTAAATTTTACTATGTATGCCTATGCAAAATAAAGTGTTCTGAGAAGCTTAAAATGAGGAAATAAGCGTTCTAAAATGCTTTAAAAATTCAAAGACATTTTTCTATGTTAACTAACGGCACGGTATCGGACCTTAATATTGACCTATAATTTTTAAATTGGACCACGTATTATATTACAGGGTAATAGTGTACCCTACCACAGGAAATAATTATAGGTCAATTAGGGGGTACACAGCGTGACCCTAAAGTTTACTATGTATGCCTATGCGAAATAAAGTGTTCTGAGAAGCTTAAAATGAAGAAATAAGCGTTCTAAAATGCTTTAAAAATTCAAAGACATCTTTCAATGGTTAACTAACGCAAGGCGCAATATCAAACCTTAATATTGACCCATAATATTTAAATTGAACCAGGTATTGTATTACAGGGTAATAGTGTACCCTACCACAGGAAATAATTATAGGTCAATTAGGGGGTACACTATGTATATTTTAAATAGTGCATTAAAACAAGGAAATACGAAGACATTTTTCAATGTTAACTAACGGCACGGTATCGTAACTTAATATTGACCTATAATTTTTAAATTGGACCACGTATTATATTACAGGGTAATAGTGTACCCTACCACAGGAAATAATTATAGGTCATTTAGGGGGTACACAGCGTGACCCTAAATTTTACTATGTATGCCTATGCGAAATAGAGTGTTCTGAGAAGCTTAAAATGAAGAAATAAGCGTTCTAAAATGCTTTAAAAATTCAAAGACATCTTTCAATGGTTAACTAACGCAAGGCGCAATATCAGACCTTAATATTGACCCATAAAATTTAAATTGGACCAGGTATTGTATTACAGGGTAATAGTGTACCCTACCAAAGGAAATAATTATAGGTCAATTAGGGGGTACACAGCGTGACCCTAAAGTTTACTATGTATGCCTATGCAAAATAAAGTGTTCTCAGAAGCTTAAAATGAGGAAATAAGCGTTCTAAAATGCTTTAAAAATTCAAAGACATTTTTCTATGTTAACTAACGGCAAGGTATCGGACCTTAATATTGACCTATAATTTTTAAATTGGACCACGTATTATATTACAGGGTAATAGTGTACCCTACCACAGGAAATAATTATAGGTCATTTAGGGGGTACACAGCGTGACCCTAAATTTTACTATGTATGCCTATGCGAAATAGAGTGTTCTGAGATGCTTAAAATGAAGAAATAAGCGTTCTAAAATGCTTTAAAAATTCAAAGACATCTTCCAATGGGTAACTAACGCAAGGCGCAATATCAGACCTTAATATTGACCCATAATATTTAAATTGGACCAGGTATTATATTACAGGGTAATAGTGTACCCTACCACAGGAAATAATTATAGGTCAATTAGGGGGTACACTATGTATATTTTAAATAGTGCATTAAAACAAGGAAATACGAAGACACTTTTCTATGTTAACTAGCGGCACGGTATCGGACCTTAATATTGACCTATAATTTTTAAATTGGACCACGTATTATATTACAGGGTTATAGTGTACCCTACCACAGGAAATTATTATAGGTCAATTAGGGGGTACACAGAGTGACCCTAAAGTTTACTATGTATGCCTATGCGAAATAAAGTGTTCTGAGAAGCTTAAAATGAGGAAATAAGCGTTCTAAAATGCTTTAAAAATTCAAAGACATTTTTCTATGTTAACTAACGGCACGGTATCGGACCTTAATATTGACCTATAATTTTTAAATTGGACCACGTATTATATTACAGGGTAATAGTGTACCCTACCACAGGAAATAATTATAGGTCAATTAGGGGGTACACAGCGTGACCCTAAAGTTTACTATGTATGCCTATGCGAAATAAAGTGTTCTGAGAAGCTTAAAATGAAGAAATAAGCGTTCTAAAATGCTTTAAAAATTCAAAGACATCTTTCAATGGTTAACTAACGCAAGGCGCAATATCAAACCTTAATATTGACCCATAATATTTAAATTGAACCAGGTATTGTATTACAGGGTAATAGTGTACCCTACCACAGGAAATAATTATAGGTCAATTAGGGGGTACACTATGTATATTTTAAATAGTGCATTAAAACAAGGAAATACGAAGACATTTTTCAATGTTAACTAACGGCACGGTATCGTAACTTAATATTGACCTATAATTTTTAAATTGAACCACGTATTATATTACAGGGTAATAGTGTACCCTACCACAGGAAATAATTATAGGTCATTTAGGGGGTACACAGCGTGACCCTAAATTTTACTATGTATGCCTATGCGAAATAGAGTGTTCTGAGAAGCTTAAAATGAAGAAATAAGCGTTCTAAAATGCTTTAAAAATTCAAAGACATCTTTCAATGGTTAACTAACGCAAGGCGCAATATCAGACCTTAATATTGACCCATAAAATTTAAATTGGACCAGGTATTGTATTACAGGGTAATAGTGTACCCTACCAAAGGAAATAGTTATAGGTCAATTAGGGGGTACACAGCGTGACCCTAAAGTTTACTATGTATGCCTATGCAAAATAAAGTGTTCTGAGAAGCTTAAAATGAGGAAATAAGCGTTCTAAAATGCTTTAAAAATTCAAAGACATTTTTCTATGTTAACTAACGGCACGGTATCGGACCTTAATATTGACCTATAATTTTTAAATTGGACCACGTATTATATTACAGGGTAATAGTGTACCCTACCACAGGAAATAATTATAGGTCATTTAGGGGGTACACAGCGTGACCCTAAATTTTACTATGTATGCCTATGCGAAATAGAGTGTTCTGAGATGCTTAAAATGAAGAAATAAGCGTTCTAAAATGCTTTAAAAATTCAAAGACATCTTTCAATGGTTAACTAACGCAAGGCGCAATATCAGACCTTAATATTGACCCATAATATTTAAATTGGACCAGGTATTATATTACAGGGTAATAGTGTTCCCTACCACAGGAAATAATTATAGGTCAATTAGGGGGTACACTATGTATATTTTAAATAGTGCATTAAAACAAGGAAATACGAAGACACTTTTCTATGTTAACTAACGGCACGGTATCGGACCTTAATATTGACCTATAATTTTTAAATTGGACCACGTATTATATTACAGGGTTATAGTGTTTCCTACCACAGGAAATAATTATAGGTCAATTAGGTGGTACACAGCGTGACCCTAAAATTTACTATGTATGCCTATGCGAAATAGAGTGTTCTGAGAAGCTTAAAATGAAGAAATAAGCGTTCTAAAATGCTTTAAAAATTCAAAGACATCTTTCAATGGTTAACTAACGCAAGGCGCAATATCAGACCTTAATATTGACCCATAAAATTTAAATTGGACCAGGTATTGTATTACAGGGTAATAGTGTACCCTACCAAAGGAAATAATTATAGGTCAATTAGGGGGTACACAGCGTGACCCTAAAGTTTACTATGTATGCCTATGCAAAATAAAGTGTTCTGAGAAGCTTAAAATGAGGAAATAAGCGTTCTAAAATGCTTTAAAAATTCAAAGACATTTTTCTATGTTAACTAACGGCAAGGTATCGGACCTTAATATTGACCTATAATTTTTAAATTGGACCATGTATTATATTACAGGGTAATAGTGTACCCTACCACAGGAAATAATTATAGGTCATTTAGGGGGTACACAGCGTGACCCTAAATTTTACTATGTATGCCTATGCGAAATAGAGTGTTCTGAGATGCTTAAAATGAAGAAATAAGCGTTCTAAAATGCTTTAAAAATTCAAAGACATCTTCCAATGGTTAACTAACGCAAGGCGCAATATCAGACCTTAATATTGACCCATAATATTTAAATTGGACCAGGTATTATATTACAGGGTAATAGTGTACCCTACCACAGGAAATAATTATAGGTCAATTAGGGGGTACACTATGTATATTTTAAACAGTGCATTAAAACAAGGAAATACGAAGACACTTTTCTATGTTAACTAACGGCACGGTATCGGACCTTAATATTGACCTATAATTTTTAAATTGGACCACGTATTATATTACAGGGTTATAGTGTACCCTACCACAGGAAATAATTATAGGTCAATTAGGGGGTACACAGAGTGACCCTAAAGTTTACTATATATGCCTATGCGAAATAGAGTGCTCTGAGATGCTTAAAATGAAGAAATAAGCGTTCTAAAATGCTTTAAAAATTCAAAAACATCTTTCAATGGTTAACTAACGCAATGCGCAATATCAGACCTTAATATTGACCCATAATATTTAAATTGGACCAGGTATTATATTACAGGGTAATAGTGTACCCTACCACAGGAAATAATTTATAGGTCAATTAGGGGGTACACTATGTATATTTTAAATAGTGCATTAAAACAAGGAAATACGAAGACACTTTTCTATGTTAACTAACCGCACGGTATCGGACCTTAATATTGACCTATAATTTGTAAATTGGAACACGTATTATATTACAGGGTTATAGTGTACCCTACCACAGGAAATAATTATAGGTCAATTAGGGGGTACGCAGAGTGACCCTAAAGTTTACTATGTATGCCTATGCGAAATAAAGTGTTCTGAGAAGCTTAAAATGAGGAAATAAGCGTTCTAAAATGCTTTAAAAATTCAAAGACACTTTTCTATGTTAACTAACGGCACGGTATCGGACCTTAATATTGACCTATAATTTGTAAATTGGACCACGTATTATATTACAGGGTTATAGTGTACCCTACCACAGGAAATAATTATAGGTCAATTAGGGGGTACGCAGAGTGACCCTAAAGTTTACTATGTATGCCTATGCGAAATAAAGTGTTCTGAGAAGCTTAAAATGAAGAAATAAGCGTTCTAAAATGCTTTAAAAATTCAAAGACATCTTTCAATGGTTAACTAACGCAAGGCGCAATATCAAACCTTAATATTGTCCCATAATATTTAAATTGAACCAGGTATTGTATTACAGGGTAATAGTGTACCCAACCACAGGAAATAATTATAGGTCAATTAGGGGGTACACTATGTATATTTTAAATAGTGCATTAAAACAAGGAAATACGAAGACATTTTTCAATGTTAATTAACGGCACGGTATCGGAACTTAATATTGACCAATAATTTTTAAATTGGACCACGTATTATATTACATGGTAATAGTGTACCCTACCACAGGAAATAATTATAGGTCATTTAGGGCGTACACAGCGTGACCCTAAATTTTACTATGTATGCCTATGCAAAATAAAGTGTTCTGAGAAGCTTAAAATGAGGAAATAAGCGTTCTAAAATGCTTTAAAAATTCAAAGACATTTTTCTATGTTAACTAACGGCACGGTATCGGACCTTAATATTGACCTATAATTTTTAAATTGGACCACGTATTATATTACAGGGTAATAGTGTACCCTACCACAGGAAATAATTATAGGTCAATTAGGGGGTACACAGCGTGACCCTAAAGTTTACTATGTATGCCTATGCGAAATAAAGTGTTCTGAGAAGCTTAAAATGAAGAAATAAGCGTTCTAAAATGCTTTAAAAATTCAAAGACATCTTTCAATGGTTAACTAACGCAAGGCGCAATATCAAACCTTAATATTGACCCATAATATTTAAATTGAACCAGGTATTGTATTACAGGGTAATAGTGTACCCTACCACAGGAAATAATTATAGGTCAATTAGGGGGTACACTATGTATATTTTAAATAGTGCATTAAAACAAGGAAATACGAAGACATTTTTCAATGTTAACTAACGGCACGGTATCGTAACTTAATATTGACCTATAATTTTTAAATTGGACCACGTATTATATTACAGGGTAATAGTGTACCCTACCACAGGAAATAATTATAGGTCATTTAGGGGGTACACAGCGTGACCCTAAATTTTACTATGTATGCCTATGCGAAATAGAGTGTTCTGAGAAGCTTAAAATGAAGAAATAAGCGTTCTAAAATGCTTTAAAAATTCAAAGACATCTTTCAATGGTTAACTAACGCAAGGCGCAATATCAGACCTTAATATTGACCCATAAAATTTAAAT
This sequence comes from Parasteatoda tepidariorum, assembly GCF_982258835.1. Classification (NCBI taxonomy): domain Eukaryota; kingdom Metazoa; phylum Arthropoda; class Arachnida; order Araneae; family Theridiidae; genus Parasteatoda; species Parasteatoda tepidariorum. Next base: position 452,551 of record NW_028257392.1, on the reverse strand, counting down.
TGGACCAGGTATTGTATTACAGGGTAATAGTGTACCCTACCAAAGGAAATAATTATAGGTCAATTAGGGGGTACACAGCGTGACCCTAAAGTTTACTATGTATGCCTATGCAAAATAAAGTGTTCTCAGAAGCTTAAAATGAGGAAATAAGCGTTCTAAAATGCTTTAAAAATTCAAAGACATTTTTCTATGTTAACTAACGGCAAGGTATCGGACCTTAATATTGACCTATAATTTTTAAATTGGACCACGTATTATATTACAGGGTAATAGTGTACCCTACCACAGGAAATAATTATAGGTCATTTAGGGGGTACACAGCGTGACCCTAAATTTTACTATGTATGCCTATGCGAAATAGAGTGTTCTGAGATGCTTAAAATGAAGAAATAAGCGTTCTAAAATGCTTTAAAAATTCAAAGACATCTTCCAATGGGTAACTAACGCAAGGCGCAATATCAGACCTTAATATTGACCCATAATATTTAAATTGGACCAGGTATTATATTACAGGGTAATAGTGTACCCTACCACAGGAAATAATTATAGGTCAACTAGGGGGTACACTATGTATATTTTAAATAGTGCATTAAAACAAGGAAATACGAAGACACTTTTCTATGTTAACTAGCGGCACGGTATCGGACCTTAATATTGACCTATAATTTTTAAATTGGACCACGTATTATATTACAGGGTTATAGTGTACCCTACCACAGGAAATTATTATAGGTCAATTAGGGAGTACACAGAGTGACCCTAAAGTTTACTATGTATGCCTATGCGAAATAAAGTGTTCTGAGAAGCTTAAAATGAGGAAATAAGCGTTCTAAAATACTTTAAAAATTCAAAGACATTTTTCTATGTTAACTAACGGCACGGTATCGGACCTTAATATTGACCTATAATTTTTAAATTGGACCACGTATTATATTACAGGGTAATAGTGTACCCTACCACAGGAAATAATTATAGGTCAATTAGGGGGTACACAGCGTGACCCTAAAGTTTACTATGTATGCCTATGCGAAATAAAGTGTTCTGAGAAGCTTAAAATGAAGAAATAAGCGTTCTAAAATGCTTTAAAAATTCAAAGACATCTTTCAATGGTTAACTAACGCAAGGCGCAATATCAAACCTTAATATTGACCCATAATATTTAAATTGAACCAGGTATTGTATTACAGGGTAATAGTGTACCCTACCACAGGAAATAATTATAGGTCAATTAGGGGGTACACTATGTATATTTTAAATAGTGCATTAAAACAAGGAAATACGAAGACATTTTTCAATGTTAACTAACGGCACGGTATCGTAACTTAATATTGACCTATAATTTTTAAATTGAACCACGTATTATATTACAGGGTAATAGTGTACCCTACCACAGGAAATAATTATAGGTCATTTAGGGGGTACACAGCGTGACCCTAAATTTTACTATGTATGCCTATGCGAAATAGAGTGTTCTGAGAAGCTTAAAATGAAGAAATAAGCGTTCTAAAATGCTTTAAAAATTCAAAGACATCTTTCAATGGTTAACTAACGCAAGGCGCAATATCAGACCTTAATATTGACCCATAAAATTTAAATTGGACCAGGTATTGTATTACAGGGTAATAGTGTACCCTACCAAAGGAAATAGTTATAGGTCAATTAGGGGGTACACAGCGTGACCCTAAAGTTTACTATGTATGCCTATGCAAAATAAAGTGTTCTGAGAAGCTTAAAATGAGGAAATAAGCGTTCTAAAATGCTTTAAAAATTCAAAGACATTTTTCTATGTTAACTAACGGCACGGTATCGGACCTTAATATTGACCTATAATTTTTAAATTGGACCACGTATTATATTACAGGGTAATAGTGTACCCTACCACAGGAAATAATTATAGGTCATTTAGGGGGTACACAGCGTGACCCTAAATTTTACTATGTATGCCTATGCGAAATAGAGTGTTCTGAGATGCTTAAAATGAAGAAATAAGCGTTCTAAAATGCTTTAAAAATTCAAAGACATCTTTCAATGGTTAACTAACGCAAGGCGCAATAGCAGACCTTAATATTGACCCATAATATTTAAATTGGACCAGGTATTATATTACAGGGTAATAGTGTTCCCTACCACAGGAAATAATTATAGGTCAATTAGGGGGTACACTATGTATATTTTAAATAGTGCATTAAAACAAGGAAATACGAAGACACTTTTCTATGTTAACTAACGGCACGGTATCGGACCTTAATATTGACCTATAATTTTTAAATTGGACCACGTATTATATTACAGGGTTATAGTGTTTCCTACCACAGGAAATAATTATAGGTCAATTAGGTGGTACACAGCGTGACCCTAAAATTTACTATGTATGCCTATGCGAAATAGAGTGTTCTGAGAAGCTTAAAATGAAGAAATAAGCGTTCTAAAATGCTTTAAAAATTCAAAGACATCTTTCAATGGTTAACTAACGCAAGGCGCAATATCAGACCTTAATATTGACCCATAAAATTTAAATTGGACCAGGTATTGTATTACAGGGTAATAGTGTACCCTACCAAAGGAAATAATTATAGGTCAATTAGGGGGTACACAGCGTGACCCTAAAGTTTACTATGTATGCCTATGCAAAATAAAGTGTTCTGAGAAGCTTAAAATGAGGAAATAAGCGTTCTAAAATGCTTTAAAAATTCAAAGACATTTTTCTATGTTAACTAACGGCAAGGTATCGGACCTTAATATTGACCTATAATTTTTAAATTGGACCATGTATTATATTACAGGGTAATAGTGTACCCTACCACAGGAAATAATTATAGGTCATTTAGGGGGTACACAGCGTGACCCTAAATTTTACTATGTATGCCTATGCGAAATAGAGTGTTCTGAGATGCTTAAAATGAAGAAATAAGCGTTCTAAAATGCTTTAAAAATTCAAAGACATCTTCCAATGGTTAACTAACGCAAGGCGCAATATCAGACCTTAATATTGACCCATAATATTTAAATTGGACCAGGTATTATATTACAGGGTAATAGTGTACCCTACCACAGGAAATAATTATAGGTCAATTAGGGGGTACACTATGTATATTTTAAACAGTGCATTAAAACAAGGAAATACGAAGACACTTTTCTATGTTAACTAACGGCACGGTATCGGACCTTAATATTGACCTATAATTTTTAAATTGGACCACGTATTATATTACAGGGTTATAGTGTACCCTACCACAGGAAATAATTATAGGTCAATTAGGGGGTACACAGAGTGACCCTAAAGTTTACTATATATGCCTATGCGAAATAGAGTGCTCTGAGATGCTTAAAATGAAGAAATAAGCGTTCTAAAATGCTTTAAAAATTCAAAAACATCTTTCAATGGTTAACTAACGCAATGCGCAATATCAGACCTTAATATTGACCCATAATATTTAAATTGGACCAGGTATTATATTACAGGGTAATAGTGTACCCTACCACAGGAAATAATTTATAGGTCAATTAGGGGGTACACTATGTATATTTTAAATAGTGCATTAAAACAAGGAAATACGAAGACACTTTTCTATGTTAACTAACCGCACGGTATCGGACCTTAATATTGACCTATAATTTTTAAACTGGAACACGTATTATATTACAGGGTTATAGTGTACCCTACCACAGGAAATAATTATAGGTCAATTAGGGGGTACACAGAGTGACCCTAAAGTTTACTATGTATGCCTATGCGAAATAAAGTGTTCTGAAAAGCTTAAAATGAGGAAATAAGCGTTCTAAAATGCTTTAAAAATTCAAAGACATTTTTCTATGTTAACTAACGGCACGGTATCGGACCTTAATATTGACCTATAATTTTTAAATTGGACCACGTATTATATTACAGGGTAATAGTGTACCCTACCACAGGAAATAATTATAGGTCATTTAGGGGGTACACAGCGTGACCCTAAATTTTACTATGTATGCCTATGCGAAATAGAGTGTTCTGAGATGCTTAAAATGAAGAAATAAGCGTTCTAAAATGCTTTAAAAATTCAAAGACATCTTTCAATGGTTAACTAACGCAAGGCGCAATATCAGACCTTAATATTGACCCATAATATTTAAATTGGACCAGGTATTATATTACAGGGTAATAGTGTACCCTACCACAGGAAATAATTATAGGTCAATTAGGGGGTACACTATGTATATTTTAAATAGTGCATTAAAACAAGGAAATACGAAGACACTTTTCTATGTTAACTAACGGCACGGTATCGGACCTTAATATTGACCTATAATTTTTAAATTGGACCACGTATTATATTACAGGGTTATAGTGTTTCCTACCACAGGAAATAATTATAGGTCAATTAGGGAGTACGCAGAGTGACCCTAAAGTTTACTAAGTATGCCTATGCGAAATAAAGTGTTCTGAGAAGCTTAAAATGAGGAAATAAGCGTTCTAAAATGCTTTAAAAATTCAATGACATTTTTCTATGCTAACTAACGGCACGGTATCGGACCTTAATATTGACCTATAATTTTTAAATTGGACCACGTATTATATTACAGGGTAATAGTGTACCCTACCACAGGAAATAATTATAGGTCAATTAGGGGGTACACTATGTATATTTTAAATAGTGCATTAAAACAAGGAAATACGAAGACACTTTTCTATGTTAACTAACGGCACGGTATCGGACCTTAATATTGACCTATAATTTTTAAATTGGACCACGTATTATATTACAGGGTTATAGTGTTTCCTACCACAGGAAATAATTATAGGTCAATTAGGGGGTACGCAGAGTGACCCTAAAGTTTACTAAGTATGCCTATGCGAAATAAAGTGTTCTGAGAAGCTTAAAATGAGGAAATAAGCGTTCTAAAATGCTTTAAAAATTCAATAACATTTTTCTATGCTAACTAACGGCACGGTATCGGACCTTAATGTTGACCTATAATTTTTAAATTGGACCACCTATTATATTACAGGGTAATAGTGTACCTTACCACAGGAAATAATTATAGGTCAATTAGGGGGTACACAGCGTGACCCTAAAGTTTACTATGTATGCCTATGCGAAATAGAGTGTTCTGAGAAGCTTAAAATGAAGAAATAAGCGTTCTAAAATGCTTTAAAAATTCAAAGACATCTTTCAATGGTTAACTAACGCAAGGCGCAATATCAGACCTTAATATTGACCCATAATATTTAAATTGGAACAGGTATTATATTACAGGGTAATAGTGTACCCCACCAAAGGAAATAATTATAGGTCATTTAGGGGGTACACAGCGTGACCCTAAAGTTTACTATGTAAGCCTATGCGAAATAGAGTGTTCTGAGATGCTTAAAATGAAGAAATAAGCGTTCTAAAATGCTTTAAAAATTCAAAGACATCTTTCAATGGTTAACTAACGCAAGGCGCAATATCAGACCTTAATATTGACCCATAATATTTAAATTGGAATAGGTATTATATTACAGGGTAATAGTGTACCCTACCACAGGAAATAATTATAGGTCAATTAGGGGGTACACTATGTATATTTTAAATAGTGCATTAAAACAAGGAAATACGAAGACACTTTTCTATGTTAACTAACGGCACGGTATCGGACCTTAATATTGACCTATAATTTATAAATTGAAGCACGTATTATATTACTGGGTTATAATGTACCCTACCACAGGAAATAATTATAGGTCAATTAGGGGGTACACAGAGAGACCCTAAAGTTTACTATGTATGCCTATGCGAAATAAAGTGTTCTGAGAAGCTTAAAATGAGGAAATAAGCGTTCTAAAATGCTTTAAAAATTGAAAGACATTTTTCAATGTTAACTAACGGCACGGTATCGGACCTTAATATTGACCTATAATTTTTAAATTGGACCACGTATTATATTACAGGGTAATAGTGTACCCTACCACAGGAAATAATTATAGGTCAATTAGGGGGTACACAGAGTGACCCTAAAGTTTACTATATATGCCTATGCGAAATAGAGTGTTCTGAGATGCTTAAAATGAAGAAATAAGCGTTCTAAAATGCTTTAAAAATTCAAAAACATCTTTCAATGGTTAACTAACGCAAGGCGCAATATCAGACCTTAATATTGACCAATAATATTTAAATTGGACCAGGTATTATATTACAGGGTAATAGTGTACCCTACCACAGGAAATAATTATAGGTCAATTAGGGGGTACACTATGTATATTTTAAATAGTGCATTAAAACAAGGAAATACGAAGACACTTTTCTATGTTAACTAACGGCACGGTATCGGACCTTAATATTGACCTATAATTTTTAAACTGGAACACGTATTATATTACAGGGTTATAGTGTACCCTACCACAGGAAATAATTATAGGTCAATTAGGGGGTACACAGAGTGACCCTAAAGTTTACTATGTATGCCTATGCGAAATAAAGTGTTCTGAAAAGCTTAAAATGAGGAAATAAGCGTTCTAAAATGCTTTAAAAATTCAAAGACATTTTTCTATGTTAACTAACGGCACGGTATCGGACCTTAATATTGACCTATAATTTTTAAATTGGACCACGTATTATATTACAGGGTAATAGTGTACCCTACCACAGGAAATAATTATAGGTCATTTAGGGGGTACACAGCGTGACCCTAAATTTTACTATGTATGCCTATGCGAAATAGAGTGTTCTGAGATGCTTAAAATGAAGAAATAAGCGTTCTAAAATGCTTTAAAAATTCAAAGACATCTTTCAATGGTTAACTAACGCAAGGCGCAATATCAGACCTTAATATTGACCCATAATATTTAAATTGGACCAGGTATTATATTACAGGGTAATAGTGTACCCTACCACAGGAAATAATTATAGGTCAATTAGGGGGTACACTATGTATATTTTAAATAGTGCATTAAAACAAGGAAATACGAAGACACTTTTCTATGTTAACTAACGGTTGGTATCGGACCTTAATATTGACCTATAATTTTTAAATTGGACCACGTATTATATTACAGGGTTATAGTGTTTCCTACCACAGGAAATAATTATAGGTCAATTAGGGGGTACGCAGAGTGACCCTAAAGTTTACTAAGTATGCCTATGCGAAATAAAGTGTTCTGAGAAGCTTAAAATGAGGAAATAAGCGTTCTAAAATGCTTTAAAAATTCAATGACATTTTTCTATGCTAACTAACGGCACGGTATCGGAAATTAATATTGACCTATAATTTTTAAATTGGACCACGTATTATATTACAGGGTAATAGTGTACCCTACCACAGGAAATAATTATAGGTCAATTAGGGGGTACACTATGTATATTTTAAATAGTGCATTAAAACAAGGAAATACGAAGACACTTTTCTATGTTAACTAACGGCACGGTATCGGACCTTAATATTGACCTATAATTTTTAAATTGGACCACGTATTATATTACAGGGTTATAGTGTTTCCTACCACAGGAAATAATTATAGGTCAATTAGGGGGTACGCAGAGTGACCCTAAAGTTTACTAAGTATGCCTATGCGAAATAAAGTGTTCTGAGAAGCTTAAAATGAGGAAATAAGCGTTCTAAAATGCTTTAAAAATTCAATGACATTTTTCTATGCTAACTAACGGCACGGTATCGGACCTTAATATTGACCTATAATTTTTAAATTGGACCACCTATTATATTACAGGGTAATAGTGTACCTTACCACAGGAAATAATTATAGGTCAATTAGGGGGTACACAGCGTGACCCTAAAGTTTACTATGTATGCCTATGCGAAATAGAGTGTTCTGAGAAGCTTAAAATGAAGAAATAAGCGTTCTAAAATGCTTTAAAAATTCAAAGACATCTTTCAATGGTTAACTAACGCAAGGCGCAATATCAGACCTTAATATTGACCCATAATATTTAAATTGGAACAGGTATTATATTACAGGGTAATAGTGTACCCCACCAAAGGAAATAATTATAGGTCATTTAGGGGGTACACAGCGTGACCCTAAAGTTTACTATGTAAGCCTATGCGAAATAGAGTGTTCTGAGATGCTTAAAATGAAGAAATAAGCGTTCTAAAATGCTTTAAAAATTCAAAGACATCTTTCAATGGTTAACTAACGCAAGGCGCAATATCAGACCTTAATATTGACCCATAATATTTAAATTGGAATAGGTATTATATTACAGGGTAATAGTGTACCCTACCACAGGAAATAATTATAGGTCAATTAGGGGGTACACTATGTATATTTTAAATAGTGCATTAAAACAAGGAAATACGAAGACACTTTTCTATGTTAACTAACGGCACGGTATCGGACCTTAATATTGACCTATAATTTATAAATTGAACCACGTATTATATTACTGGGTTATAATGTACCCTACCACAGGAAATAATTATAGGTCAATTAGGGGGTACACAGAGAGACCCTAAAGTTTACTATGTATACCTATGCGAAATAAAGTGTTCTGAGAAGCTTAAAATGAGGAAATAAGCGTTCTAAAATGCTTTAAAAATTGAAAGACATTTTTCAATGTTAACTAACGGCACGGTATCGGACCTTAATATTGACCTATAATTTTTAAATTGGACCACGTATTATATTACAGGGTAATAGTGTACCCTACCACAGGAAATAATTATAGGTCAATTAGGGGGTACACAGAGTGACCCTAAAGTTTACTATATATGCCTATGCGAAATAGAGTGTTCTGAGATGCTTAAAATGAAGAAATAAGCGTTCTAAAATGCTTTAAAAATTCAAAAACATCTTTCAATGGTTAACTAACGCAAGGCGCAATATCAGACCTTAATATTGACCAATAATATTTAAATTGGACCAGGTATTATATTACAGGGTAATAGTGTACCCTACCACAGGAAATAATTATAGGTCAATTAGGGGGTACACTATGTATATTTTAAATAGTGCATTAAAACAAGGAAATACGAAGACACTTTTCTATGTTAACTAACGGCACGGTATCGGACCTTAATATTGACCTATAATTTTTAAACTGGAACACGTATTATATTACAGGGTTATAGTGTACCCTACCACAGGAAATAATTATAGGTCAATTAGGGGGTACACAGAGTGACCCTAAAGTTTACTATGTATGCCTATGCGAAATAAAGTGTTCTGAAAAGCTTAAAATGAGGAAATAAGCGTTCTAAAATGCTTTAAAAATTCAAAGACATTTTTCTATGTTAACTAACGGCACGGTATCGGACCTTAATATTGACCTATAATTTTTAAATTGGACCACGTATTATATTACAGGGTAATAGTGTACCCTACCACAGGAAATAATTATAGGTCATTTAGGGGGTACACAGCGTGACCCTAAATTTTACTATGTATGCCTATGCGAAATAGAGTGTTCTGAGATGCTTAAAATGAAGAAATAAGCGTTCTAAAATGCTTTAAAAATTCAAAGACATCTTTCAATGGTTAACTAACGCAAGGCGCAATATCAGACCTTAATATTGACCCATAATATTTAAATTGGACCAGGTATTATATTACAGGGTAATAGTGTACCCTACCACAGGAAATAATTATAGGTCAATTAGGGGGTACACTATGTATATTTTAAATAGTGCATTAAAACAAGGAAATACGAAGACACTTTTCTATGTTAACTAACGGTTGGTATCGGACCTTAATATTGACCTATAATTTTTAAATTGGACCACGTATTATATTACAGGGTTATAGTGTTTCCTACCACAGGAAATAATTATAGGTCAATTAGGGGGTACGCAGAGTGACCCTAAAGTTTACTAAGTATGCCTATGCGAAATAAAGTGTTCTGAGAAGCTTAAAATGAGGAAATAAGCGTTCTAAAATGCTTTAAAAATTCAATGACATTTTTCTATGCTAACTAACGGCACGGTATCGGAAATTAATATTGACCTATAATTTTTAAATTGGACCACGTATTATATTACAGGGTAATAGTGTACCCTACCACAGGAAATAATTATAGGTCATTTAGGGGGTACACAGCGTGACCCTAAATTTTACTATGTATGCCTATGCGAAATAGAGTGTTCTGAGATGCTTAAAATGAAGAAATAAGCGTTCTAAAATGCTTTAAAAATTCAAAGACATCTTTCAATGGTTAACTAACGCAAGGCGCAATATCAGACCTTAATATTGACCCATAATATTTAAATTGGACCAGGTATTATATTACAGGGTAATAGTGTTCCCTACCACAGGAAATAATTATAGGTCAATTAGGGGGTACACTATGTATATTTTAAATAGTGCATTAAAACAAGGAAATACGAAGACACTTTTCTATGTTAACTAACGGCACGGTATCGGACCTTAATATTGACCTATAATTTTTAAATTGGACCACGTATTATATTACAGGGTTATAGTGTTTCCTACCACAGGAAATAATTATAGGTCAATTAGGTGGTACACAGCGTGACCCTAAAATTTACTATGTATGCCTATGCGAAATAGAGTGTTCTGAGAAGCTTAAAATGAAGAAATAAGCGTTCTAAAATGCTTTAAAAATTCAAAGACATCTTTCAATGGTTAACTAACGCAAGGCGCAATATCAGACCTTAATATTGACCCATAAAATTTAAATTGGACCAGGTATTGTATTACAGGGTAATAGTGTACCCTACCAAAGGAAATAATTATAGGTCAATTAGGGGGTACACAGCGTGACCCTAAAGTTTACTATGTATGCCTATGCAAAATAAAGTGTTCTGAGAAGCTTAAAATGAGGAAATAAGCGTTCTAAAATGCTTTAAAAATTCAAAGACATTTTTCTATGTTAACTAACGGCAAGGTATCGGACCTTAATATTGACCTATAATTTTTAAATTGGACCATGTATTATATTACAGGGTAATAGTGTACCCTACCACAGGAAATAATTATAGGTCATTTAGGGGGTACACAGCGTGACCCTAAATTTTACTATGTATGCCTATGCGAAATAGAGTGTTCTGAGATGCTTAAAATGAAGAAATAAGCGTTCTAAAATGCTTTAAAAATTCAAAGACATCTTCCAATGGTTAACTAACGCAAGGCGCAATATCAGACCTTAATATTGACCCATAATATTTAAATTGGACCAGGTATTATATTACAGGGTAATAGTGTACCCTACCACAGGAAATAATTATAGGTCAATTAGGGGGTACACTATGTATATTTTAAACAGTGCATTAAAACAAGGAAATACGAAGACACTTTTCTATGTTAACTAACGGCACGGTATCGGACCTTAATATTGACCTATAATTTTTAAATTGGACCACGTATTATATTACAGGGTTATAGTGTACCCTACCACAGGAAATAATTATAGGTCAATTAGGGGGTACACAGAGTGACCCTAAAGTTTACTATATATGCCTATGCGAAATAGAGTGCTCTGAGATGCTTAAAATGAAGAAATAAGCGTTCTAAAATGCTTTAAAAATTCAAAAACATCTTTCAATGGTTAACTAACGCAATGCGCAATATCAGACCTTAATATTGACCCATAATATTTAAATTGGACCAGGTATTATATTACAGGGTAATAGTGTACCCTACCACAGGAAATAATTTATAGGTCAATTAGGGGGTACACTATGTATATTTTAAATAGTGCATTAAAACAAGGAAATACGAAGACACTTTTCTATGTTAACTAACCGCACGGTATCGGACCTTAATATTGACCTATAATTTTTAAACTGGAACACGTATTATATTACAGGGTTATAGTGTACCCTACCACAGGAAATAATTATAGGTCAATTAGGGGGTACACAGAGTGACCCTAAAGTTTACTATGTATGCCTATGCGAAATAAAGTGTTCTGAAAAGCTTAAAATGAGGAAATAAGCGTTCTAAAATGCTTTAAAAATTCAAAGACATTTTTCTATGTTAACTAACGGCACGGTATCGGACCTTAATATTGACCTATAATTTTTAAATTGGACCACGTATTATATTACAGGGTAATAGTGTACCCTACCACAGGAAATAATTATAGGTCATTTAGGGGGTACACAGCGTGACCCTAAATTTTACTATGTATGCCTATGCGAAATAGAGTGTTCTGAGATGCTTAAAATGAAGAAATAAGCGTTCTAAAATGCTTTAAAAATTCAAAGACATCTTTCAATGGTTAACTAACGCAAGGCGCAATATCAGACCTTAATATTGACCCATAATATTTAAATTGGACCAGGTATTATATTACAGGGTAATAGTGTACCCTACCACAGGAAATAATTATAGGTCAATTAGGGGGTACACTATGTATATTTTAAATAGTGCATTAAAACAAGGAAATACGAAGACACTTTTCTATGTTAACTAACGGCACGGTATCGGACCTTAATATTGACCTATAATTTTTAAATTGGACCACGTATTATATTACAGGGTTATAGTGTTTCCTACCACAGGAAATAATTATAGGTCAATTAGGGAGTACGCAGAGTGACCCTAAAGTTTACTAAGTATGCCTATGCGAAATAAAGTGTTCTGAGAAGCTTAAAATGAGGAAATAAGCGTTCTAAAATGCTTTAAAAATTCAATGACATTTTTCTATGCTAACTAACGGCACGGTATCGGACCTTAATATTGACCTATAATTTTTAAATTGGACCACGTATTATATTACAGGGTAATAGTGTACCCTACCACAGGAAATAATTATAGGTCAATTAGGGGGTACACTATGTATATTTTAAATAGTGCATTAAAACAAGGAAATACGAAGACACTTTTCTATGTTAACTAACGGCACGGTATCGGACCTTAATATTGACCTATAATTTTTAAATTGGACCACGTATTATATTACAGGGTTATAGTGTTTCCTACCACAGGAAATAATTATAGGTCAATTAGGGGGTACGCAGAGTGACCCTAAAGTTTACTAAGTATGCCTATGCGAAATAAAGTGTTCTGAGAAGCTTAAAATGAGGAAATAAGCGTTCTAAAATGCTTTAAAAATTCAATAACATTTTTCTATGCTAACTAACGGCACGGTATCGGACCTTAATGTTGACCTATAATTTTTAAATTGGACCACCTATTATATTACAGGGTAATAGTGTACCTTACCACAGGAAATAATTATAGGTCAATTAGGGGGTACACAGCGTGACCCTAAAGTTTACTATGTATGCCTATGCGAAATAGAGTGTTCTGAGAAGCTTAAAATGAAGAAATAAGCGTTCTAAAATGCTTTAAAAATTCAAAGACATCTTTCAATGGTTAACTAACGCAAGGCGCAATATCAGACCTTAATATTGACCCATAATATTTAAATTGGAACAGGTATTATATTACAGGGTAATAGTGTACCCCACCAAAGGAAATAATTATAGGTCATTTAGGGGGTACACAGCGTGACCCTAAAGTTTACTATGTAAGCCTATGCGAAATAGAGTGTTCTGAGATGCTTAAAATGAAGAAATAAGCGTTCTAAAATGCTTTAAAAATTCAAAGACATCTTTCAATGGTTAACTAACGCAAGGCGCAATATCAGACCTTAATATTGACCCATAATATTTAAATTGGAATAGGTATTATATTATAGGGTAATAGTGTACCCTACCACAGGAAATAATTATAGGTCAATTAGGGGGTACACTATGTATATTTTAAATAGTGCATTAAAACAAGGAAATACGAAGACACTTTTCTATGTTAACTAACGGCACGGTATCGGACCTTAATATTGACCTATAATTTATAAATTGAACCACGTATTATATTACTGGGTTATAATGTACCCTACCACAGGAAATAATTATAGGTCAATTAGGGGGTACACAGAGAGACCCTAAAGTTTACTATGTATGCCTATGCGAAATAAAGTGTTCTGAGAAGCTTAAAATGAGGAAATAAGCGTTCTAAAATGCTTTAAAAATTGAAAGACATTTTTCAATGTTAACTAACGGCACGGTATCGGACCTTAATATTGACCTATAATTTTTAAATTGGACCACGTATTATATTACAGGGTAATAGTGTACCCTACCACAGGAAATAATTATAGGTCAATTAGGGGGTACACAGAGTGACCCTAAAGTTTACTATATATGCCTATGCGAAATAGAGTGTTCTGAGATGCTTAAAATGAAGAAATAAGCGTTCTAAAATGCTTTAAAAATTCAAAAACATCTTTCAATGGTTAACTAACGCAAGGCGCAATATCAGACCTTAATATTGACCAATAATATTTAAATTGGACCAGGTATTATATTACAGGGTAATAGTGTACCCTACCACAGGAAATAATTATAGGTCAATTAGGGGGTACACTATGTATATTTTAAATAGTGCATTAAAACAAGGAAATACGAAGACACTTTTCTATGTTAACTAACGGCACGGTATCGGACCTTAATATTGACCTATAATTTTTAAACTGGAACACGTATTATATTACAGGGTTATAGTGTACCCTACCACAGGAAATAATTATAGGTCAATTAGGGGGTACACAGAGTGACCCTAAAGTTTACTATGTATGCCTATGCGAAATAAAGTGTTCTGAAAAGCTTAAAATGAGGAAATAAGCGTTCTAAAATGCTTTAAAAATTCAAAGACATTTTTCTATGTTAACTAACGGCACGGTATCGGACCTTAATATTGACCTATAATTTTTAAATTGGACCACGTATTATATTACAGGGTAATAGTGTACCCTACCACAGGAAATAATTATAGGTCATTTAGGGGGTACACAGCGTGACCCTAAATTTTACTATGTATGCCTATGCGAAATAGAGTGTTCTGAGATGCTTAAAATGAAGAAATAAGCGTTCTAAAATGCTTTAAAAATTCAAAGACATCTTTCAATGGTTAACTAACGCAAGGCGCAATATCAGACCTTAATATTGACCCATAATATTTAAATTGGACCAGGTATTATATTACAGGGTAATAGTGTACCCTACCACAGGAAATAATTATAGGTCAATTAGGGGGTACACTATGTATATTTTAAATAGTGCATTAAAACAAGGAAATACGAAGACACTTTTCTATGTTAACTAACGGTTGGTATCGGACCTTAATATTGACCTATAATTTTTAAATTGGACCACGTATTATATTACAGGGTTATAGTGTTTCCTACCACAGGAAATAATTATAGGTCAATTAGGGGGTACACTATGTATATTTTAAATAGTGCATTAAAACAAGGAAATACGAAGACACTTTTCTATGTTAACTAACGGCACGGTATCGGACCTTAATATTGACCTATAATTTTTAAATTGGACCACGTATTATATTACAGGGTTATAGTGTTTCCTACCACAGGAAATAATTATAGGTCAATTAGGGGGTACGCAGAGTGACCCTAAAGTTTACTAAGTATGCCTATGCGAAATAAAGTGTTCTGAGAAGCTTAAAATGAGGAAATAAGCGTTCTAAAATGCTTTAAAAATTCAATGACATTTTTCTATGCTAACTAACGGCACGGTATCGGACCTTAATATTGACCTATAATTTTTAAATTGGACCACCTATTATATTACAGGGTAATAGTGTACCTTACCACAGGAAATAATTATAGGTCAATTAGGGGGTACACAGCGTGACCCTAAAGTTTACTATGTATGCCTATGCGAAATAGAGTGTTCTGAGAAGCTTAAAATGAAGAAATAAGCGTTCTAAAATGCTTTAAAAATTCAAAGACATCTTTCAATGGTTAACTAACGCAAGGCGCAATATCAGACCTTAATATTGACCCATAATATTTAAATTGGAACAGGTATTATATTACAGGGTAATAGTGTACCCCACCAAAGGAAATAATTATAGGTCATTTAGGGGGTACACAGCGTGACCCTAAAGTTTACTATGTAAGCCTATGCGAAATAGAGTGTTCTGAGATGCTTAAAATGAAGAAATAAGCGTTCTAAAATGCTTTAAAAATTCAAAGACATCTTTCAATGGTTAACTAACGCAAGGCGCAATATCAGACCTTAATATTGACCCATAATATTTAAATTGGAATAGGTATTATATTACAGGGTAATAGTGTACCCTACCACAGGAAATAATTATATGTCAATTAGGGGGTACACTATGTATATTTTAAATAGTGCATTAAAACAAGGAAATACGAAGACACTTTTCTATGTTAACTAACGGCACGGTATCGGACCTTAATATTGACCTATAATTTATAAATTGAACCACGTATTATATTACTGGGTTATAATGTACCCTACCACAGGAAATAATTATAGGTCAATTAGGGGGTACACAGAGAGACCCTAAAGTTTACTATGTATACCTATGCGAAATAAAGTGTTCTGAGAAGCTTAAAATGAGGAAATAAGCGTTCTAAAATGCTTTAAAAATTGAAAGACATTTTTCAATGTTAACTAACGGCACGGTATCGGACCTTAATATTGACCTATAATTTTTAAATTGGACCACGTATTATATTACAGGGTAATAGTGTACCCTACCACAGGAAATAATTATAGGTCAATTAGGGGGTACACAGAGTGACCCTAAAGTTTACTATATATGCCTATGCGAAATAGAGTGTTCTGAGATGCTTAAAATGAAGAAATAAGCGTTCTAAAATGCTTTAAAAATTCAAAAACATCTTTCAATGGTTAACTAACGCAAGGCGCAATATCAGACCTTAATATTGACCAATAATATTTAAATTGGACCAGGTATTATATTACAGGGTAATAGTGTACCCTACCACAGGAAATAATTATAGGTCAATTAGGGGGTACACTATGTATATTTTAAATAGTGCATTAAAACAAGGAAATACGAAGACACTTTTCTATGTTAACTAACGGCACGGTATCGGACCTTAATATTGACCTATAATTTTTAAACTGGAACACGTATTATATTACAGGGTTATAGTGTACCCTAAAACAGGAAATAATTATAGGTCAATTAGGGGGTACACAGAGTGACCCTAAAGTTTACTATGTATGCCTATGCGAAATAAAGTGTTCTGAAAAGCTTAAAATGAGGAAATAAGCGTTCTAAAATGCTTTAAAAATTCAAAGACATTTTTCTATGTTAACTAACGGCACGGTATCGGACCTTAATATTGACCTATAATTTTTAAATTGGACCACGTATTATATTACAGGGTAATAGTGTACCCTACCACAGGAAATAATTATAGGTCATTTAGGGGGTACACAGCGTGACCCTAAATTTTACTATGTATGCCTATGCGAAATAGAGTGTTCTGAGATGCTTAAAATGAAGAAATAAGCGTTCTAAAATGCTTTAAAAATTCAAAGACATCTTTCAATGGTTAACTAACGCAAGGCGCAATATCAGACCTTAATATTGACCCATAATATTTAAATTGGACCAGGTATTATATTACAGGGTAATAGTGTACCCTACCACAGGAAATAATTATAGGTCAATTAGGGGGTACACTATGTATATTTTAAATAGTGCATTAAAACAAGGAAATACGAAGACACTTTTCTATGTTAACTAACGGTTGGTATCGGACCTTAATATTGACCTATAATTTTTAAATTGGACCACGTATTATATTACAGGGTTATAGTGTTTAATACCACAGGAAATAATTATAGGTCAATTAGGGGGTACGCAGAGTGACCCTAAAGTTTACTAAGTATGCCTATGCGAAATAAAGTGTTCTGAGAAGCTTAAAATGAGGAAATAAGCGTTCTAAAATGCTTTAAAAATTCAATGACATTTTTCTATGCTAACTAACGGCACGGTATCGGAAATTAATATTGACCTATAATTTTTAAATTGGACCACGTATTATATTACAGGGTAATAGTGTACCCTACCACAGGAAATAATTATAGGTCAATTAGGGGGTACACTATGTATATTTTAAATAGTGCATTAAAACAAGGAAATACGAAGACACTTTTCTATGTTAACTAACGGCACGGTATCGGACCTTAATATTGACCTATAATTTTTAAATTGGACCACGTATTATATTACAGGGTTATAGTGTTTCCTACCACAGGAAATAATTATAGGTCAATTAGGGGGTACGCAGAGTGACCCTAAAGTTTACTAAGTATGCCTATGCGAAATAAAGTGTTCTGAGAAGCTTAAAATGAGGAAATAAGCGTTCTAAAATGCTTTAAAAATTCAATGACATTTTTCTATGCTAACTAACGGCACGGTATCGGACCTTAATATTGACCTATAATTTTTAAATTGGACCACCTATTATATTACAGGGTAATAGTGTACCTTACCACAGGAAATAATTATAGGTCAATTAGGGGGTACACAGCGTGACCCTAAAGTTTACTATGTATGCCTATGCGAAATAGAGTGTTCTGAGAAGCTTAAAATGAAGAAATAAGCGTTCTAAAATGCTTTAAAAATTCAAAGACATCTTTCAATGGTTAACTAACGCAAGGCGCAATATCAGACCTTAATATTGACCCATAATATTTAAATTGGAACAGGTATTATATTACAGGGTAATAGTGTACCCCACCAAAGGAAATAATTATAGGTCATTTAGGGGGTACACAGCGTGACCCTAAAGTTTACTATGTAAGCCTATGCGAAATAGAGTGTTCTGAGATGCTTAAAATGAAGAAATAAGCGTTCTAAAATGCTTTAAAAATTCAAAGACATCTTTCAATGGTTAACTAACGCAAGGCGCAATATCAGACCTTAATATTGACCCATAATATTTAAATTGGAATAGGTATTATATTACAGGGTAATAGTCTACCCTACCACAGGAAATAATTATAGGTCAATTAGGGGGTACACTATGTATATTTTAAATAGTGCATTAAAACAAGGAAATACGAAGACACTTTTCTATGTTAACTAACGGCACGGTATCGGACCTTAATATTGACCTATAATTTTTAAATTGAACCACGTATTATATTACTGGGTTATAATGTACCCTACCACAGGAAATAATTATAGGTCAATTAGGGGGTACACAGAGAGACCCTAAAGTTTACTATGTATGCCTATGCGAAATAAAGTGTTCTGAGAAGCTTAAAATGAGGAAATAAGCGTTCTAAAATGCTTTAAAAATTGAAAGACATTTTTCAATGTTAACTAACGGCACGGTATCGGACCTTAATATTGACCTATAATTTTTAAATTGGACCACGTATTATATTACAGGGTAATAGTGTACCCTACCACAGGAAATAATTATAGGTCAATTAGGGGGTACACTATGTATATTTTAAATAGTGCATTAAAACAAGGAAATACGAAGACACTTTTCTATGTTAACTAACGGCACGGTATCGGACCTTAATATTGACCTATAATTTTTAAATTGGACCACGTATTATATTATAGGGTTATAGTGTTTCCTACCACAGGAAATAATTATAGGTCAATTAGGGGGTACGCAGAGTGACCCTTAAGTTTACTAAGTATGCCTATGCGAAATAAAGTGTTCTGAGAAGCTTAAAATGAGGAAATAAGCGTTCTAAAATGCTTTAAAAATTCAATGACATTTTTCTATGCTAACTAACGGCACGGTATCGGACCTTAATATTGACCTATAATTTTTAAATTGGACCACCTATTATATTACAGGGAAATAGTGTAACTTACCACAGGAAATAATTATAGGTCAATTAGGGGGTACACAGCGTGACCCTAAAGTTTACTATGTATGCCTATGCGAAATAGAGTGTTCTGAGAAGCTTAAAATGAAGAAATAAGCGTTCTAAAATGCTTTAAAAATTCAAAGACATCTTTCAATGGTTAACTAACGCAAGGCGCAATATCAGACCTTAATATTGACCCATAATATTTAAATTGGAACAGGTATTATATTACAGGGTAATAGTGTACCCCACCAAAGGAAATAATTATAGGTCATTTAGGGGGTACACAGCGTGACCCTAAAGTTTACTATGTAAGCCTATGCGAAATAAAGTGTTCTGAGAAGCTTAAAATGAGGAAATAAGCGTTCTAAAATGCTTTAAAAATTCAAAGACATTTTTCTATGTTAACTAACGGCACGGTATCGGACCTTAATATTGACCTATAATTTTTAAATTGGACCACGTATTATATTACAGGGTAATAGTGTACCCTACCACAGGATATAATTATAGGTCATTTAGGGGGTACACAGCGTGACCCTAAATTTTACTATGTATGCCTATGCGAAATAGAGTGTTCTGAGATGCTTAAAATGAAGAAATAAGCGTTCTATAATGCTTTAAAAATTCAAAGACATCTTTCAATGGTTAACTAACGCAAGGCGCAATATCAGACCTTAATATTGTCCCAAAATATTTAAATTGGAATAGGTATTATATTACAGGGTAATAGTGTACCCTACCACAGGAAATAATTATAGGTCAATTAGGGGGTACACTATGTATATTTTAAATAGTGCATTAAAACAAGGAAATACGAAGACACTTTTCTATGTTAACTAACGGCACGGTATCGGACCTTAATATTGACCTAACATTTTTAAATTGGACCACGTATTATATTACTGGGTTATAATGTACCCTACCACAGGAAATCATTATAGGTCAATTAGGGGGTACACAGAGAGACCCTAAAGTTTACTATGTATGCCTATGCGAAATAAAGTGTTCTGAGAAGCTTAAAATGAGGAAATAAGCGTTCTAAAATGCTTTAAAATTTCAAAGACATCTTTCAATGGTTAACTAACGCAAGGCGCGATATCAGACCTTAATATGGAACCATATTATTTCAATTGGACCAGGTATTATATTACAGGGTAATAGTGTACCCTACAACAGGAAATAAATATAGGTCAATTAGGGGGTACACTATGTATGTTTTAAATAGTGCATTAAAACAAGAAAATACGAAGACACTTTTCTATGTTAACTAACGGCACGGTATCGGACCTTAATATTGACCTATAATTTTTAAATTGGACCACGTATTATATTACAGGGTTATAGTGTACCCTACCACAGGAAATAATTATAGGTCAATTAGGGGGTACACAGAGTGACCCTAAAGTTTACTATGTATGCCTATGCGAAATAAAGTGTTCTGAGAAGCTTAAAATGAGGAAATAAGCGTTCTAAAATGCTTTAAAAATTCAAAGACATTTTTCTATTTTAACTAACGGCACGGTATCGGACCTTAATATTGACCTATAATTTTTAAATTGGACCACGTATTATATTACAGGGTAATAGTGTACCCTACCACAGGAAATAATTATAGGTCATTTAGGGGGTACACAGCGTGACCCTAAATTTTACTATGTATGCCTATGCGAAATAGAGTGTTCTGAGATGCTTAAATGAAGAAATAAGCGTTCAAAAATGCTTTAAAAATTCAAAGACATCTTTCAATGGTTAACTAACGCAAGGCGCAATATCAGACCTTAATATTGACCCATAATATTTAAATTGGACCAGGTATTATATTACAGGGTAATAGCGTACCCTACCACAGGAAATAATTATAGGTCAATTAGGGGGTACACTATGTATATTTTAAATAGTGCAATAAAACAAGGAAATACGAAGACACTTTTCTATGTTAACTAACGGCACGGTATCGGACCTTAATATTGACCTATAATTTTTAAATTGGACCACGTATTATATTACAGGGTTATAGTGTACCCTACCACAGGAAATAATTATAGGTCAATTAGGGGGTACGCAGAGTGACCCTAAAGTTTACTATGTATGCCTATGCGAAATGAAGTGTTCTGAGAAGCTTAAAATGAGGAAATAAGCGTTCTAAAATGCTTTAAAAATTCAAAGACATTTTTCTATGCTAACTAACGGCACGGTATCGGACCTTACTATTGACCTATAATTTTTAAATTGGACCACCTATTATATTACAGGGTAATAGTATACCCTACCACAGGAAATAATTATAGGTCAATTAGGGGGTACACAGCGTGACCCTAAAGTTTACTATGTATGCCTATGCGAAATAAAGTGTTCTGAGAAGCTTAAAATGAAGAAATAAGTGTTCTAAAATGCTTTAAAAATTCAAAGACATCTTTCAATGGTTAACTAACTCAAGGCGCAATATCAGACCTTAATATTGACCCATAATATTTAAATTGGACCAGGTATTATATTACAGGGTAATAGTGTACCCTACCACAGGAAATAATTATAGGTCAATTAGGGGGTACACTATGTATATTTTAAATAGTGCATTAAAACAAGGAAATACGAAGACACTTTTCTATGTTAACTAACGGCACGGTATCGGACCTTAATATTGACCTATAATTTTTAAATTGGACCACGTATTATATTACAGTGTTATAGTGTACCCTACCTCAGGAAATAATTATAGGTCAATTAGGGGGTACACAGAGTGACCCTAAAGTTTACTATGTATGCCTATGCGAAATAAAGTGTTCTGAGAAGCTTAAAATGAGGAAATAAGCGTTCTAAAATGCTTTAAAAATTCAAAGACATTTTTCTATGTTAACTAACGGCACGGTATCGGACCTTAATATTGACCTATAATTTTTAAATTGACCACGTATTATATTACAGGGTAATAGTGTACCCTACCACAGGAAATAATTATAGGTCATTTAGGGGGTACACAGCGTGACCCTAAATTTTACTATGTATGCCTATGCGAAATAGAGTGTTCTGAGATGCTTAAAATGAAGAAATAAGCGTTCTAAAATGCTTTAAAAATTCAAAGACATCTTTCAACGGTTAACTAACGCAAGGCGCAATATCAGACCTTAATATTGACCCATAATATTTAACTTGAACCAGGTATTATATCTGAGTGTAATAGTGTACCCTACCACAGGAAATAATTATAGGTCAATTAGGGGGTACACTATGTATATTTTAAATAGTGCATTAAAACAAGGAAATACGAAGACATTTTTCAATGTTAACTAACGGCACGGTATCGGAACTTAATATTGACCTATAATTTTTAAATTGGACCACGTATTATATTACAGGGTAATAGTGTACCCTACCACAGGATATAATTATAGGTCATTTAGGGGGTTCACAGCGTGACCCTAAATTTTACTATGTATGCCTATGCGAAATAGAGTGTTCTGAGATGCTTAAAATGAAGAAATAAGCGTTCTAAAATGCTTTAAAAATTCAAAGACATCTTTCAATGGTTAACTAACTCAAGGCGCAATATCAGACCTTAATATTGACCCATAATATTTAAATTGGACCAGGTATTATATTACAGGGTAATAGTTTACCCTACCACAGGAAATAATTATAGGTCAATTAGGGGGTACACTATGTATATTTTAAATAGTGCATTAAAACAAGGAAATACGAAGACACTTTTCTATGTTAACTAACGGCACGGTATCGGACCTTAATATTGACCTATAATTTTTAAATTGGACCACGTATTATATAACAGGGTTATAGTGTACCCTACCACTGGAAATAATTATAGGTCAATTAGGGGGTACACAGAGTGACCCTAAAGTTTACTATGTATGCCTATGCGAAATAAAGTGTTCTGAGAAGCTTAAAATGAGGAAATAAGCGTTCTAAAATGCTTTAAAAATTCAAAGACATTTTTCTATGTTAACTAACGGCACGGTATCGGACCTTAATATTGACCTATAATTTTTAAATTGGACCACGTATTATATTACAGGGTAATAGTGTACCCTACCACAGGAAATAATTATAGGTCAATTAGGGGGTACACTATGTATATTTTAAATAGTGCATTAAAACAAGGAAATACGAAGACACTTTTCTATGTTAACTAACGGCACGGTATCGGACCTTAATATTGACCTATAATTTATAAATTGAACCACGTATTATATTACTGGGTTATAATGTACCCTACCACAGGAAATAATTATAGGTCAATTAGGGGGTACACAGAGAGACCCTAAAGTTTACTATGTATGCCTATGCGAAATAAAGTGTTCTGAGAAGCTTAAAATGAGGAAATAAGCGTTCTAAAATGCTTTAAAAATTGAAAGACATTTTTCAATGTTAACTAACGGCACGGTATCGGACCTTAATATTGACCTATAATTTTTAAATTGGACCACGTATTATATTACAGGGTAATAGTGTACCCTACCACAGGAAATAATTATAGGTCAATTAGGGGGTACACAGAGTGACCCTAAAGTTTACTATATATGCCTATGCGAAATAGAGTGTTCTGAGATGCTTAAAATGAAGAAATAAGCGTTCTAAAATGCTTTAAAAATTCAAAAACATCTTTCAATGGTTAACTAACGCAAGGCGCAATATCAGACCTTAATATTGACCAATAATATTTAAATTGGACCAGGTATTATATTACAGGGTAATAGTGTACCCTACCACAGGAAATAATTATAGGTCAATTAGGGGGTACACTATGTATATTTTAAATAGTGCATTAAAACAAGGAAATACGAAGACACTTTTCTATGTTAACTAACGGCACGGTATCGGACCTTAATATTGACCTATAATTTTTAAACTGGAACACGTATTATATTACAGGGTTATAGTGTACCCTACCACAGGAAATAATTATAGGTCAATTAGGGGGTACACAGAGTGACCCTAAAGTTTACTATGTATGCCTATGCGAAATAAAGTGTTCTGAAAAGCTTAAAATGAGGAAATAAGCGTTCTAAAATGCTTTAAAAATTCAAAGACATTTTTCTATGTTAACTAACGGCACGGTATCGGACCTTAATATTGACCTATAATTTTTAAATTGCACCACGTATTATATTACAGGGTAATAGTGTACCCTATAACAGGAAATAATTATAGGTCATTTAGGGGGTACACAGCGTGACCCTAAATTTTACTATGTATGCCTATGCGAAATAGAGTGTTCTGAGATGCTTAAAATGAAGAAATAAGCGTTCTAAAATGCTTTAAAAATTCAAAGACATCTTTCAATGGTTAACTAACGCAAGGCGCAATATCAGACCTTAATATTGACCCATAATATTTAAATTGGACCAGGTATTATATTACAGGGTAATAGTGTACCCTACCACAGGAAATAATTATAGGTCAATTAGGGGGTACACTATGTATATTTTAAATAGTGCATTAAAACAAGGAAATACGAAGACACTTTTCTATGTTAACTAACGGTTGGTATCGGACCTTAATATTGACCTATAATTTTTAAATTGGACCACGTATTATATTACAGGGTTATAGTGTTTCCTACCACAGGAAATAATTATAGGTCAATTAGGGGGTACGCAGAGTGACCCTAAAGTTTACTAAGTATGCCTATGCGAAATAAAGTGTTCTGAGAAGCTTAAAATGAGGAAATAAGCGTTCTAAAATGCTTTAAAAATTCAATGACATTTTTCTATGCTAACTAACGGCACGGTATCGGAAATTAATATTGACCTATAATTTTTAAATTGGACCACGTATTATATTACAGGGTAATAGTGTACCCTACCACAGGAAATAATTATAGGTCAATTAGGGGGTACACTATGTATATTTTAAATAGTGCATTAAAACAAGGAAATACGAAGACACTTTTCTATGTTAACTAACGGCACGGTATCGGACCTTAATATTGACCTATAATTTTTAAATTGGACCACGTATTATATTACAGGGTTATAGTGTTTCCTACCACAGGAAATAATTATAGGTCAATTAGGGGGTACGCAGAGTGACCCTAAAGTTTACTAAGTATGCCTATGCGAAATAAAGTGTTCTGAGAAGCTTAAAATGAGGAAATAAGCGTTCTAAAATGCTTTAAAAATTCAATGACATTTTTCTATGCTAACTAACGGCACGGTATCGGACCTTAATATTGACCTATAATTTTTAAATTGGACCACGTATTATATTACAGGGTTATAGTGTTTCCTACCACAGGAAATAATTATAGGTCAATTAGGGGGTACGCAGAGTGACCCTAAAGTTTACTAAGTATGCCTATGCGAAATAGAGTGTTCTGAGAAGCTTAAAATGAAGAAATAAGCGTTCTAAAATGCTTTAAAAATTCAAAGACATCTTTCAATGGTTAACTAACGCAAGGCGCAATATCAGACCTTAATATTGACCCATAATATTTAAATTGGAACAGGTATTATATTACAGGGTAATAGTGTACCCCACCAAAGGAAATAATTATAGGTCATTTAGGGGGTACACAGCGTGACCCTAAAGTTTACTATGTAAGCCTATGCGAAATAGAGTGTTCTGAGATGCTTAAAATGAAGAAATAAGCGTTCTAAAATGCTTTAAAAATTCAAAGACATCTTTCAATGGTTAACTAACGCAAGGCGCAATATCAGACCTTAATATTGACCCATAATATTTAAATTGGAATAGGTATTATATTACAGGGTAATAGTGTACCCTACCACAGGAAATAATTATAGGTCAATTAGGGGGTACACTATGTATATTTTAAATAGTGCATTAAAACAAGGAAATACGAAGACACTTTTCAATGTTAACTAACGGCACGGTATCGGACCTTAATATTGACCTATAATTTTTAAATTGAACCACGTATTATATTACTGGGTTATAATGTACCCTACCACAGGAAATAATTATAGGTCAATTAGGGGGTACACAGAGAGACCCTAAAGTTTACTATGTATGCCTATGCGAAATAGAGTGTTCTGAGATGCTTAAAATGAAGAAATAAGCGTTCTAAAATGCTTTAAAAATTCAAAGACATCTTTCAACGGTTAACTAACGCAAGGCGCAATATCAGACCTTAATATTGACCCATAATATTTAACTTGAACCAGGTATTATATCTGAGTGTAATAGTGTACCCTACCACAGGAAATAATTATAGGTCAATTAGGGGGTACACTATGTATATTTTAAATAGTGCATTAAAACAAGGAAATACGAAGACATTTTTCAATGTTAACTAACGGCACGGTATCGGAACTTAATATTGACCTATAATTTTTAAATTGGACCACGTATTATATTACAGGGTAATAGTGTACCCTACCACAGGATATAATTATAGGTCATTTAGGGGGTTCACAGCGTGACCCTAAATTTTACTATGTATGCCTATGCGAAATAGAGTGTTCTGAGATGCTTAAAATGAAGAAATAAGCGTTCTAAAATGCTTTAAAAATTCAAAGACATCTTTCAATGGTTAACTAACTCAAGGCGCAATATCAGACCTTAATATTGACCCATAATATTTAAATTGGACCAGGTATTATATTACAGGGTAATAGTTTACCCTACCACAGGAAATAATTATAGGTCAATTAGGGGGTACACTATGTATATTTTAAATAGTGCATTAAAACAAGGAAATACGAAGACACTTTTCTATGTTAACTAACGGCACGGTATCGGACCTTAATATTGACCTATAATTTTTAAATTGGACCACGTATTATATAACAGGGTTATAGTGTACCCTACCACTGGAAATAATTATAGGTCAATTAGGGGGTACACAGAGTGACCCTAAAGTTTACTATGTATGCCTATGCGAAATAAAGTGTTCTGAGAAGCTTAAAATGAGGAAATAAGCGTTCTAAAATGCTTTAAAAATTCAAAGACATTTTTCTATGTTAACTAACGGCACGGTATCGGACCTTAATATTGACCTATAATTTTTAAATTGGACCACGTATTATATTACAGGGTAATAGTGTACCCTACCACAGGAAATAATTATAGGTCAATTAGGGGGTACACTATGTATATTTTAAATAGTGCATTAAAACAAGGAAATACGAAGACACTTTTCTATGTTAACTAACGGCACGGTATCGGACCTTAATATTGACCTATAATTTATAAATTGAACCACGTATTATATTACTGGGTTATAATGTACCCTACCACAGGAAATAATTATAGGTCAATTAGGGGGTACACAGAGAGACCCTAAAGTTTACTATGTATGCCTATGCGAAATAAAGTGTTCTGAGAAGCTTAAAATGAGGAAATAAGCGTTCTAAAATGCTTTAAAAATTGAAAGACATTTTTCAATGTTAACTAACGGCACGGTATCGGACCTTAATATTGACCTATAATTTTTAAATTGGACCACGTATTATATTACAGGGTAATAGTGTACCCTACCACAGGAAATAATTATAGGTCAATTAGGGGGTACACAGAGTGACCCTAAAGTTTACTATATATGCCTATGCGAAATAGAGTGTTCTGAGATGCTTAAAATGAAGAAATAAGCGTTCTAAAATGCTTTAAAAATTCAAAAACATCTTTCAATGGTTAACTAACGCAAGGCGCAATATCAGACCTTAATATTGACCAATAATATTTAAATTGGACCAGGTATTATATTACAGGGTAATAGTGTACCCTACCACAGGAAATAATTATAGGTCAATTAGGGGGTACACTATGTATATTTTAAATAGTGCATTAAAACAAGGAAATACGAAGACACTTTTCTATGTTAACTAACGGCACGGTATCGGACCTTAATATTGACCTATAATTTTTAAACTGGAACACGTATTATATTACAGGGTTATAGTGTACCCTACCACAGGAAATAATTATAGGTCAATTAGGGGGTACACAGAGTGACCCTAAAGTTTACTATGTATGCCTATGCGAAATAAAGTGTTCTGAAAAGCTTAAAATGAGGAAATAAGCGTTCTAAAATGCTTTAAAAATTCAAAGACATTTTTCTATGTTAACTAACGGCACGGTATCGGACCTTAATATTGACCTATAATTTTTAAATTGCACCACGTATTATATTACAGGGTAATAGTGTACCCTATAACAGGAAATAATTATAGGTCATTTAGGGGGTACACAGCGTGACCCTAAATTTTACTATGTATGCCTATGCGAAATAGAGTGTTCTGAGATGCTTAAAATGAAGAAATAAGCGTTCTAAAATGCTTTAAAAATTCAAAGACATCTTTCAATGGTTAACTAACGCAAGGCGCAATATCAGACCTTAATATTGACCCATAATATTTAAATTGGACCAGGTATTATATTACAGGGTAATAGTGTACCCTACCACAGGAAATAATTATAGGTCAATTAGGGGGTACACTATGTATATTTTAAATAGTGCATTAAAACAAGGAAATACGAAGACACTTTTCTATGTTAACTAACGGTTGGTATCGGACCTTAATATTGACCTATAATTTTTAAATTGGACCACGTATTATATTACAGGGTTATAGTGTTTCCTACCACAGGAAATAATTATAGGTCAATTAGGGGGTACGCAGAGTGACCCTAAAGTTTACTAAGTATGCCTATGCGAAATAAAGTGTTCTGAGAAGCTTAAAATGAGGAAATAAGCGTTCTAAAATGCTTTAAAAATTCAATGACATTTTTCTATGCTAACTAACGGCACGGTATCGGAAATTAATATTGACCTATAATTTTTAAATTGGACCACGTATTATATTACAGGGTAATAGTGTACCCTACCACAGGAAATAATTATAGGTCAATTAGGGGGTACACTATGTATATTTTAAATAGTGCATTAAAACAAGGAAATACGAAGACACTTTTCTATGTTAACTAACGGCACGGTATCGGACCTTAATATTGACCTATAATTTTTAAATTGGACCACGTATTATATTACAGGGTTATAGTGTTTCCTACCACAGGAAATAATTATAGGTCAATTAGGGGGTACGCAGAGTGACCCTAAAGTTTACTAAGTATGCCTATGCGAAATAAAGTGTTCTGAGAAGCTTAAAATGAGGAAATAAGCGTTCTAAAATGCTTTAAAAATTCAATGACATTTTTCTATGCTAACTAACGGCACGGTATCGGACCTTAATATTGACCTATAATTTTTAAATTGGACCACGTATTATATTACAGGGTTATAGTGTTTCCTACCACAGGAAATAATTATAGGTCAATTAGGGGGTACGCAGAGTGACCCTAAAGTTTACTAAGTATGCCTATGCGAAATAGAGTGTTCTGAGAAGCTTAAAATGAAGAAATAAGCGTTCTAAAATGCTTTAAAAATTCAAAGACATCTTTCAATGGTTAACTAACGCAAGGCGCAATATCAGACCTTAATATTGACCCATAATATTTAAATTGGAACAGGTATTATATTACAGGGTAATAGTGTACCCCACCAAAGGAAATAATTATAGGTCATTTAGGGGGTACACAGCGTGACCCTAAAGTTTACTATGTAAGCCTATGCGAAATAGAGTGTTCTGAGATGCTTAAAATGAAGAAATAAGCGTTCTAAAATGCTTTAAAAATTCAAAGACATCTTTCAATGGTTAACTAACGCAAGGCGCAATATCAGACCTTAATATTGACCCATAATATTTAAATTGGAATAGGTATTATATTACAGGGTAATAGTGTACCCTACCACAGGAAATAATTATAGGTCAATTAGGGGGTACACTATGTATATTTTAAATAGTGCATTAAAACAAGGAAATACGAAGACACTTTTCAATGTTAACTAACGGCACGGTATCGGACCTTAATATTGACCTATAATTTTTAAATTGAACCACGTATTATATTACTGGGTTATAATGTACCCTACCACAGGAAATAATTATAGGTCAATTAGGGGGTACACAGAGAGACCCTAAAGTTTACTATGTATGCCTATGCGAAATAAAGTGTTCTGAGAAGCTTAAAATGAGGAAATAAGCGTTCTAAAATGCTTTAAAAATTGAAAGACATTTTTCAATGTTAACTAACGGCACGGTATCGGACCTTAATATTGACCTATAATTTTTAAATTGGACCACGTATTATATTACAGGGTAATAGTGTACCCTACCACAGGAAATAATTATAGGTCAATTAGGGGGTACACTATGTATATTTTAAATAGTGCATTAAAACAAGGAAATACGAAGACACTTTTCTATGTTAACTAACGGCACGGTATCGGACCTTAATATTGACCTATAATTTTTAAATTGGACCACGTATTATATTATAGGGTTATAGTGTTTCCTACCACAGGAAATAATTATAGGTCAATTAGGGGGTACGCAGAGTGACCCTTAAGTTTACTAAGTATGCCTATGCGAAATAAAGTGTTCTGAGAAGCTTAAAATGAGGAAATAAGCGTTCTAAAATGCTTTAAAAATTCAATGACATTTTTCTATGCTAACTAACGGCACGGTATCGGACCTTAATATTGACCTATAATTTTTAAATTGGACCACCTATTATATTACAGGGTAATAGTGTAACTTACCACAGGAAATAATTATAGGTCAATTAGGGGGTACACAGCGTGACCCTAAAGTTTACTATGTATGCCTATGCGAAATAGAGTGTTCTGAGAAGCTTAAAATGAAGAAATAAGCGTTCTAAAATGCTTTAAAAATTCAAAGACATCTTTCAATGGTTAACTAACGCAAGGCGCAATATCAGACCTTAATATTGACCCATAATATTTAAATTGGAACAGGTATTATATTACAGGGTAATAGTGTACCCCACCAAAGGAAATAATTATAGGTCATTTAGGGGGTACACAGCGTGACCCTAAAGTTTACTATGTAAGCCTATGCGAAATAAAGTGTTCTGAGAAGCTTAAAATGAGGAAATAAGCGTTCTAAAATGCTTTAAAAATTCAAAGACATTTTTCTATGTTAACTAACGGCACGGTATCGGACCTTAATATTGACCTATAATTTTTAAATTGGACCACGTATTATATTACAGGGTAATAGTGTACCCTACCACAGGATATAATTATAGGTCATTTAGGGGGTACACAGCGTGACCCTAAATTTTACTATGTATGCCTATGCGAAATAGAGTGTTCTGAGATGCTTAAAATGAAGAAATAAGCGTTCTAAAATGCTTTAAAAATTCAAAGACATCTTTCAATGGTTAACTAACGCAAGGCGCAATATCAGACCTTAATATTGACCCAAAATATTTAAATTGGAATAGGTATTATATTACAGGGTAATAGTGTACCCTACCACAGGAAATAATTATAGGTCAATTAGGGGGTACACTATGTATATTTTAAATAGTGCATTAAAACAAGGAAATACGAAGACACTTTTCTATGTTAACTAACGGCACGGTATCGGACCTTAATATTGACCTAACATTTTTAAATTGGACCACGTATTATATTACTGGGTTATAATGTACCCTACCACAGGAAATCATTATAGGTCAATTAGGGGGTACACAGAGAGACCCTAAAGTTTACTATGTATGCCTATGCGAAATAAAGTGTTCTGAGAAGCTTAAAATGAGGAAATAAGCGTTCTAAAATGCTTTAAAATTTCAAAGACATCTTTCAATGGTTAACTAACGCAAGGCGCGATATCAGACCTTAATATGGAACCATATTATTTCAATTGGACCAGGTATTATATTACAGGGTAATAGTGTACCCTACAACAGGAAATAAATATAGGTCAATTAGGGGGTACACTATGTATGTTTTAAATAGTGCATTAAAACAAGAAAATACGAAGACACTTTTCTATGTTAACTAACGGCACGGTATCGGACCTTAATATTGACCTATAATTTTTAAATTGGACCACGTATTATATTACAGGGTTATAGTGTACCCTACCACAGGAAATAATTATAGGTCAATTAGGGGGTACACAGAGTGACCCTAAAGTTTACTATGTATGCCTATGCGAAATAAAGTGTTCTGAGAAGCTTAAAATGAGGAAATAAGCGTTCTAAAATGCTTTAAAAATTCAAAGACATTTTTCTATTTTAACTAACGGCACGGTATCGGACCTTAATATTGACCTATAATTTTTAAATTGGACCACGTATTATATTACAGGGTAATAGTGTACCCTACCACAGGAAATAATTATAGGTCATTTAGGGGGTACACAGCGTGACCCTAAATTTTACTATGTATGCCTATGCGAAATAGAGTGTTCTGAGATGCTTAAGGGGGTTCAGTACCTAAAAACCTTCAAAAAATCGAATTTGAGATTTTGATCAATAATTAAACTAGAAACTATTAGCTTTCTAACGATATATTGCTTTTGTTTGAAATCCACGTAGAAGTGCACTTAAACTTAATTTAAAAAATGTAAACAAACCGAAAACATTATAATGTCCATTATTTTTTGCATATGCATTACCAAGCCATTAAAAATTTTTTTATAATTTCAACTTTACAATATCTTTAGTTGATTGTAACTTTAACTGGATTATTTGTTTGTTCTTTATTTCCATGCGATTTTCGAGAATTTTGAATATAAAACTGAGATTTACATTAGTTTGATTTTTTAAGCCTATTTTTGTTTTGTTCTTTTATTATACTGTTATTAGATCATTATTTTTACGTTTTTTTTATTCTTCATTACGTTTTTGTTTACTTACGTAAAAGAGAAGAAAATAAAGTACTGAAATGCAAAAAAAACATTGCTTATGGACCAGGATTGTTTTGAAGCTGTCATTACCGGCATAGATTAGGAATTTCGTTTACATTATTCGAATTTACCTTGGACCGGATTTTTTTTTCTCCCTAATTTCTAGTTACATCATTTTGATTTTTTGTTTAAATGTTCTTTACATAATATTTCTAATTTTGAAGTAAATTCTTATTTAGTTCTTTGTTAATTATTTCTGTGTTTAGAATGTTTATCTTGAAATATGCATTTTCTTAGATTTTTTTTGTAATATAGTTATTTTTTTTAACAAAAATACTTTTAACTCATTTAAATTTAAACAAAACTTCTTGGTAAAGACTTGAATATTCAATTTTCATGAATAAAATTTATGGGTGATTTATGAATTATACAATTTTATAATTATCGCATTCAGTTTGATCATTTTAAGGGCTTTTTATTCGCTCGAAAAGTGAGGAGAGTATAGTATAAAAACCTATTTTTCAATCAAATAAAAGAAACATTTAAGAGTAATTTGTTTGAAATGTAAGCAGTACGAGATTTATAACTTAGAAACAATTTGATTTTTGAATTTAAATTTTAAATATTGTTGGTAGTCTAATATTTACGCTTTAAATGCAAATAACTCAAAACTATGTTTTTTTTTGCTTCGATGTACCTTTTCTTGAAAACTATTGATCACAACACTTTGATATTTGATTAAAAAAGTTCCTTTAGAACTGTAGTTTGTGCTGAAGTGAGCAGTTTTTTAAGAGAAACTTAATATTTTTTTTTAATTCAAAATTTTCGGATGAAAATGTGAAGCTTTTAAAATTTTCTGACATGCTGCGTAATTTATTTTTTTAAAAATTCTTTTAATTCACTAAATTAAAAAAAGTTCACCTCAGTATAATCTAGAACATCTATTACATACACAAAAAAAATTTCAAAGCTCTAACTACGATACTTTTTTTAAAAAGGTACATCGAAATATGCCATTTTAACATTGTCAACATAGGAGGTACCGAACCCCCTTAAATGAAGAAATAAGCGTTCAAAAATGCTTTAAAAATTCAAAGACATCTTTCAATGGTTAACTAACGCAAGGCGCAATATCAGACCTTAATATTGACCCATAATATTTAAATTGGACCAGGTATTATATTACAGGGTAATAGTGTACCCTACCACAGGAAATAATTATAGGTCAATTAGGGGGTACACTATGTATATTTTAAATAGTGCAATAAAACAAGGAAATACGAAGACACTTTTCTATGTTAACTAACGGCACGGTATCGGACCTTAATATTGACCTATAATTTTTAAATTGGACCACGTATTATATTACAGGGTTATAGTGTACCCTACCACAGGAAATAATTATAGGTCAATTAGGGGGTACGCAGAGTGACCCTAAAGTTTACTATGTATGCCTATGCGAAATGAAGTGTTCTGAGAAGCTTAAAATGAGGAAATAAGCGTTCTAAAATGCTTTAAAAATTCAAAGACATTTTTCTATGCTAACTAACGGCACGGTATCGGACCTTACTATTGACCTATAATTTTTAAATTGGACCACCTATTATATTACAGGGTAATAGTATACCCTACCACAGGAAATAATTATAGGTCAATTAGGGGGTACACAGCGTGACCCTAAAGTTTACTATGTATGCCTATGCGAAATAAAGTGTTCTGAGAAGCTTAAAATGAAGAAATAAGTGTTCTAAAATGCTTTAAAAATTCAAAGACATCTTTCAATGGTTAACTAACTCAAGGCGCAATATCAGACCTTAATATTGACCCATAATATTTAAATTGGACCAGGTATTATATTACAGGGTAATAGTGTACCCTACCACAGGAAATAATTATAGGTCAATTAGGGGGTACACTATGTATATTTTAAATAGTGCATTAAAACAAGGAAATACGAAGACACTTTTCTATGTTAACTAACGGCACGGTATCGGACCTTAATATTGACCTATAATTTTTAAATTGGACCACGTATTATATTACAGTGTTATAGTGTACCCTACCTCAGGAAATAATTATAGGTCAATTAGGGGGTACACAGAGTGACCCTAAAGTTTACTATGTATGCCTATGCGAAATAAAGTGTTCTGAGAAGCTTAAAATGAGGAAATAAGCGTTCTAAAATGCTTTAAAAATTCAAAGACATTTTTCTATGTTAACTAACGGCACGGTATCGGACCTTAATATTGACCTATAATTTTTAAATTGACCACGTATTATATTACAGGGTAATAGTGTACCCTACCACAGGAAATAATTATAGGTCATTTAGGGGGTACACAGCGTGACCCTAAATTTTACTATGTATGCCTATGCGAAATAGAGTGTTCTGAGATGCTTAAAATGAAGAAATAAGCGTTCTAAAATGCTTTAAAAATTCAAAGACATCTTTCAATGGTTAACTAACGCAAGGCGCAATATCAGACCTTAATATTGACCCATAATATTTAACTTGAACCAGGTATTATATCTGAGTGTAATAGTGTACCCTACCACAGGAAATAATTATAGGTCAATTAGGGGGTACACTATGTATATTTTAAATAGTGCATTAAAACAAGGAAATACGAAGACATTTTTCAATGTTAACTAACGGCACGGTATCGGAACTTAATATTGACCTATAATTTTTAAATTGGACCACGTATTATATTACAGGGTAATAGTGTACCCTACCACAGGATATAATTATAGGTCATTTAGGGGGTTCACAGCGTGACCCTAAATTTTACTATGTATGCCTATGCGAAATAGAGTGTTCTGAGATGCTTAAAATGAAGAAATAAGCGTTCTAAAATGCTTTAAAAATTCAAAGACATCTTTCAATGGTTAACTAACTCAAGGCGCAATATCAGACCTTAATATTGACCCATAATATTTAAATTGGACCAGGTATTATATTACAGGGTAATAGTTTACCCTACCACAGGAAATAATTATAGGTCAATTAGGGGGTACACTATGTATATTTTAAATAGTGCATTAAAACAAGGAAATACGAAGACACTTTTCTATGTTAACTAACGGCACGGTATCGGACCTTAATATTGACCTATAATTTTTAAATTGGACCACGTATTATATAACAGGGTTATAGTGTACCCTACCACTGGAAATAATTATAGGTCAATTAGGGGGTACACAGAGTGACCCTAAAGTTTACTATGTATGCCTATGCGAAATAAAGTGTTCTGAGAAGCTTAAAATGAGGAAATAAGCGTTCTAAAATGCTTTAAAAATTCAAAGACATTTTTCTATGTTAACTAACGGCACGGTATCGGACCTTAATATTGACCTATAATTTTTAAATTGGACCACGTATTATATTACAGGGTAATAGTGTACCCTACCACAGGAAATAATTATAGGTCATTTAGGGGGTACACAGCGTGACCCTAAATTTTACTATGTATGCCTATGCGAAATAGAGTGTTCTGAGATGCTTAAAATGAAGAAATAAGCGTTCTAAAATGCTTTAAAAATTCAAAGACATCTTTCAATGGTTAACTAACGCAAGGCGCAATATCAGACCTTAATATTGACCCATAATATTTAACTTGAACCAGGTATTATATCTGAGGGTAAAAGTGTACCCTACCACAGGAAATAATTATAGGTCAATTAGGGGGTACACTATGTATATTTTAAATAGTGCATTAAAACAAGGAAATTCGAAGACACTTTTCTATGTTAACTAACGGCACGGTATCGGACCTTAATATTGACCTATAGTTTTTAAATTGGACCACGTATTATATTACAGGGTTATAGTGTATCCTACCACAGGAAATAATTATAGGTCAATTAGGGGGTACGCAGAGTGACCCTAAAGTTTACTAAGTATGCCTATGCGAAATAAAGTGTTCTGAGAAGCTTAAAATGAGGAAATAAGCGTTCTAAAATGCATTAAAAATTCAAAGACATTTTTCAATGTTAACTAACGGCACGGTATCGGACCTTAATATTGACCTATAATTTTTAAATTGGACCACGTATTATATTACAGGGTAATAGTGTACCCTACCACAGGAAATAATTATAGGTCATTTAGGGGGTACACAGAGTGACCCTAAATTTTACTATGTATGCTTATGCGAAATAGAGTGTTCTGAGAAGCTTAAAATGAAGAAATAAGCGTTCTAAAATGCTTTAAAAATTCAAAGACATCTTTCAATGGTCAACTAGCGCAAGGCGCAATATCAGACCTTAATATTGACCCATAATATTTAAATTGGACCAGGTATTATATTACAGGGTAATAGTGTACCCTACCACAGGAAATAATTATAGGTCAATTAGGGGGTACACTATGTATATTTTAAATAGTGCATTAAAACAAGGAAATACGAAGACACTTTTCTATGTTAACTAACGGCACGGTATCGGACCTTAATATTGACCTATAATTTTTAAATTGGACCACGTATTATATTATAGGGTAATAGTGTACCCTACCACAGGAAATAATTATAGGTCAATTAGAGGGTACACAGCGTGACCCTAAAGTTTACTATGTATGCCTATGCGAAATAGAGTGTTCTGAGATGCTTAAAATGAAGAAATAAGCGTTCTAAAATGCTTTAAAAATTCAAAGACATCTTTCAATGGTTAACTAACGCAAGGCGCAATATCAGACCTTAATATTGACCCATAATATTTAAATTGGACCAGGTATTATATTACAGGGTAATAGTGTACCCTACCACAGGAAATAATTATAGGTCAATTAGGGGGTACACAATGTATATTTTAAATAGTGCATTAAAACAAGGAAATACGAAGACACTTTTCTATGTTAACTAACGGCACGGTATCGGACCTTAATATTGACCTATAATTTTTAAATTGGACCACGTATTATATTACAGGGTTATAGTGTTTCCTACCACAGGAAATAATTATAGGTCAATTAGGGGGTACGCAGAGTGACCCTAAAGTTTACTAAGTATGCCTATGCGAAATAAAGTGTTCTGAGAAGCTTAAAATGAGGAAATAAGCGTTCTAAAATGCTTTAAAAATTCAATGACATTTTTCTATGCTAACTAACGGCACGGTATCGGACCTTAATATTGACCTATAATTTTTAAATTGGACCACCTATTATATTACAGGGTAATAGTGTACCTTACCACAGGAAATAATTATAGGTCAATTAGGGGGTACACAGCGTGACCCTAAAGTTTACTATGTATGCCTATGCGAAATAGAGTGTTCTGAGAAGCTTAAAATGAAGAAATAAGCGTTCTAAAATGCTTTAAAAATTCAAAGACATCTTTCAATGGTTAACTAACGCAAGGCGCAATATCAGACCTTAATATTGACCCATAATATTTAAATTGGAACAGGTATTATATTTCAGGGTAATAGTGTACCCCACCAAAGGAAATAATTATAGGTCATTTAGGGGGTACACAGCGTGACCCTAAAGTTTACTATGTATGCCTATGCGAAATAAAGTGTTCTGAGAAGCTTAAAATGAGGAAATAAGCGTTCTAAAATGCTTTAAAAATTCAAAGACATTTTTCTATGTTAACTAACGGCACGGTATCGGACCTTAATATTGACCTATAATTTTTAAATTGGACCACGTATTATATAACAGGGTAATAGTGTACCCTACCACAGGATATAATTATAGGTCATTTAGGGGGTACACAGCGTGACCCTAAATTTTACTATGTATGCCTATGCGAAATAGAGTGTTCTGAGATGCTTAAAATGAAAAAATAAGCGTTCTAAAATGCTTTAAAAATTCAAAGACATCTTTCAATGGTTAACTAACGCAAGGCGCAATATCAGACCTTAATATTGACCCATAATATTTAAATTGGAATAGGTATTATATTACAGGG
Source organism: Parasteatoda tepidariorum (assembly GCF_982258835.1). Classification (NCBI taxonomy): domain Eukaryota; kingdom Metazoa; phylum Arthropoda; class Arachnida; order Araneae; family Theridiidae; genus Parasteatoda; species Parasteatoda tepidariorum. The sequence goes on along the minus strand of NW_028257392.1, from coordinate 413,349 downwards.
TAATAGTGTACCCTACCACAGGAAATAATTATAGGTCAATTAGGGGGTACACTATGTATATTTTAAATAGTGCATTAAAACAAGGAAATACGAAGACACTTTTCTATGTTAACTAACGGCACGGTATCGGACCTTAATATTGACCTATAATTTTTAAATTGGACCACGTATTATATTACTGGGTTATAATGTACCCTACCACAGGAAATAATTATAGGTCAATTAGGGGGTACACAGAGAGACCCTAAAGTTTACTATGTATGCCTATGCGAAATAAAGTGTTCTGAGAAGCTTAAAATGAGGAAATAAGCGTTCTAAAATGCTTTAAAAATTGAAAGACATTTTTCAATGTTAACTAACGGCACGGTATCGGACCTTAATATTGACCTATAATTTTTAAATTGGACCACGTATTATATTACAGGGTAATAGTGTACCCTACCACAGGAAATAATTATAGGTCAATTAGGGGGTACACTATGTATATTTTAAATAGTGCATTAAAACAAGGAAATACGAAGACACTTTTCTATGTTAACTAACGGCACGGTATCGGACCTTAATATTGACCTATAATTTTTAAATTGGACCACGTATTATATTACAGGGTTATAGTGTTTCCTACCACAGGAAATAATTATAGGTCAATTAGGGGGTACGCAGAGTGACCCTAAAGTTTACTAAGTATGCCTATGCGAAATAAAGTGTTCTGAAAAGCTTAAAATGAGGAAATAAGCGTTCTAAAATGCTTTAAAAATTCAATGACATTTTTCTATGCTAACTAACGGCACGGTATCGGATCTTAATATTGACCTATAATTTTTAAATTGGACCACCTATTATATTACAGGGTAATATTGTACCTTACCACAGGAAATAATTATAGGTCAATTAGGGGGTACACAGCGTGACCCTAAAGTTTACTATGTATGCCTATGCGAAATAGAGTGTTCTGAGAAGCTTAAATAAAGAAATAAGCGTTCTAAAATGCTTTAAAAATTCAAAGACATCTTTCAATGGTTAACTAACGCAAGGCGCAATATCAGACCTTAATATTGACCCATAATATTTAAATTGGAACAGGTATTATATTACAGGGTAATAGTGTACCCCACCAAAGGAAATAATTATAGGTCATTTAGGGGGTACACAGCGTGACCCTAAAGTTTACTATGTAAGCCTATGCGAAATAAAGTGTTCTGAGAAGCTTAAAATGAGGAAATAAGCGTTCTAAAATGCTTTAAAAATTCAAAGACATTTTTCTATGTTAACTAACGGCACGGTATCGGACCTTAATATTGACCTATAATTTTTAAATTGGACCACGTATTATATTACAGGGTAATAGTGTACCCTACCACAGGATATAATTATAGGTCATTTAGGGGGTACACAGCGTGACCCTAAATTTTACTATGTATGCCTATGCGAAATAGAGTGTTCTGAGATGCTTAAAATGAAGAAATAAGCGTTCTAAAATGCTTTAAAAATTCAAAGACATCTTTCAATGGTTAACTAACGCAAGGCGCAATATCAGACCTTAATATTGACCCATAATATTTAAATTGGAATAGGTATTATATTACAGGGTAATAGTGTACCCTACCACAGGAAATAATTATAGGTCAATTAGGGGGTACACTATGTATATTTTAAATAGTGCATTAAAACAAGGAAATAAGAAGACACTTTTCTATGTTAACTAACGGCACGGTATCGGACCTTAATATTGACCTATAATTTTTAAATTGGACCACGTATTATATTACTGGGTTATAATGTACCCTACCACAGGAAATAATTATAGGTCAATTAGGGGGTACACAGAGAGACCCTAAAGTTTACTATGTATGCCTATGCGAAATAAAGTGTTCTGAGAAGCTTAAAATGAGGAAATAAGCGTTCTAAAATGCTTTAAAAATTCAAAGACATCTTTCAATGGTTAACTAACGCAAGGCGCGATATCAGACCTTAATATGGAACCATATTATTTCAATTGGACCAGGTATTATATTACAGGGTAATAGTGTACCCTACAACAGGAAATAAATATAGGTCAATTAGGGGGAACACTATGTATGTTTTAAATAGTGCATTAAAACAAGAAAATACGAAGACACTTTTCTATGTTAACTAACGGCACGGTATCGGACCTTAATATTGACCTATAATTTTTAAATTGGACCACGTATTATATTACAGGGTTATAGTGTACCCTACCACAGGAAATAATTATAGGTCAATTAGGGGGTACACAGAGTGACCCTAAAGTTTACTATGTATGCCTATGCGAAATAAAGTGTTCTGAGAAGCTTAAAATGAGGAAATAAGCGTTCTAAAATGCTTTAAAAATTCAAAGACATTTTTCTATGTTAACTAACGGCACGGTATCGAACCTTAATATTGACCTATAATTTTTAAATTGGACCACGTATTATATTACAGGGTAATAGTGTACCCTACCACAGGAAATAATTATAGGTCATTTAGGGGGTACACAGCGTGACCCTAAATTTTACTATGTATGCCTATGCGAAATAGAGTGTTCTGAGATGCTTAAAATGAAGAAATAAGCGTTCAAAAATGCTTTAAAAATTCAAAGACATCTTTCAATGGTTAACTAACGCAAGGCGCAATATCAGACCTTAATATTGACCCATAATATTTAAATTGGACCAGGTATTATATTACAGGGTAATAGTGTACCCTACCACAGGAAATAATTATAGGTCAATTAGGGGGTACACTATGTATATTTTAAATAGTGCAATAAAACAAGGAAATACGAAGACACTTTTCTATGTTAACTAACGGCACGGTATCCGACCTTAATATTGACCTATAATTTTTAAATTGGACCACGTATTATATTACAGGGTTATAGTGTACCCTACCACAGGAAATAATTATAGGTCAATTAGGGGGTACGCAGAGTGACCCTAAAGTTTACTATGTATGCCTATGCGAAATGAAGTGTTCTGAGAAGCTTAAAATGAAGAAATAAGCGTTCTAAAATGCTTTAAAAATTCAAAGACATTTTTCTATGCTAACTAACGGCACGGTATCGGACCTTAATATTGACCTATAATTTTTAAATTGGACCACCTATTATATTACAGGGTAATAGTGAACCCTACCACAGGAAATAATTATAGGTCAATTAGGGGGTACACAGCGTGACCCTAAAGTTTACTATGTATGCCTATGCGAAATAAAGTGTTCTGAGAAGCTTAAAATGAAGAAATAAGCGTTCTAAAATGCTTTAAAAATTCAAAGACATCTTTCAATGGTTAACTAACGCACGGCGCAATATCAAAGCTTAATATTGACCCATAATATTTAAATTGAACCAGGTATTGTATTACAGGGTAATAGTTTACCCTACCACAGGAAATAATTATAGGTCAATTAGGGGGTACACTATGTATATTTTAAATAGTGCATTAAAACAAGGAAATACGAAGACATTTTTCAATGTTAACTAACGGCACGGTATCGGAACTTAATATTGACCTATAATTTTTAAATTGGACCACGTATTATATTACAGGGTAATAGTGTACCCTACCACAGGAAATAATTATAGGTCATTTAGGGGGTACACAGCGTGACCCTAAATTTTACTATGTATGCCTATGCGAAATAAAGTGTTCTGAGAAGCTTAAAATGAGGAAATAAGCGTTCTAAAATGCTTTGAAAATTCAAAGACATTTTTCTATGTTAACTAACGGCACGGTATCGGACCTTAATATTGACCTATAATTTTTAAATTGGACCACGTATTATATTACAGGGTAATAGTGTACCCTACCACAGGATATAATTATAGGTCATTTAGGGGGTTCACAGCGTGACCCTAAATTTTACTATGTATGCCTATGCGAAATAGAGTGTTCTGAGATGCTTAAAATGAAGAAATAAGCGTTCAAAAATGCTTTAAAAATTCAAAGACATCTTTCAATGGTTAACTAACGCAAGGCGCAATATCAGACCTTAATATTGACCCATAATATTTAAATTGGACCAGGTATTATATTACAGGGTAATAGTGTACCCTACCACAGGAAATAATTATAGGTCAATTAGGGGGTACACTATGTATATTTTAAATAGTGCAATAAAACAAGGAAATACGAAGACACTTTTCTATGTTAACTAACGGCACGGTATCCGACCTTAATATTGACCTATAATTTTTAAATTGGACCACGTATTATATTACAGGGTTATAGTGTACCCTACCACAGGAAATAATTATAGGTCAATTAGGGGGTACGCAGAGTGACCCTAAAGTTTACTATGTATGCCTATGCGAAATGAAGTGTTCTGAGAAGCTTAAAATGAGGAAATAAGCGTTCTAAAATGCTTTAAAAATTCAAAGACATTTTTCTATGCTAACTAACGGCACGGTATCGAACCTTAATATTGACCTATAATTTTTAAATTGGACCACCTATTATATTACAGGGTAATAGTGTACCCTACCACAGGAAATAATTATAGGTCAATTAGGGGGTACACAGCGTGACCCTAAAGTTTACTATGTATGCCTATGCGAAATAAAGTGTTCTGAGAAGCTTAAAATGAAGAAATAAGCGTTCTAAAATGCTTTAAAAATTCAAAGACATCTTTCAATGGTTAACTAACTCAAGGCGCAATATCAGACCTTAATATTGACCCATAATATTTAAATTGGACCAGGTATTATATTACAGGGTAATAGTGTTCCCTACCACAGGAAATAATTATAGGTCAATTAGGGGGTACACTATGTATATTTTAAATAGTGCATTAAAACAAGGAAATACGAAGACACTTTTCTATGTTAACTAACGGCACGGTATCGGACCTTAATATTGACCTATAATTTTTAAATTGGACCACGTATTATATTACAGTGTTATAGTGTACCCTACCTCAGGAAATAATTATAGGTCAATTAGGGGGTACACAGAGTGACCCTAAAGTTTACTATGTATGCCTATGCGAAATAAAGTGTTCTGAGAAGCTTAAAATGAGGAAATAAGCGTTCTAAAATGCTTTAAAAATTCAAAGACATTTTTCTATGTTAACTAACGGCACGGTATCGGACCTTAATATTGACCTATAATTTTTAAATTGACCACGTATTATATTACAGGGTAATAGTGTACCCTACCACAGGAAATAATTATAGGTCATTTAGGGGGTACACAGCGTGACCCTAAATTTTACTATGTATGCCTATGCGAAATAGAGTGTTCTGAGATGCTTAAAATGAAGAAATAAGCGTTCTAAAATGCTTTAAAAATTCAAAGACATCTTTCAATGGTTAACTAACGCAAGGCGCAATATCAGACCTTAATATTGACCCATAATATTTAACTTGAACCAGGTATTATATCTGAGGGTAATAGTGTACCCTACCACAGGAAATAATTATAGGTCAATTAGGGGGTACACTATGTATATTTTAAATAGTGCATTAAAACAAGGAAATACGAAGACATTTTTCAATGTTAACTAACGGCACGGTATCGGAACTTAATATTGACCTATAATTTTTAAATTGGACCACGTATTATATTACAGGGTAATAGTGTACCCTACCACAGGAAATAATTATAGGTCATTTAGGGGGTACACAGCGTGACCCTAAATTTTACTATGTATGCCTATGCGAAATAAAGTGTTCTGAGAAGCTTAAAATGAGGAAATAAGCGTTCTAAAATGCTTTAAAAATTCAAAGACATTTTTCTATGTTAACTAACGGCACGTTATCGGACCTTAATATTGACCTATAATTTTTAAATTGGACCACGTATTATATTACAGGGTAATAGTGTACCCTACCACAGGATATAATTATAGGTCATTTAGGGGGTTCACAGCGTGACCCTAAATTTTACTATGTATGCCTATGCGAAATAGAGTGTTCTGAGATGCTTAAAATGAAGAAATAAGCGTTCTATAATGCTTTAAAAATTCAAAGACATCTTTCAATGGTTAACTAACTCAAGGCGCAATATCAGACCTTAATATTGACCCATAATATTTAAATTGGACCAGGTATTATATTTCAGGGTAATAGTGTACCCTACCACAGGAAATAATTATAGGTCAATTAGGGGGTACACTATGTATATTTTAAATAGTGCATTAAAACAAGGAAATACGAAGACACTTTTCTATGTTAACTAACGGCACGGTATCGGACCTTAATATTGACCTATAATTTTTAAATTGGAAAACGTATTATATTACAGGGTTATAGTGTACCCTACCACAGGAAATAATTATAGGTCAATTAGGGGGTACACAGAGTGACCCTAAAGTTTACTATGTATGCCTATGCGAAATAAAGTGTTCTGAGAAGCTTAAAATGAGGAAATAAGCGTTCTAAAATGCTTTAAAAATTCAAAGACATTTTTCTATGTTAACTAACGGCACGGTATCGGACCTTAATATTGACCTATAATTTTTAAATTGGACCACGTATTATATTACAGGGTAATAGTGTACCCTACCACAGGAAATAATTATAGGTCATTTAGGGATTACACAGCGTGACCCTAAATTTTACTATGTATGCCTATGCGAAATAGAGTGTTCTGAGATGCTTAAAATGAAGAAATAAGCGTTCTAAAATGCTTTAAAAATTCAAAGACATCTTTCAATGGTTAACTAACGCAAGGCGCAATATCAGACCTTAATATTGACCCATAATATTTAACTTGAACCAGGTATTATATCTGAGGGTAAAAGTGTACCCTACCACAGGAAATAATTATAGGTCAATTAGGGGGTACACTGTGTATATTTTAAATAGTGCATTAAAACAAGGAAATTCGAAGACACTTTTCTATGTTAACTAACGGCACGGTATCGGACCTTAATATTGACCTATAATTTTTAAATTGGACCACGTATTATATTACAGGGTTATAGTGTATCCTTCCACAGGAAATAATTATAGGTCAATTAGGGGGTACACAGCGTGACCCTAAAGTTTACTATGTATGCCTATGCGAAATAAAGTGTTCTGAGAAGCTTAAAATGAGGAAATAAGCGTTCTAAAATGCATTAAAAATTCAAAGACATTTTTCAATGTTAACTAACGGCACGGTATTGGACCTTAATATTGACCTATAATTTTTAAATTGGACCACGTATTATATTACAGGGTAATAGTGTACCCTACCACAGGATATAATTATAGGTCATTTAGGGGGTTCACAGCGTGACCCTAAATTTTACTATGTATGCCTATGCGAAATAGAGTGTTCTGAGATGCTTAAAATGAAGAAATAAGCGTTCTAAAATGCTTTAAAAATTCAAAGACATCTTTCAATGGTTAACTAACTCAAGGCGCAATATCAGACCTTAATATTGACCCATAATATTTAAATTGGACCAGGTATTATATTACAGGGTAATAGTGTACCCTACCACAGGAAATAATTATAGGTCAATTAGGGGGTACACTATGTATATTTTAAATAGTGCATTAAAACAAGGAAATACGAAGACACTTTTCTATGTTAACTAACGGCACGGTATCGGACCTTAATATTGACCTATAATTTTTAAATTGGACCACGTATTATATTACAGTGTTATAGTGTACCCTACCTCAGGAAATAATTATAGGTCAATTAGGGGGTACACAGAGTGACCCTAAAGTTTACTATGTATGCCTATGCGAAATAAAGTGTTCTGAGAAGCTTAAAATGAGGAAATAAGCGTTCTAAAATGCTTTAAAAATTCAAAGACATTTTTCTATGTTAACTAACGGCACGGTATCGGACCTTAATATTGACCTATAATTTTTAAATTGACCACGTATTATATTACAGGGTAATAGTGTACCCTACCACAGGAAATAATTATAGGTCATTTAGGGGGTACACAGCGTGACCCTAAATTTTACTATGTATGCCTATGCGAAATAGAGTGTTCTGAGATGCTTAAAATGAAGAAATAAGCGTTCTAAAATGCTTTAAAAATTCAAAGACATCTTTCAATGGTTAACTAACGCAAGGCGCAATATCAGACCTTAATATTGACCCATAATATTTAACTTGAACCAGGTATTATATCTGAGGGTAATAGTGTACCCTACCACAGGAAATAATTATAGGTCAATTAGGGGGTACACTATGTATATTTTAAATAGTGCATTAAAACAAGGAAATACGAAGACATTTTTCAATGTTAACTAACGGCACGGTATCGGAACTTAATATTGACCTATAATTTTTAAATTGGACCACGTATTATATTACAGGGTAATAGTGTACCCTACCACAGGAAATAATTATAGGTCATTTAGGGGGTACACAGCGTGACCCTAAATTTTACTATGTATGCCTATGCGAAATAAAGTGTTCTGAGAAGCTTAAAATGAGGAAATAAGCGTTCTAAAATGCTTTAAAAATTCAAAGACATCTTTCAATGGTTAACTAACGCAAGGCGCAATATCAGACCTTAATATTGACCCGTAATATTTAACTTGAACCAGGTATTATATCTGAGGGTAAAAGTGTACCCTACCACAGGAAATAATTATAGGTCAATTAGGGGGTACACTGTGTATATTTTAAATAGTGCATTAAAACAAGGAAATTCGAAGACACTTTTCTATGTTAACTAACGGCACGGTATCGGACCTTAATATTGACCTATAATTTTTAAATTGGACCACGTATTATATTACAGGGTTATAGTGTATCCTACCACAGGAAATAATTATAGGTCAATTAGGGGGTACACAGCGTGACCCTAAAGTTTACTATGTATGCCTATGCGAAATAAAGTGTTCTGAGAAGCTTAAAATGAGGAAATAAGCGTTCTAAAATGCATTAAAAATTCAAAGACATTTTTCAATGTTAACTAACGGCACGGTATTGGACCTTAATATTGACCTATAATTTTTAAATTGGACCACGTATTATATTACAGGGTAATAGTGTACCCTACCACAGGAAATAATTATAGGTCATTTAGGGGGTACACAGAGTGACCCTAAATTTTACTATGTATGCTTATGCGAAATAGAGTGTTCTGAGAAGCTTAAAATGAAGAAATAAGCGTTCTAAAATGCTTTAAAAATTCAAAGACATCTTTCAATGGTCAACTAGCGCAAGGCGCAATATCAGACCTTAATATTGACCCATAATATTTAAATTGGACCAGGTATTATATTACAGGGTAATAGTGTACCCTACCACAGGAAATAATTATAGGTCAATTAGGGGATACACTATGTATATTTTAAATAGTGCATTAAAACAAGGAAATACGAAGACACTTTTCTATGTTAACTAACGGCACGGTATCGGACCTTAATATTGACCTATAATTTTTAAATTGGACCACGTATTATATTATAGGGTAATAGTGAACCCTACCACAGGAAATAATTATAGGTCAATTAGAGGGTACACAGCGTGACCCTAAAGTTTACTATGTATGCCTATGCGAAATAAAGTGTTCTGAGAAGCTTAAAATGAAGAAATAAGCGTTCTAAAATGCTTTAAAAATTCAAAGACATCTTTCAATGGTTAACTAACGCTAGGCGCAATATCAGACCTTAATATTGACCCATAATATTTAAATTGGACCAGGTATTATATTACAGGGTAATAGTGTACCCTACCACAGGAAATAATTATAGGTCAATTAGGGGGTACACTATGTATATTTTAAATAGTGCATTAAAACAAGGAAATACGAAGACACTTTTCTATGTTAACTAACGGCACGGTATCGGACCTTAATATTGACCTATAATTTTTAAACTGGACCACGTATTATATTACAGGGTTATAGTGTACCCTACCACAGGAAATAATTATAGGTCAATTAGGGGGTACACAGAGTGACCCTAAAGTTTACTATATATGCCTATGCGAAATAGAGTGTTCTGAGATGCTTAAAATGAAGAAATAAGCGTTCTAAAATGCTTTAAAAATTCAAAGACATCTTTCAATGGTTAACTAACGCAAGGCGCAATATCAGACCTTAATATTGACCCATAATATTTAAATTGGACCAGGTATTATATTACAGGGTAATAGTGTACCCTACCACAGGAAATAATTATAGGTCAATTAGGGGGTACACTATGTATATTTTAAATAGTGCATTAAAACAAGGAAATACGAAGACACTTTTCTATGTTAACTAACGGCACGGTATCGGACCTTAATATTGACCTATAATTTTTAAACTGGACCACGTATTATATTACAGGGTTATAGTGTACCCTACCACAGGAAATAATTATAGGTCAATTAGGGGGTACACAGAGTGACCCTAAAGTTTACTATGTATGCCTATGCGAAAGAAAGTGTTCTGAGAAGCTTAAAATGAGGAAATAAGCGTTCTAAAATGCTTTAAAAATTCAAAGACATTTTTCTATGTTAACTAACGGCACGGTATCGGACCTTAATATTGACCTATAATTTTTAAATTGGACCACCGATTATATTACAGGGTAATAGTGTACCCTAAGACAGGAAATAATTATAGGTCATTTAGGGGGTACACTATGTATATTTTAAATAGTGCATTAAAACAAGGAAATACGAAGACACTTTTCTATGTTAACTAACGGCACGGTATCGGACCTTAATATTGACCTATAATTTTTAAATTGTACCACGTATTATATTACAGGGTAATAGTGTACCTTACCACAGGAAATAATTATAGGTCAATTAGGTGGTACACAGCGTGACCCTAAAATTTACTATGTATGCCTATGCGAAATAGAGTGTTCTGAGAAGCTAAAAATGAAGAAATAAGCGTTCTAAAATGCTTTAAAAATTCAAAGACATCTTTCAATGGTTAACTAGCGCAAGGCGCAATATCAGACCTTAATATTGACCCATAATATTTAAATTGGACCAGGTATTATATTACAGGGTAATAGTGTACCCTACCACAGGAAATAATTATAGGTCAATTAGGGGGTACACTATGTATATTTTAAATAGTGCATTAAAACAAGGAAATACGAAGACACTTTTCTATGTTAACTAACGGCACGGTATCGGACCTTAATATTGACCTATAATTTTTAAATTGGACCACGTATTATATTATAGGGTAATAGTGTACCCTACCACAGGAAATAATTATAGGTCAATTAGAGGGTACACAGCGTGACCCTAAAGTTTACTATGTATGCCTATGCGAAATAGAGTGTTCTGAGAAGCTTAAAATGAAGAAATTAGCGTTCTAAAATGCTTTAAAAATTCAAAGACATCTTTCAATGGTTAACTAACGCAAGGCGCAATATCAGACCTTAATATTGACCCATAATATTTGAATTGGACCAGGTATTATATTACGGGGTAATAGTGTACCCTACCACAGGAAATAATTATAGGTCAATTAGGGGGTACACTATGTATATTTTAAATAGTGCATTAAAACAAGGAAATACGAAGACACTTTTCTATGTTAACTAACGGCCCGGTATCGGACCTTAATATTGACCTATAATTTTTAAATTGGACCACGTATTATATTACATGATAATAATGTACCCTACCACAGGAAATAATTATAGGTCAATTAGGGGGTACACAGTGTGACCCTAAAGTTTACTATGTATGCCTATGCGAAATAAAGTGTTCTGAGAAGCTTAAAATGAAGAAATAAGCGTTCTAAAATGCTTTAAAAATTCAAAGACATCTTTCAATGGTTAACTAACGCTAGGCGCAATATCAGACCTTAATATTGACCCATAATATTTAAATTGGACCAGGAATTATATTACAGGGTAATAGTGTACCCTACCACAGGAAATAATTATAGGTCAATTAGGGGGTACACTATGTATATTTTAAATAGTGCATTAAAACAAGGAAATACGAAGACACTTTTCTATGTTAACTAACGGCACGGTATCGGACCTTAATATTGACCTATAATTTTTAAATTGGACCACGTATTATATTACAGGGTTATAGTGTACCCTACCACAGGAAATAATTATAGGTCAATTAGGGGGTACACAGAGTGACCCTAAAGTTTACTATATATGCCTATGCGAAATAGAGTGTTCTGAGATGCTCAAAATGAAGAAATAAGCGTTCTAAAATGCTTTAAAAATTCAAAGACATCTTTCAATGGTTAACTAACGCAAGGCGCAATATCAGACCTTAATATTGACCCATAATATTTAAATTGGACCAGGTATTATATTACAGGGTAATAGTGTACCCTACCACAGGAAATAATTATAGGTCAATTAGGGGGTACACTATGTATATTTTAAATAGTGCATTAAAACAAGGAAATACGATGACACTTTTCTATGTTAACTAACGGCACGGTATCGGACCTTAATATTGACCTATAATTTTTAAACTGGACCACGTATTATATTACAGGGTTATAGTGTACCCTACCACAGGAAATAATTATAGGTCAATTAGGGGGTACACAGAGTGACCCTAAAGTTTACTATGTATGCCTATGCGAAATAAAGTGTTCTGAGAAGCTTAAAATGAGGAAATAAGCGTTCTAAAATGCTTTAAAAATTCAAAGACATTTTTCTATGTTAACTAACGGCACGGTATCGGACCTTAATATTGACCTATAATTTTTAAATTGGACCACCTATTATATTACAGGGTAATAGTGTACCCTACCACAGGAAATAATTATAGGTCATTTAGGGGGTACACTATGTATATTTTAAATAGTGCATTAAAACAAGGAAATACGAAGACACTTTTCTATGTTAACTAACGGCACGGTATCGGACCTTAATATTGACCTATAATTTTTAAATTGTACCACGTATTATATTACAGGGTAATAGTGTACCTTACCACAGGAAATAATTATAGGTCAATTAGGTGGTACACAGCGTGACCCTAAAATTTACTATGTATGCCTATGCGAAATAGAGTGTTCTGAGAAGCTTAAAATGAAGAAATAAGCGTTCTAAAATGCTTTAAAAATTCAAAGACATCTTTCAATGGTTAACTAACGCAAGGCGCGATATCAGACCTTAATATGGAACCATAATATTTCAATTGGACCAGGTATTATATTACGGGGTAATAGTGTACCCTACCACAGGAAATAATTATAGGTCAATTAGGAGGTACAGTATGTATATTTTAAATAGTGCATTAAAACAAGGAAATACGAAGACACTTTTCTATGTTAACTAACGGCCCGGTATCGGACCTTAATATTGACCTATAATTTTTAAATTGGACCACGTATTATATTACATGATAATAATGTACCCTACCACAGGAAATAATTATAGGTCAATTAGGGGGTACACAGTGTGACCCTAAAGTTTACTATGTATGCCTATGCGAAATAAAGTGTTCTGAGAAGCTTAAAATGAAGAAATAAGCGTTCTAAAATGCTTTAAAAATTCAAAGACATCTTTCAATGGTTAACTAACGCTAGGCGCAATATCAGACCTTAATATTGACCCATAATATTTAAATTGGACCAGGAATTATATTACAGGGTAATAGTGTACCCTACCACAGGAAATAATTATAGGTCAATTAGGGGGTACACTATGTATATTTTAAATAGTGCATTAAAACAAGGAAATACGAAGACACTTTTCTATGTTAACTAACGGCACGGTATCGGACCTTAATATTGACCTATAATTTTTAAATTGGACCACGTATTATATTACAGGGTTATAGTGTACCCTACCACAGGAAATAATTATAGGTCAATTAGGGGGTACACAGAGTGACCCTAAAGTTTACTATATATGCCTATGCGAAATAGAGTGTTCTGAGATGCTCAAAATGAAGAAATAAGCGTTCTAAAATGCTTTAAAAATTCAAAGACATCTTTCAATGGTTAACTAACGCAAGGCGCAATATCAGACCTTAATATTGACCCATAATATTTAAATTGGACCAGGTATTATATTACAGGGTAATAGTGTACCCTACCACAGGAAATAATTATAGGTCAATTAGGGGGTACACTATGTATATTTTAAATAGTGCATTAAAACAAGGAAATACGAAGACACTTTTCTATGTTTAACTAACGGCACGGTATCGGACCTTAATATTGACCTATAATTTTTAAACTGGACCACGTATTATATTACAGGGTTATAGTGTACCCTACCACAGGAAATAATTATAGGTCAATTAGGGGGTACACAGAGTGACCCTAAAGTTTACTATGTATGCCTATGCGAAATAAAGTGTTCTGAGAAGCTTAAAATGAGGAAATAAGCGTTCTAAAATGCTTTAAAAATTCAAAGACATTTTTCTATGTTAACTAACGGCACGGTATCGGACCTTAATATTGACCTATAATTTTTAAATTGGACCACCTATTATATTACAGGGTAATAGTGTACCCTACCACAGGAAATAATTATAGGTCATTTAGGGGGTACACTATGTATATTTTAAATAGTGCATTAAAACAAGGAAATACGAAGACACTTTTCTATGTTAACTAACGGCACGGTATCGGACCTTAATATTGACCTATAATTTTTAAATTGTACCACGTATTATATTACAGGGTAATAGTGTACCTTACCACAGGAAATAATTATAGGTCAATTAGGTGGTACACAGCGTGACCCTAAAATTTACTATGTATGCCTATGCGAAATAGAGTGTTCTGAGAAGCTTAAAATGAAGAAATAAGCGTTCTAAAATGCTTTAAAAATTCAAAGACATCTTTCAATGGTTAACTAACGCAAGGCGCGATATCAGACCTTAATATGGAACCATAATATTTCAATTGGACCAGGTATTATATTACGGGGTAATAGTGTACCCTACCACAGGAAATAATTATAGGTCAATTAGGGGGTACACTATGTATATTTTAAATAGTGCATTAAAACAAGGAAATACGAAGACACTTTTCTATGTTAACTAACGGCCCGGTATCGGACCTTAATATTGACCTATAATTTTTAAATTGGACCACGTATTATATTACATGATAATAATGTACCCTACCACAGGAAATAATTATAGGTCAATTAGGGGGTACACAGAGTGACCCTAAAGTTTACTATATATGCCTATGCGAAATAGAGTGTTCTGAGATGCTCAAAATGAGGAAATAAGCGTTCTAAAATGCTTTAAAAATTCAAAGACATTTTTCTATGTTAACTAACGGCACGGTATCGGACCTTAATATTGACCTATAATTTTTAAATTGGACCACCTATTATATTACAGGGTAATAGTGTACCCTACCACAGGAAATAATTATAGGTCATTTAGGGGGTACACTATGTATATTTTAAATAGTGCATTAAAACAAGGAAATACGAAGACACTTTTCTATGTTAACTAACGGCACGGTATCGGACCTTAATATTGACCTATAATTTTTAAATTGTACCACGTATTATATTACAGGGTAATAGTGTACCTTACCACAGGAAATAATTATAGGTCAATTAGGTGGTAAACAGCGTGACCCTAAAATTTACTATGTATGCCTATGCGAAATAGAGTGTTCTGAGAAGCTTAAAATGAAGAAATAAGCGTTCTAAAATGCTTTAAAAATTCAAAGACATCTTTCAATGGTTAACTAACGCAAGGCGCGATATCAGACCTTAATATGGAACCATAATATTTCAATTGGACCAGGTATTATATTACGGGGTAATAGTGTACCCTACCACAGGAAATAATTATAGGTCAATTAGGGGGTACACTATGTATATTTTAAATAGTGCATTAAAACAAGGAAATACGAAGACACTTTTCTATGTTAACTAACGGCCCGGTATCGGACCTTAATATTGACCTATAATTTTTAAATTGGACCACGTATTATATTACATGATAATAATGTACCCTACCACAGGAAATAATTATAGGTCAATTAGGGGGTACACAGAGTGACCCTAAAGTTTACTATATATGCCTATGCGAAATAGAGTGTTCTGAGATGCTCAAAATGAAGAAATAAGCGTTCTAAAATGCTTTAAAAATTCAAAGACATCTTTCAATGGTTAACTAACGCAAGGCGCAATATCAGACCTTAATATTGACCCATAATATTTAAATTGGACCAGGTATTATATTACAGGGTAATAGTGTACCCTACCACAGGAAATAATTATAGGTCAATTAGGGGGTACACTATGTATATTTTAAATAGTGCATTAAAACAAGGAAATACGAAGACACTTTTCTATGTTAACTAACGGCACGGTATCGGACCTTAATATTGACCTATAATTTTTAAACTGGACCACGTATTATATTACAGGGTAATAGTGTACCCTACCACAGGAAATAATTATAGGTCAATTAGGGGGTACACAGAGTGACCCTAAAGTTTACTATGTATGCCTATGCGAAATAAAGTGTTCTGAGAAGCTTAAAATGAGGAAATAAGCGTTCTAAAATGCTTTAAAAATTCAAAGACATTTTTCTATGTTAACTAACGGCACGGTTTCGGACCTTAATATTGACCTATAATTTTTAAATTGGACCACCTATTATATTACAGGGTAATAGTGTACCCTACCACAGGAAATAATTATAGGTCATTTAGGGGGTACACTATGTATATTTTAAATAGTGCATTAAAACAAGGAAATACGAAGACACTTTTCTATGTTAACTAACGGCACGGTATCGGACCTTAATATTGACCTATAATTTTTAAATTGTACCACGTATTATATTACAGGGTAATAGTGTACCTTACCACAGGAAATAATTATAGGTCAATTAGGTGGTAAACAGCGTGACCCTAAAATTTACTATGTATGCCTATGCGAAATAGAGTGTTCTGAGAAGCTTAAAATGAAGAAATAAGCGTTCTAAAATGCTTTAAAAATTCAAAGACATCTTTCAATGGTTAACTAACGCAAGGCGCGATATCAGACCTTAATATGGAACCATAATATTTCAATTGGACCAGGTATTATATTACGGGGTAATAGTGTACCCTACCACAGGAAATAATTATAGGTCAATTAGGGGGTACACTATGTATATTTTAAATAGTGCATTAAAACAAGGAAATTCGAAGACACTTTTCTATGTTAACTAACGGCCCGGTATCGGACCTTAATATTGACCTATAATTTTTAAATTGGACCACGTATTATATTACATGATAATAATGTACCCTACCACAGGAAATAATTATAGGTCAATTAGGGGGTACACAGAGTGACCCTAAAGTTTACTATATATGCCTATGCGAAATAGAGTGTTCTGAGATGCTCAAAATGAAGAAATAAGCGTTCTAAAATGCTTTAAAAATTCAAAGACATCTTTCAATGGTTAACTAACGCAAGGCGCAATATCAGACCTTAATATTGACCCATAATATTTAAATTGGACCAGGTATTATATTACAGGGTAATAGTGTACCCTACCACAGGAAATAATTATAGGTCAATTAGGGGGTACACTATGTATATTTTAAATAGTGCATTAAAACAAGGAAATACGAAGACACTTTTCTATGTTAACTAACGGCACGGTATCGGACCTTAATATTGACCTATAATTTTTAAACTGGACCACGTATTATATTACAGGGTTATAGTGTACCCTAAAACAGGAAATATATATAGGTCAATTAGGGGGTACACAGAGTGACCCTAAAGTTTACTATGTATGCCTATGCGAAATAAAGTGTTCTGAGAAGCTTAAAATGAGGAAATAAGCGTTCTAAAATGCTTTAAAAATTCAAAGACATTTTTCTATGTTAACTAACGGCACGGTATCGGACCTTAATATTGACCTATAATTTTTAAATTGGACCACCTATTATATTACAGGGTAATAGTGTACCCTACCACAGGAAATAATTATAGGTCATTTAGGGGGTACACTATGTATATTTTAAATAGTGCATTAAAACAAGGAAATACGAAGACACTTTTCTATGTTAACTAGCGGCACGGTATCGGACCTTAATATTGACCTATAATTTTTAAATTGGACCACGTATTATATTACAGGGTTATAGTGTACCCTACCACAGGAAATAATTATAGGTCAATTAGGGGGTACACAGAGAGACCCTAAAGTTTACTATGTATGCCTATGCGAAATAAAGTGTTCTGAGAAGCTTAAAATGAGGAAATAAGCGTTCTAAAATGCTTTAAAAATTCAAAGACATTTTTCTATGTTAACTAACGGCACGGTATCGGACCTTAATATTGACCTATAATTTTTAAATTGGACCACGTATTATATTACAGGGTAATAGTGTACCCTACCACAGGAAATAATTATAGGTCATTTAGGGAGTACACAGCGTGACCCTAAATTTTACTATGTATGCCTATGCGAAATAGAGTGTTCTGAGATGCTTAAAATGAAGAAATAAGCGTTCTAAAATGCTTTAAAAATTCAAAGACATCTTTCAATGGTTAACTAACGCAAGGCGCAATATCAGACCTTAATATTGACCCATAATATTTAACTTGAACCAGGTATTATATCAGAGGGTAATAGTGTACCCTACCACAGGAAATAATTATAGGTCAATAAGGGGGTACACTATGTATATTTTAAATAGTGCATTAAAACAAGGAAATTCGAAGACACTTTTCTATGTTAACTAACGGCACGGTATCGGACCTTAATATTGACCTATAATTTTTAAATTGGACCACATATTATATTACAGGGTTATAGTGTATCCTACCACAGGAAATAAGTATAGGTCAATTAGGGGGTACACAGCGTGACCCTAAAGTTTACTATGTATGCCTATGCTAAATAAAGTGTTCTGAGAAGCTTAAAATGAGGAAATAAGCGTTCTAAAATGCTTTAAAAATTCAAAGACATTTTTCTATGCTAACTAACGGCACGGTATCGGACCTTAATATTGACCTATAATTTTTAAATTGGACCACGTATTATATTACAGGGTAATAGTGTACCCTACCACAGGAAATAATTATAGGTCATTTAGGGGGTACACAGCGTGACCCTAAATTTTACTATGTATGCTTATGCGAAATAGAGTGTTCTGAGAAGCTTAAAATGAAGAAATAAGCGTTCTAAAATGCTTTAAAAATTCAAAGACATCTTTCAATGGTTAACTAGCGCAACGCGCAATATCAGACCTTAATATTGACCCATAATATTTAAATTGGACCAGGTATTATATTACAGGATAATAGTGTACCCTTCCACAGGAAATAATTATAGGTCAATCAGGGGGTACACTATGTATATTTTAAATAGTGCATTAAAACAAGGAAATACGAAGACACTTTTCTATGTTAACTAACGGCACGGTATCGGACCTTAATATTGACCTATAATTTTTAAATTGTACCACGTATTATATTACAGGGTAATAGTGTACCTTACCACAGGAAATAATTATAGGTCAATTAGGTGGTACACAGCGTGACCCTAAAATTTACTATGTATGCCTATGCGAAATAGAGTGTTCTTAGAAGCTTAAAATGAAGAAATAAGCGTTCTAAAATGCTTTAAAGATTCAAAGACATCTTTCAATGGTTAACTAACGCAAGGCGCGATATCAGACCTTAATATGGAACCATAATATTTCAATTGGACCAGGTATTATATTACAGGGTAATAGTGTACACTACAACAGGAAATAATTATAGGTCAATTAGGGGGTACACTATGTATGTTTTAAATAGTGCATTAAAACAAGAAAATACGAAGACACTTTTCTATGTTAACTAACGGCACGGTATCGGACCTTAATATTGACCTAAAATTTGTAAATTGGACCACGTATTATATTACAGGGTTATAGTGTACCCTACCACAGGAAATAATTATAGGTCAATTAGGGGGTACGCAGAGTGACCCTAAAGTTTACTATGTATGCCTATGCGAAATAAAGTGTTCTGAGAAGCTTAAAATGAGGAAATAAGCGTTCTGAAATGCTTTAAAAATTCAAAGACATTTTTCTATGCTAACTAACGGCAAGGTATCGGACCTTAATATTGACCTATAATTTTTAAATTGGACCACCTATTATATTACAGGGTAATAGTGTACCCTACCACAGGAAATAATTATAGGTCAATTAGGGGGTACACTATGTATATTTTAAATAGTGCATTAAAACAAGGAAATACGAAGACATTTTTCAATGTTAACTAACGGCACGGTATCGGAACTTAATATTGACCTATAATTTTTAAATTGGACCACGTATTATATTACAGGGTAATAGTGTACCCTACCACAGGAAATAATTATAGGTCATTTAGGGCGTACACAGCGTGACCCTAAATTTTACTATGTATGCCTATGCAAAATAAAGTGTTCTGAGAAGCTTAAAATGAGGAAATAAGCGTTCTAAAATGCTTTAAAAATTCAAAGACATTTTTCTATGTTAACTAACGGCACGGTATCGGACCTTAATATTGACCTATAATTTTTAAATTGGACCACGTATTATATTACAGGGTAATAGTGTACCCTACCACAGGAAATAATTATAGGTCATTTAGGGGGTACACAGCGTGACCCTAAAGTTTACTATGTATGCCTATGCGAAATAGAGTGTTCTGAGATGCTTAAAATGAAGAAATAAGCGTTCAAAAATGCTTTAAAAATTCAAAGACATCTTTCAATGGTTAACTAACGCAAGGCGCAATATCAGACCTTAATATTGACCCATAATATTTAAATTGGACCAGGTATTATATTACAGGGTAATAGTGTACCCTACCACGGGAAATAATTATAGGTCAATTAGGGGGTACACTATGTATATTTTAAATAGTACATTAAAACAAGGAAATACGAAGACACTTTTCTATGTTAACTAACGGCACGGTATCGGACCTTAATATTGACCTATAATTTTTAAATTGGACCACGTATTATATTACAGGGTAATAGTGTACCCTACCACAGGATATAATTATAGGTCATTTAGGGGGTTCACAGCGTGACCCTAAATTTTACTATGTATGCCTATGCGAAATAGAGTGTTCTGAGATGCTTAAAATTAAGAAATAAGCGTTCTAAAATACTTTAAAAATTCAAAGACATCTTTCAATGGTTAACTAACGCAAGGCGCAATATCAGACCTTAATATTGACCCATAATATTTAAATTGGACCAGGTATTATATTACAGGGTAATAGTGTACCCTACCACAGGAAATAATTATAGGTCAATTAGGGGGTACACTATGTATATTTTAAATAGTGCATTAAAACAAGGAAATACGAAGACATTTTTCAATGTTAACTAACGGCACGGTATCGGAACTTAATATTGACCTATAATTTTTAAATTGGACCACGTATTATATTACAGGGTAATAGTGTACCCTATCACAGGAAATAATTATAGGTCATTTAGGGGGTACACAGCGTGACCCTAAATTTTACTATGTATGCCTATGCGAAATAGAGTGTTCTGAGAAGCTTAAAATGAAGAAATAAGCGTTCTAAAATGCTTTAAAAATTCAAAGACATCTTTCAATGGTTAACTAACGCAAGGCGCAATATCAGACCTTAATATTGACCCATAATATTAAAATTGGACCAGGTATTATATTACAGGGTAATAGTGTACCCTTCCAAAGGAAATAATTATAGGTCAATTAGGGGGTACACAGCGTGACCCTAAAGTTTACTATGTATGCCTATGCGAAATAAAGTGTTCTGAGAAGCTTAAAATGAGGAAATAAGCGTTGTAAAATGCTTTAAAAATTCAAAGACATTTTTCTATGTTAACTAACGGCACGGTATCGGACCTTAATATTGACCTATAATTTTTAAATTGGACCACGTATTATATTACAGGGTAATAGTGTACCCTACCACAGGAAATAATTATAGGTCAATTAGGGGGTACAAAGAGTGACCCTAAAGTTTACTATGTATGCCTATGCGAAATAAAGTGTTCTGAGAAGCTTAAAATGAGGAAATAAGCGTTCTAAAATGCTTTAAAAATTCAAAGACATTTTTCTATGTTAACTAACGGCACGGTATCGGACCTTAATATTGACCTATAATTTTTAAATTGGACCACGTATTATATTATAGGGTAATAGTGTACCCTACCACAAGAAATAATTATAGGTCAATTAGGGGGTACACAGCGTGACCCTAAAGTTTACTATGTATGCCTATGCGAAATAGAGTGTTCTGAGAATCTTAAAATGAAGAAATAAACGTTCTAAAATGCTTTAAAAATTCAAAGACATCTTTCAATGGTTAACTAGCGCAAGGCGCAATATCAGACCTTAATATTGACCCATAATATTTAAATTGGACCAGGTATTATCTTACAGGGTAATAGTGTACCCTAAACCAGGAAATATATATAGGTCAATTAGGGGGTACACTATGTATATTTTAAATAGTGCATTAAAACAAGGAAATACGAAGGCACTTTTCTATGTTAACTAACGGCACGGTATCGGACCTTAATATAGACCTATATTTTTTAAATTGGACCACGTATTATATTATAGGGTAATAGTGTACCCTACCACAGGAAATAATTATAGGTCAATTAGAGGGTACACAGCGGGGCCCTAAAATTTACTATGTATGCCTATGCGAAATAGAGTGTTCTGAGAAGCTTAAAATGAAGAAATTAGCGTTCTAAAATGCTTTAAAAATTCAAAGACATCTTTCAATGGTTAACTAACGCAAGGCGCAATATCAGACCTTAATATTGAGGAAACCCGGAATAGTGTACCCTACCACAGGAAATAATTATAGGTCAATTAGGGGGTACACCATGTATATTTTAAATAGTGCATTAAAACAAGGAAATACGAAGACACTTTTCTATGTTAACTAACGGCCCGGTATCGGACCTTAATATTGACCTATAACTTTTAAATTGGACCACGTATTATATTACATGATAATAGTGTACCCTACCACAGGAAATAATTATAGGTCAACTAGGGGGTACACAGTGTGACCCTAAAGTTTACTATGTATGCCTATGCGAAATAAAGTGTTCTGAGATGCTTAAAATGAAGAAATAAGCGTTCTAAAATGGTTTAAAAATTCAAAGACATCTTTCAATGTTTAACTAACGCTAGGCGCAATATCAGACCTTAATATTGACCTATAATTTTTAAATTGGACCACGTATTATATTATAGGGTAATAGTGTACCCTACCACAAGAAATAATTATAGGTCAATTAGGGGGTACACAGCATGACCCTAAAGTTTACTATGTATGCCTATGCGAAATAGAGTGTTCTGAGAATCTTAAAATGAAGAAATAAACGTTCTAAAATGCTTTAAAAATTCAAAGACATCTTTCAATGGTTAACTAGCGCAAGGCGCAATATCAGACCTTAATATTGACCCATAATATTTAAATTGGACCAGGTATTATCTTACTGGGTAATAGTGTACCCTAAACCAGGAAATATATATAGGTCAATTAGGGGGTACACTATGTATATTTTAAATAGTGCATTAAAACAAGGAAATACGAAGGCACTTTTCTATGTTAACTAACGGCACGGTATCGGACCTTAATATTGACCTATATTTTTTAAATTGGACCACGTATTATATTATAGGGTAATAGTGTACCCTACCACAGGAAATAATTATAGGTCAATTAGAGGGTACACAGCGGGGCCCTAAAATGTACTATGTATGCCTATGCGAAATAGAGTGTTCTGAGAAGCTTAAAATGAAGAAATTAGCGTTCTAAAATGCTTTAAAAATTCAAAGACATCTTTCAATGGTTAACTAACGCAAGGCGCAATATCAGACCTTAATATTGAGGAAACCCGGAATAGTGTACCCTACCACAGGAAATAATTATAGGTCAATTAGGGGGTACACCATGTATATTTTAAATAGTGCATTAAAACAAGGAAATACGAAGACACTTTTCTATGTTAACTAACGGCCCGGTATCGGACCTTAATATTGACCTATAACTTTTAAATTGGACCACGTATTATATTACATGATAATAGTGTACCCTACCACAGGAAATAATTATAGGTCAACTAGGGGGTACACAGTGTGACCCTAAAGTTTACTATGTATGCCTATGCGAAATAAAGTGTTCTGAGATGCTTAAAATGAAGAAATAAGCGTTCTAAAATGGTTTAAAAATTCAAAGACATCTTTCAATGTTTAACTAACGCTAGGCGCAATATTAGACCTTAATATTGACCCATAATATTTAATTTGGACCAGGTATTATATTACAGGGTAATAGTGTACCCTACCACAGGAAATAATTATAGGTCATTTAGGGGGTACACTATGTATATTTTAAATAGTGCATCAAAACAAGGAAATACGAAGACACTTTTCTATGTTAACTAACGGCACGGTATCGGACCTTAATATTGACCTATAATTTTTAAATTGTACCACGTATTATATTACATGATAATAGTGTACCCTACCACAGGAAATAATTATAGGTCAACTAGGGGGTACACAGTGTGACCCTAAAGTTTACTATGTATGCCTATGCGAAATAAAGTGTTCTGAGAAGCTTAAAATGAAGAAATAAGCGTTCTAAAATGCTTTAAAAATTCAAAGACATCTTTCAATGGTTAACTAACGCTAGGCGCAATATCAGACCTTAATATTGACCCATAATATTTGAATTGGACCAGGTATTATATTACAGGGTAATAGTGTACCCTGCCACAGGAAATAATTATAGGTCAATTAGGGGGTACACTATGTATATTTTAAATAGTGCATTAAAACAAGGAAATACGAAGACACTTTTCTATGTTAACTAACGGCCCGGTATCGGAACTTAATATTGACCTATAATTTTTAAATTGGACCACGTATTATATTATAGGGTAATAGTGTACCCTACCACAAGAAATAATTATAGGTCAATTAGGGAGTACACAGCGTGACCCTAAAGTTCTCTATGTATGCCTCAGCGAAATAGAGTGTTCTGAGAAGCTTAAAATGAAGAAATAAGCGTTCTAAAATGCTTTAAAAATTCAAAGACATCTTTCAATGTTTAACTAACGCTAGGCGCAATATCAGACCTTAATATTGACCCATAATATTTAAATTGGACCAGGTATTATATTACAGGGTAATAGTGTACCCTACCACAGGAAATAATTATAGGTCAATTAGGGGGTACACTATGTATATTTTAAATAGTGCATTAAAACAAGGAAATACGAAGACACTTTTCTATGTTAACTAACGGCACGGTATCGGACCTTAATATTGACCTATAATTTTTAAATTGGACCACGTATTATATTACAGGGTTATAGTGTATCCTACCACAGGAAATAATTATAGGTCAATTAGCGGGTACACAGCGTGACCCTAAAGTTTACTATGTATGCCTATGCGAAATAAAGTGTTCTGAGAAGCTTAAAATGAGGAAATAAGCGTTCTAAAATGCTTTAAAAATTCAAAGACATTTTTCAATGTTAACTAACGTCACGGTATCGGACCTTAATATTGACCTATAATTTTTAAATTGGACCACGTATTATATTACAGGGTAATAGCGTACCCTACCACAGGAAATAATTATAGGTCATTTAGGGGGTACACAGCGTGACCCTAAATTTTAGTATGTATGCTTATGCGAAATAGAGTGTTCTGAGAAGCTTAAAATAAAGAAATAAGCGTTCTAAAATGCTTTAAAAATTCAAAGACATCTTTCAATGGTTAACTAGCGCAAGGCGCAATATCAGACCTTAATATTGACCCATAATATTTAAATTGGAGCAGGTATTATATTACAGGGTAATAGTGTACCCTACCACAGGAAATAATTATAGGTCAATTAGGGGGTACACTATGTATATTTTAAATAGTGCATTAAAACAAGGAAATACGAAGACACTTTTCTATGTTAACTAACGGCACGGTATCGGACCTTAATATTGACCTATAATTTTTCAATTGGACCACGTATTATATTACAGGGTAATAGTGTGCCCTACCACAGGAAATAATTATAGGTCAATTAGGGGGTACACAGCGTGACCCTAAAGTTTACTATGCATGCCTATGCGAAATAGAGTGTTCTGAGAAGCTTAAAATGAAGAAATAAGCGTTCTAAAATGCTTTAAAAACTCAAAGACATCTTTCAATGGTTAACTAACGCAAGGCGCGATATCAGACCTTAATATGGAACCATAATATTTAAATTGGACCAGGTATTATATTACAGGGTAATAGTGTACCCTACCACAGGAATTAAATATAGGTCAATTAGGGGGTACACTATGTATATTTTAAATAGTACATTAAAACAAGGAAATTCGAAGACTCTTTTCTATGTTAACTAACGGCACGGTATCGGACCTTAATATTGACCTAAAATTTTTAAATTGCTCCACGTATTATATTACAGGGTGATAGTGTACCCTAAAACTGAAAATAATTATAGGTCAATTAGGGGGTACACAGCGTGACCCTAAATTTTACTATGTATGCCTATGCGAAATAAAGTGTTCTCAGAAGCTTAAAATGAAGAAATAAGCGTTCTAAAATGCTTTAAAAATTCAAAGACATCTTTCAATGGTTAACTAACGCAAGGCGCAATATCAGACCTTAATATTGACCCATAATATTTAAATTGGACCAGGCATTATATTACAGGGTAATAGTGTACCCTACCCTAGGAAATAATTATAGGTCAATTAGGGGGTACACTATGTATATTTTAAATAGTGCATTAAAACAAGGAAATACGAAGACACTTTTCTATGTTAACTAACGGCACGGTATCGGACCTTAATATTGACCTATAATTTTTAAAATGGACCACGTATTATATCACAGGGTAATAGTGTACCCTACCACAGGAAATAATTATAGGTCAATTAGGGGGTACACAGCGTGACCCTAAAATTTACTATGTATGCCTATGCGAAATAAAGTGTTCTGAGAAGCTTAAAATTTAGAAATAAGCGTTCTAAAATGCTTTAAAAATTCAAAGTCATCTTTCAATTATTAACTAACGCAAGGCGCAATATCAGACCTTAATATTGACCCATAATATTTAAATTGGACCAGGTATTATATTACAGGGTAATAGTGTACCCTACCACAGGAAGTAATTATAGGTCATTTAGGGGGTACACAGCGTGACCCTAAAGTTTACTATGTATGCCTATGCGAAATAGAGTGTTCTGAGAAGCTTAAAATTTAGAAATAAGCGTTCTAAAATGCTTTAAAAATTCAAAGTCATCTTTCAATTATTAACTAACGCAAGGCGCAATATCAGACCTTAATATTGACCCATAATATTTAAATTGGACCAGGTATTATATTACAGGGTAATAGTGTACCCTACCACAGGAAATAATTATAGGTCAATTAGGGGGTACACTATGTTTATTTTAAATAGTGCATTAAAACAAGGAAATTCGAAGACACTTTTCTATGTTAACTAACGGCACGGTATCGGACCTTAATATTGACCTATAATTTTTAAATTGGACCACGTATTATATTACAGGGTTATGGTGTATCCTACCACAGGAAATAATTATAGGTCAATTAGGGGGTACACAGCGTGACCCTAAAGTTTACTATGTATGCCTATGCGAAATAAAGTGTTCTGAGAAGCTTAAAATGAGGGAATAAGCGTTCTAAAATGCTTTAAAAATTCAAAGACATTTTTCAATGTTAACTAACGCCACGGTATCGGACCTTAATATTGACCTATAATTTTTAAATTGGACCACGTATTATATTACAGGGTAATAGTGTACCCTAATACAGGAAATAATTATAGGTCAATTAGGGGGTACACAACGTGACCCTAAAGTTTACTATGTATGCCTATGCGAAATAAAGTGTTCTGAGAAGCTCAAAATGAGGAAATAAGCGTTCTAAAATGCTTTAAAAATTTAAAGACATTTTTCAATGTTAACTAACGGCACGGTATCGGACCTTAATATTGACCTATAATTTTTAAATTGGACCACGTATTATATTACAGGGTAATAGTGTACCCTACCACAGGAAATAATTAAAGGTCATTTAGGGGGTACACAGCGTGACCCTAAATTTTACTATGTATGCCAATGGGAAATAGAGTGTTCTGAGAAGCTTAAAATGAAGAAATAAGCGTTGTAAAATGCTTTAAAAATTCAAAGACATCTTTCAATGGTTAACTAACGCATGGCGCAATATCAGTCCTTAATATTGACCCATAATATTTAAATTGGACCAGGCATTATATTACAGGGTAATAGTGTACCCTACCCTAGGAAATAATTATAGGTCAATTAGGGGGTACACTATGTATATTTTAAATAGTGCATTAAAACAAGGAAATACGAAGACACTTTTCTATGTTAACTAACGGCACGGTATCGGACCTTAATATTGACCTATAATTTTTAAAATGGACCACGTATTATATCACAGGGTTATAGTGTTTCCTACCACAGGAAATAATTATAGGTCAATTAGGGGGTACACAGCGTGACCCTAAAGTTTACTATGTATGCCTATGCGAAATAAAGTGTTCTGAGAAGCTTAGAATGAGGAAATAAGCGTTCTAAAATGCTTTAAAAATTCAAAGACATTTTTCAATGATAACTAACGGCACGCTATCGGACCTTAATATTGACCTATAATTTTTAAATTGGACCACGTATTATATTACAGGGTAATAGTGTACCCTACCCTAGGAAATAATTATAGGTCAATTAGGGGGTACACTATGTATATTTTAAATAGTGCATTAAAACAAGGAAATTCGAAGACACTTTTCTATGTTAACTAACGGCACGGTATCGGACCTTAATATTGACCTATAATTTTTAAATTGGACCACGTATTATATTACAGGGTTATAGTGTATCCTACCACAGGAAATAATTATAGGTCAATTAGGGGGTACACAGCGTGACCCTAAAGTTTACTATGTATGCCTATGCGAAATAAAGTGTTCTGAGAAGCTTAAAATGAGGAAATAAGCGTTCTAAAATGCTTTAAAAATTCAAAGACATTTTTCAATGTTAACTAACGGCACGGTATCGGACCTTAATATTGACCTATAATTTTTAAATTGGACCACGTATTATATTACAGGGTAATAGTGTATCCTACCACAGGAAATAATTATAGATCATTTAGGGGGTACACAGCGTGACCCTAAATTTTACTATGCATGCCTATGCGAAATAGAGTGTTCTGAGAAGCTTAAAATGAAGAAATAAGCGTTCTGAAATGCTTTAAAAATTCAAAGACATTTTTCAATGTTAACTAACGGCACGGTATCGGTTCTTAATATTGACCTATAATTTTTAAATTGGACCACGTATTATATTACAGGGTAATAGTGTACCCTACCACAGGAAATAATTATAGGTCAATTAGGGGGTACACTATGTATATTTTAAATAGCGCATTAAAACAAGGAAATTCGAAGACACTTTTCTATGTTAACTAACGGCACGGTATCGGACCTTAATATTGACCTATAATTTTTAAATTGGACCACGTATTATATTACAGGGTAATAGTGTACCCTACCACAGGAAATAATTATAGGTTATTTAGGGGGTACACAGCGTGACCCTAAATTTTACTATGTATGCCTACTCGAAATAGAGTGTTCTGAGAAGCTTAAAATGAAGAAATAAGCGTTCTAAAATGCTATAAAAATTCAAAGACATCTTTCAATGGTTAACTAGCGCAAGGCGCAATATCAGACCTTAATATTGACCCATAATATTTAAGTTGGACCAGGTATTATATTACAGGGTAATAGTGTACCCTACCGCAGGAAATAATTATAGGTCAATTAGGGGGTACACTATGTATATTTTAAATAGTGCATTAAAACAAGGAAATACGAAGACACTTTCCTATGTTAACTAACGGCACGGTATCGGACCTTAATATTGACCTATAATTTTTAAATTTGACCACGTATTATATTACAGGGTAATAGTGTACCCTACCACAGGAAATAATTATAGGTCAATTAGGGGATACACAGTGTGACCCTAAAGTTTACTATGTATGCCTATGGGAAATAAACTGTTCTGAGAAGCTTAAAATGAGGAAATAAGCGTACTAAAATGCTTTAAAAATTCAAAGACACTTTTCTATATTAACTAACGGCACGGTATCGGACCTTAATATTGACCTATAATTTTTAAATTGGACCACGTATTATATTATAGGGTAATAGTGTACCCTACCACAGGAAATAATTATAGGTCAATTAGGGGGTACACTATGTATATTTTAAATAACGCATTAAAACAAGGAAATTCGAAGACACTTTTCTATGTTAACTAACGGCACGGTATCGGACCTTAATATTGACCTATAATTTTTAAATTGGACCACGTATTATATTACAGGGTTATAGTGTATCCTACCACAGGAAATAATTATAGGTCAATTAGGGGGTACACAGCGTGACCCTAAAGTTTACTATGTATGCCTATGCGAAATAAAGTGTTCTGAGAAGCTTAAAATGAGGAAATAAGCGTTCTAAAATGCTTTAAAAATTCAGAGACATTTTTCAATGTTAACTAACGGCACGGTATCGGACCTTAATATTGACCTATAATTTTTAAATTGGACCACGTATTATATTACAGGGTAATAGTGTACCCTACCACAGGAAATAATTATAGGTTATTTAGGGGGTACACAGCGTGACCCTAAATTTTACTATGTATGCCTACTCGAAATAGAGTGTTCTGAGAAGCTTAAAATGAAGAAATAAGCGTTCTAAAATGCTTTAAAAATTCAAAGACATCTTTCAATGGTTAACTAGCGCAAGGCGCAATATCAGACCTTAATATTGACCCATAATATTTAAATTAGACCAGGTATTATATTACAGGGTAATAGTGTACCCTAAAACAGGAATTAAATATAGGTCAATTAGGGGGTACACTATGTATATTTTAAATAGTACATTAAAACAAGGAAATTCGAAGACTCTTTTCTATGTTAACTAACGGCACGGTATCGGACCTTAATATTGACCTATAATTTTTAAAATGGACCACGTATTATATCACAGGGTTATAGTGTTTCCTACCACAGGAAATAATTATAGGTCAATTAGGGGGTACACAGCGTGACCCTAAAGCTTACTATGTATGCCTATGCGAAATAAAGTGTTCTGAGAAGCTTAGAATGAGGAAATAAGCGTTCTAAAATGCTTTAAAAATTCAAAGACATTTTTCAATGATAACTAACGGCACGCTATCGGACCTTAATATTGACCTATAATTTTTAAATTGGACCACGTATTATATTACAGGGTAATAGTGTACCCTACCACAGGAAATAATTATAGGTCATTTAGGGGGTACACAGCATGACCCTAAAGTTTACTATATATGCCTATGCGAAATAGAGTGTTCTGAGAAGCTTAAAATTAAGAAATAAGCGTTCTAAAATGCTTTAAAAATTCAAAGTCATCTTTCAATTATTAACTAACGCAAGGCGCAATATCAGACCTTAATATTGACCCATAATATTTAAATTGGACCAGGTATTATATTACAAGGTAATAGTGTACCCTACCACAGGAAATAGTTATAGGTCAATTAGGGGGTACACTATGTATATTTTAAATAGTGCATTAAAACAAGGAAATTCGAAGACACTTTTCTATGTTAACTAACGGCACGGTATCGGACCTTAATATTGACCTATAATTTTTAAATTGGGCCACGTATTATATTACAGGGTTATAGTGTATCCTACCACAGGAAATAATTATAGGTCAATTAGGGGGTACACAACGTGACCCTAAAGTTTACTATGTATGCCTATGCGAAATAAAGTGTTCTGAGAAGCTTAAAATGAGGAAATAAGCGTTCTAAAATGCTTTAAAAATTCAAAGACATTTTTCAATGTTAACTAACGGCACGGTATCGGACCTTAATATTGACCTATAATTTTTAAATTGGACCACGTATTATATTACAGGGTAATAGTGTACCCTACCACAGGAAATAATTATAGGTTATTTAGGGGGTACACAGCGTGACCCTAAATTTTACTATGTATGCCTACTCGAAATAGAGTGTTCTGAGAAGCTTAAAATGAAGAAATAAGCGTTCTAAAATGCTTTAAAAATTCAAAGACATCTTTCAATGGTTAACTAGCGCAAGGCGAAATATCAGACCTTAATATTAACCCATAATATTTAAATTAGACCAGGTATTATATTACAGGGTAATAGTGTACCCTAAAACAGGAATTAAATATAGGTCAATTAGGGGGTACACTATGTATATTTTAAATAGTACATTAAAACAAGGAAATTCGAAGACTCTTTTCTATGTTAACTAACGGCACGGTATCGGACCTTAATATTGACCTAAAATTTTTAAATTGGACCACGTATTATATTACAGGGTGATAGTGTACCCTACCACAGGAAATAATTATAGGTCATTTAGGGGGTACACAGCGTGACCCTAAATTTTACTATGTATGCCTATGCGAAATAGATTGTTCTGAGAAGCTTAAAATGAAGAAATAAGCGTTCTAAAATGCTTTAAAATTCAAAGACATCTTTCAATGGTTAACTAGCGCAAGGCGCAATATCAGACCTTAATATTGACCCATAATATTTAAGTTGGACCAGGTATTATATTACAGGGTAATAGTGTACCCTACCGCAGGAAATAATTATAGGTCAATTAGGGGGTACACTATGTATATTTTAAATAGTGCATTAAAACAAGGAAATACGAAGACACTTTCCTATGTTAACTAACGGCACGGTATCGGACCTTAATATTGACCTATAATTTTTAAATTTGACCACGTATTATATTACAGGGTAATAGTGTACCCTACCACAGGAAATAATTATAGGTCAATTAGGGGATACACAGTGTGACCCTAAAGTTTACTATGTATGCCTATGGGAAATAAACTGTTCTGAGAAGCTTAAAATGAGGAAATAAGCGTTCTAAAATGCTTTAAAAATTCAAAGACACTTTTCTATATTAACTAACGGCACGGTATCGGACCTTAATATTGACCCATAATATTTAAATTGGACCAGGTATTATATTACAGGGTAATAGTGTACCCTACCACAGGAAATAATTATAGGTCAATTAGGGGGTACACTATGTATATTTTAAATAGTGCATTAAAACAAGGAAATTCGAAGACACTTTTCTATGTTAACTAACGGCACGGTATCGGACCTTAATATTGACCTATAATTTTTAAATTGGGCCACGTATTATATTACAGGATTATAGTGTATCCTACCACAGGAAATAATTATAGGTCAATTAGGGGGTACACAGCGTGACCCTAAAGTTTACTATGTATGCCTATGCGAAATAAAGTGTTCTGAGAAGCTTAGAATGAGGAAATAAGCGTTCTAAAATGCTTTAAAAATTCAAAGACATTTTTCAATGATAACTAACGGCACGCTATCGGACCTTAATATTGACCTATAATTTTTAAATTGGACCACGTATTATATTACAGGGTAATAGTGTACCCTACCACAGGAAATAATTATAGGTCATTTAGGGGGTACACAGCGTGACCCTAAAGTTTACTATGTATGCCTATGCGAAATAGAGTGTTCTGAGAAGCTTAAAATTAAGAAATAAGCGTTCTAAAATGCTTTAAAAATTCAAAGTCATCTTTCAATTATTAACTAACGCAAGGCGCAATATCAGACCTTAATATTGACCCATAATATTTAAATTGGACCAGGTATTATATTACAAGGTAATAGTGTACCCTACCACAGGAAATAGTTATAGGTCAATTAGGGGGTACACTATGTATATTTTAAATAGTGCATTAAAACAAGGAAATTCGAAGACACTTTTCTATGTTAACTAACGGCACGGTATCGGACCTTAATATTGACCTATAATTTTTAAATTGGGCCACGTATTATATTACAGGATTATAGTGTATCCTACCACAGGAAATAATTATAGGTCAATTAGGGGGTACACAACGTGACCCTAAAGTTTACTATGTATGCCTATGCGAAATAATGTATTCTGAGAAGCTTAAAATGAGGAAATAAGCGTTCTAAAATGCTTTAAAAATTCAAAGACATTTTTCAATGTTAACTAACGGCACGGTATCGGACCTTAATATTGACCTATAATTTTTAAATTGGACCACGTATTATATTACAGGGTAATAGTGTATCCTACCACAGGAAATAATTATAGATCATTTAGGGGGTACACAGCGTGACCCTAAATTTTACTATGCATGCCTATGCGAAATAGAGTGTTCTGAGAAGCTTAAAATGAAGAAATAAGCGTTCTGAAATGCTTTAAAAATTCAAAGACATTTTTCAATGTTAACTAACGGCACGTTATCGGACCTTAATATTGACCTATAATTTTTAAATTGGACCACGTATTATATTACAGGGTAATAGTGTACCCTACCACAGGAAATAATTATAGGTCAATTAGGGGGTACACTATGTATATTTTAAATAGCGCATTAAAACAAGGAAATTCGAAGACACTTTTCTATGTTAACTAACGGCACGGTATCGGACCTTAATATTGACCTATAATTTTTAAATTGGACCACGTATTATATTA
This sequence comes from Parasteatoda tepidariorum, assembly GCF_982258835.1. NCBI lineage: Eukaryota > Metazoa > Arthropoda > Arachnida > Araneae > Theridiidae > Parasteatoda > Parasteatoda tepidariorum. Next base: position 378,838 of record NW_028257392.1, on the reverse strand, counting down.
CAGGGTAATAGTGTACCCTACCACAGGAAATAATTATAGGTTATTTAGGGGGTACACAGCGTGACCCTAAATTTTACTATGTATGCCTACTCGAAATAGAGTGTTCTGAGAAGCTTAAAATGAAGAAATAAGCGTTCTAAAATGCTTTAAAAATTCAAAGACATCTTTCAATGGTTAACTAGCGCAAGGCGCAATATCAGACCTTAATATTGACCCATAATATTTAAATTAGACCAGGTATTATATTACAGGGTAATAGTGTACCCTAAAACAGGAATTAAATATAGGTCAATTAGGGGGTACACTATGTATATTTTAAATAGTACATTAAAACAAGGAAATTCGAAGACTCTTTTCTATGTTAACTAACGGCACGGTATCGGACCTTAATATTGACCTAAAATTTTTAAATTGGACCACGTATTATATTACAGGGTGATAGTGTAACCTACCACAGGAAATAATTATAGGTCATTTAGGGGGTACACAGCGTGACCCTAAATTTTACTATGTATGCCTATGCGAAATAGAGTGTTCTGAGAAGCTTAAAATGAAGAAATAAGCGTTCTAAAATGCTTTAAAAATTCAAAGACATCTTTCAATGGTTAACTAGCGCAAGGCGCAATATCAGACCTTAATATTGACCCATAATATTTAAGTTGGACCAGGTATTATATTACAGGGTAATAGTGTACCCTACCGCAGGAAATAATTATAGGTCAATTAGGGGGTACACTATGTATATTTTAAATAGTGCATTAAAACAAGGAAATACGAAGACACTTTCCTATGTTAACTAACGGCACGGTATCGGACCTTAATATTGACCTATAATTTTTAAATTTGACCACGTATTATATTACAGGGTAATAGTGTAGCCTACCACAGGAAATAATTATAGGTCAATTAGGGGATACACAGTGTGACCCTAAAGTTTACTATGTATGCCTATGGGAAATAAACTGTTCTGAGAAGCTTAAAATGAGGAAATAAGCGTTCTAAAATGCTTTAAAAATTCAAAGACACTTTTCTATATTAACTAACGGCACGGTATCGGACCTTAATATTGACCTATAATTTTTAAATTGGACCACGTATTATATTATAGGGTAATAGTGTACCCTACCACAGGAAATAATTATAGGTCAATTAGGGGGTACACAACGTGACCCTAAAGTTTACTATGTATGCCTATGCGAAATAATGTATTCTGAGAAGCTTAAAATGAGGAAATAAGCGTTCTAAAATGCTTTAAAAATTCAAAGACATTTTTCAATGTTAACTAACGGCACGGTATCGGACCTTAATATTGACCTATAATTTTTAAATTGGACCACGTATTATATTACAGGGTAATAGTGTATCCTACCACAGGAAATAATTATAGATCATTTAGGGGGTACACAGCGTGACCCTAAATTTTACTATGCATGCCTATGCGAAATAGAGTGTTCTGAGAAGCTTAAAATGAAGAAATAAGCGTTCTGAAATGCTTTAAAAATTCAAAGACATTTTTCAATGTTAACTAACGGCACGTTATCGGACCTTAATATTGACCTATAATTTTTAAATTGGACCACGTATTATATTACAGGGTAATAGTGTACCCTACCACAGGAAATAATTATAGGTCAATTAGGGGGTACACTATGTATATTTTAAATAGCGCATTAAAACAAGGAAATTCGAAGACACTTTTCTATGTTAACTAACGGCACGGTATCGGACCTTAATATTGACCTATAATTTTTAAATTGGACCACGTATTATATTACAGGGTAATAGTGTACCCTACCACAGGAAATAATTATAGGTTATTTAGGGGGTACACAGCGTGACCCTAAATTTTACTATGTATGCCTACTCGAAATAGAGTGTTCTGAGAAGCTTAAAATGAAGAAATAAGCGTTCTAAAATGCTTTAAAAATTCAAAGACATCTTTCAATGGTTAACTAGCGCAAGGCGCAATATCAGACCTTAATATTGACCCATAATATTTAAATTAGACCAGGTATTATATTACAGGGTAATAGTGTACCCTAAAACAGGAATTAAATATAGGTCAATTAGGGGGTACACTATGTATATTTTAAATAGTACATTAAAACAAGGAAATTCGAAGACTCTTTTCTATGTTAACTAACGGCACGGTATCGGACCTTAATATTGACCTAAAATTTTTAAATTGGACCACGTATTATATTACAGGGTGATAGTGTAACCTACCACAGGAAATAATTATAGGTCATTTAGGGGGTACACAGCGTGACCCTAAATTTTACTATGTATGCCTATGCGAAATAGAGTGTTCTGAGAAGCTTAAAATGAAGAAATAAGCGTTCTAAAATGCTTTAAAAATTCAAAGACATCTTTCAATGGTTAACTAGCGCAAGGCGCAATATCAGACCTTAATATTGACCCATAATATTTAAGTTGGACCAGGTATTATATTACAGGGTAATAGTGTACCCTACCGCAGGAAATAATTATAGGTCAATTAGGGGGTACACTATGTATATTTTAAATAGTGCATTAAAACAAGGAAATACGAAGACACTTTCCTATGTTAACTAACGGCACGGTATCGGACCTTAATATTGACCTATAATTTTTAAATTTGACCACGTATTATATTACAGGGTAATAGTGTAGCCTACCACAGGAAATAATTATAGGTCAATTAGGGGATACACAGTGTGACCCTAAAGTTTACTATGTATGCCTATGGGAAATAAACTGTTCTGAGAAGCTTAAAATGAGGAAATAAGCGTTCTAAAATGCTTTAAAAATTCAAAGACACTTTTCTATATTAACTAACGGCACGGTATCGGACCTTAATATTGACCTATAATTTTTAAATTGGACCACGTATTATATTATAGGGTAATAGTGTACCCTACCACAGGAAATAATTATAGGTCAATTAGGGGGTACACTATGTATATTTTAAATAGCGCATTAAAACAAGGAAATTCGAAGACACTTTTCTATGTTAACTAACGGCACGGTATCGGACCTTAATATTGACCTATAATTTTTAAATTGGACCACGTATTATATTACAGGGTTATAGTGTATCCTACCACAGGAAATAATTATAGGTCAATTAGGGGGTACACAGCGTGACCCTAAAGTTTACTATGTATGCCTATGCGAAATAAAGTGTTCTGAGAAGCTTAAAATGAGGAAATAAGCGTTCTAAAATGCTTTAAAAATTCAGAGACATTTTTCAATGTTAACTAACGGCACGGTATCGGACCTTAATATTGACCTATAATTTTTAAATTGGACCACGTATTATATTACAGGGTAATAGTGTACCCTACCACAGGAAATAATTATAGGTTATTTAGGGGGTACACAGCGTGACCCTAAATTTTACTATGTATGCCTACTCGAAATAGAGTGTTCTGAGAAGCTTAAAATGAAGAAATAAGCGTTCTAAAATGCTTTAAAAATTCAAAGACATCTTTCAATGGTTAACTAGCGCAAGGCGCAATATCAGACCTTAATATTGACCCATAATATTTAAATTAGACCAGGTATTATATTACAGGGCAATAGTGTACCCTAAAACAGGAATTAAATATAGGTCAATTAGGGGGTACACTATGTATATTTTAAATAGTACATTAAAACAAGGAAATACGAAGACACTTTCCTATGTTAACTAACGGCACGGTATCGGACCTTAATATTGACCTATAATTTTTAAATTTGACCACGTATTGTATTACAGGGTAATAGTGTACCCTACCACAGGAAATAATTATAGGTCAATTAGGGGATACACAGTGTGACCCTAAAGTTTACTATGTATGCCTATGGGAAATAAACTGTTCTGAGAAGCTTAAAATGAGGAAATAAGCGTTCTAAAATGCTTTAAAAATTCAAAGGCACTTTTCTATATTAACTAACGGCACGGTATCGGACCTTAATATTGACCTATAATTTTTAAATTGGACCACGTATTATATTATAGGGTAATAGTGTACCCTACCACAGGAAATAATTATAGGTCAATTAGGGGGTACACTATGTATATTTTAAATAGTGCATTAAAACAAGGAAATACGAAGACTCTTTTCTATGTTAACTAACGGCACGGTATCGGACCTTAATATTGACCTATACTTTTTAAATTGGACCTCGTATTATATTACAGGGTAATAGTGTACCCTAAGACAGGAAATAATTATAGGTCAATTAGGGGGTACACAGCGTGACCCTAAAGTTTACTATGTATGCCTATGCGAAATAGAGTGTTCTGAGAAGCTTAAAATGAAGAAATAAGCGTTCTAAAATGCTTTAAAAATTCAAAGACATCTTTCAATGGTTAACTAACGCAAGGCGCGATATCAGACCTTAATATGGAACCATAATATTTAAATTGGTCCAGGTATTATATTACTGGGTAATAGTGTACCCTACCACAGGAAATAAATATAGGTCAATTAGGGGGTACACTATGTGTATTTTAAATAGTACATTAAAACAAGGAAATTCGAAGACTCTTTTCTATGTTAACTAACGGCACGGTATCGGACCTTAATATTGACCTAAAATTTTTAAATTGGACCACGTATTATATTACAGGGTGATAGTGTACCCTACCACAGAAAATAATTATAGGTCAGATAGGGGGTTCACAGCGGGACCCTAAAGTTTACTATGTATGCCTAAGTGAAATAAAGTGTTCTGAGAAGCTTAATATGAAGAAATAAGCGTTCTAAAATGCTTTAAAAATTCAAAGACATCTTTCAATGGTTAACTAACGCAAGGCGCAATTTCAGACCTTAATATTGACCCATAATATTTAAATTGGACCAGGTATTATATTACAGGGTAATAGTGTACTCTACCCTAGGAAATAATTATAGGTCAATTAGGGGGTACACTATGTATATTTTAAATAGTGCATTAAAACAGGGAAATACGAAGACACTTTTCTATGTTAACTAACGGCACGGTATCGGACCTTAATATTGACTTATAATTTTTAAATTGGACCACGTATTATATTACAGGGTTATAGTGTATCCTACCACAGGAAATAATTATAGGTCAATAGGGGGTACACAGCGTGACCCTAAAGTTTACTATGTATGCCTATGCGAAATAAAGTGTTCTGAGAAGCTTAAAATGAGGAAATAAGCGTTCTAAAATGCCTTTAAAAATTCAGGAGACATTTGTCAATGTTAACTAACGGCAACGGTATCGGACCTTAATATTGACCTATAATTTTTACAATTGGACCACGTATTATATTACAGGGTAATAGTGTACCCCTACCACAGGAAATAATTATAGGTTATTTAGGGGGTACACAGCGTGACCCTAAATTTTACTATGTATTGCCTACTCGAAATAGAGTGTTCTGAGAAGCTTAAAATGAGAGAAATAAGCGTTCTAAAATGCTTTAAAAATTCAAAGACATCTTTCAATGGTTAACTAGCGCAAGGCGCAATATCAGACCTTAATATTGACCCATAATATTTAAATTAGACCAGGTATTATATTACAGGGCAATAGTGTACCCTAAAACAGGGAATTAAATATAGGTCAATTAGGGGGTACACTATGTATATTTTAAATAGTACATTAAAACAAGGAAATACTCGAAGACACTTTCCTATGTTAACTAAACGGCACGGTATCGGACCTTAATATTGGACCTATAATTTTTAAATTTGACCACGTATTGTATACAGGGTAATAGTGTACCCTACCACAGGATATAATTATAGGTCAATTAGGGGATACACAGTGTGACCCTAAAGTTTACTATGTATGCCTATGGGAAATAAACTGTTCTGAGAAGCTTAAAATGAGGAAATAAGCGTTCTAAAATGCTTTAAAAATTCAAAGACACTTTTCTATATTAACTAACGGCACGGTATCGGACCTTAATATTGACCTATAATTTTTAATTGGACCACGTATTCATATTATAGGGTAATAGTGTACCCTACCACAGGAAATAGTTATAGGTCAATTTAGGCGGGGTACACAGCGTGACCCTAAAGTTTTACTATGTATGCCTATGCGAAATAGAGTGTTTCTGAGAATCTTAAAATGAAGAAATAAGCGTCAAAATGCTTTAAAATTCAAAGACATCTTTCAAAGGTTAACTAACGCTAGGCGCAATATCAGACCTTAATATTGACCCTATAATATTTAAATTGGAACAGGAATTATATTACAGGGTAATAGTGTATACCCTACCACAGGAAATAATTATAGGTCAATTAGGGGGTACACTATGTATATTTTAAATAGTGCATTAAAACAAGGAAATACGAAGACTCTTTTCTATGTTAACTAACGGCACGGTATCGGACCTTAATATTGACCTATACTTTTTAAATTGCGACCTCGTATATATATTACAGGGTAATAGTGTACCCTAAGACAGGAAATAATTATAGGTACAATTAGGGGGTACACAGCGTGACCCTAAAGTTTACTATGTATGCCTATGCGAAATAGAGTGTTCCTTGAGAAGCTTAAAATGAAGAAATAAGCTTCTAAAAATGCTTTAAAAATTCAAAGACATCTTTCAATGGTTAACTAACGCAAGGCGCGATATCAGACCTTAATATGGAACCATAATATTTAAATTTGACCAGGTATTATATAATTACAGGGTATTAGTGTACCCTACCACAGGAAATAATTATAGGTCAAGTAGGGGGTACACTATGTATATTTTAAATAGTGCATTAAAAACAAGGAAATTCTCGAAGACACTTTTCTATGTTAACTAACGGCACTGTATCGGACCTTAATATTGACCTATACTTTTTAAATTGGACCTCGTATTATATTACAGGGGTTAAATTAGTGTACCACTAAGAACAGGAAAATAATTATAGGTCAATTAGGGGGTACACAGCGTGACCCTAAAGTTTACTATGTATGCCTATGCGAAATAGAGAGTGTTCTGAGAAGGCTTAAAATGAAGAAATAAGCGTTCTAAAATGCTTTAAAAATTCAAAGACATCTTTCAATGGTTAACTAACGCAAGGCGCGATATCAGACCTTAATATGGAACCATAATATTTAAATTTGACCAGGTATTATATTACAGGGTAATAGTGTACCCTACCACAGGAAATAATTATAGGTCAAGTAGGGGGTACACTATGTATATTTTAAATAGTGCATTAAAACAAGGAAATACGAAGGACACTTTTCTATGTTAACTAACGACACGGAATCGGACCTTAATATTGGACCTATATTTTTTAAATTGGACGCACTGTATTATATTACAGGGTAATAGTGTGCCCTACCACAGGAAATAATTATAGGTCAATTAGAGGGTACATAGCGTGACCCTAAAGTTTACTATGTATGCCTATGCGAAATAGAGTGTTCTGAGAAGCTTAAAATGAAGAAATAAGTGTTCTAAAATGCTTTAAAAAAACACAAAGACATCTTTCAATGGTTAACTAACGCAAGGCGCGATATCAGACCTTAATATGGAACCATAATTATTTAAATTGGTCCAGATATATTATATTACTGAGGTAATAGTGTACCCTACCACAGGAAATAAATATAGGAAGGAAATTCGAAGACTCTTTTCTATGTTAACTAACGGCACGGTATCGGACCTTAATATTGACCTAAAATTTTTAAATTGGACCACGTATTATATTACAGGGTGATAGTGTACCCTACCACAGAAAATAATTATAGGTCAGATAGGGGGTTCACAGCGGGACCCTAAAGTTTACTATGTATGCCTAAGTGAAATAAAGTGTTCTGAGAAGCTTAAAATGAAGAAATAAGCGTTCTAAAATGCTTTAAAAAATTCAAAGACATCTTTCAATGGTTAACTAACGCAAGGCGCAATTTCAGACCTTAATATTGACCCATAATATTTAAATTGGACCAGGTATTATATTACAGGGTAATAGTGTACCCTACCACAGGAAATAATTATAGGTCATTTAGGGGGTACACAACATGACCCTAAAGTTTACTATGTATGCCTATGCGAAATAAAGTGTTCTGAGAAGCTTAAAATGAGGAAATAAACGTTCTAAAATGCTTTAAAAATTCAAAGACACTTTTCTATGTTAATTAACGGCACGGTATCGGACCTTAATATTGACCTATAATTTTTAAATTGGACCACGTATTGTATTACAGGGTAATAGTGTACCCTACCACAGGAAATAATTATAGGTCAATTAGGGGGTACACAGCGTGACCCTAAAGTTTACTATGTATGACTATGCGAAATAGAGTGTTCTGAGAAGCTTAAAATGAAGAAATAAGCGTTCTAAAATGCTTTAAAAATTCAAAGACATCTTTCAATGGTTAACTAACGCAAGGCGCGATATCAGACCTTAATATGGAACCATAATAGTTAAATTGGACCAGGTATTATATTACAGGGTAATAGTGTACCCTACAACAGGAAATAATTATAGGTCAATTAGGGTGTACACTATGTATATTTTAAATAGTGCATTAAAACAAGGAAATTCGAAGACTCTTTTCTATGTTAACTAACGGTAGGGTATCGGACCTTAATATTGACCTAAAATTTTTAAATTGGAAAACGTATTATATTACAGGGTGATAGTGTACCCTACCACAGAAAATAATTATAGGTCAATTAGGGGGTACACAGCGTGACCCTAAAGTTTACTATGTATGCCTATGCGAAATAGAGTGTTCTGAGAAGCTTAAAATTAAGAAATAAGCGTTCTAAAATGCTTTAAAAATTCAAAGTCATCTTTCAATTATTAACTAACGCAAGGCGCAGTATCAGACCTTAATATTGACCCATAATATTTAAATTGGACCAGGTATTATATTACAGGGTAATAGTGTACCCTACCACAGGAAATAATTATAGGTCAATTAGGGGGTACACTATGTATATTTTAAATAGTGCATTAAAACAAGGAAATTCGAAGACACTTTTCTATGTTAACTAACGGCACGGTATCGGACCTTAATATTGACCTATAATTTTTAAATTGGACCACGTATTATATTACAGGGTTATGGTGTATCCTACCACAGGAAATAATTATAGGTCAATTAGGGGGTACACAGCGTGACCCTAAAGTTTACTATGTATGCCTATGCGAAATAAAGTGTTCTGAGAAGCTTAAAATGAGGAAATAAGCGCTCTAAAATGCTTTAAAAATTCAAAGACATTTTTCAATGTTAACTAACGGCACGGTATCGGACCTTAATATGGACCTATAATTTTTAAATTGGGCCACGTATTATATTACAGGGTTATAGTGTATCCTACCACAGGAAATAATTATAGGTCAATTAGGGGGTACACAACGTGACCCTAAAGTTTACTATGTATGCCTATGCGAAATAAAGTGTTCTGAGAAGCTTAAAATGAGGAAATAAGCGTTCTAAAATGCTTTAAAAATTCAAAGACATTTTTCAATGATAACTAACGGCACGCTATCGGACCTTAATATTGACCTATAATTTTTAAATAGGACCACGTATTATATTACAGGGTAATAGTGTACCCTACCACAGGAAATAATTACAGGTCATTTAGGGGGTACACAGCGTGAACCTAAAGTTTACTATGTATGCCTATGCGAAATAGAGTGTTCTGAGAAGCTTAAAATTAAGAAATAAGCGTTCTAAAATGCTTTAAAAATTCAAAGTCATCTTTCAATTATTAACTAACGCAAGGCGCAATATCAGACCTTAATATTGACCCATAATATTTAAATTGGACCAGGTATTATATTACAAGGTAATAGTGTACCCTACCACAGGAAATAGTTATAGGTCAATTAGGGGGTACACTATGTATATTTTAAATAGTGCATTAAAACAAGGAAATTCGAAGACACTTTTCTATGTTAACTAACGGCACGGTATCGGACCTTAATATTGACCTATAATTTTTAAATTGGGCCACGTATTATATTACAGGGTTATAGTGTATCCTACCACAGGAAATAATTATAGGTCAATTAGGGGGTACACAACGTGACCCTAAAGTTTACTATGTATGCCTATGCGAAATAAAGTGTTCTGAGAAGCTTAAAATGAGGAAATAAGCGTTCTAAAATGCTTTAAAAATTCAAAGACATTTTTCAATGTTAACTAACGGCACGGTATCGGACCTTAATATTGACCTATAATTTTTAAATTGGACCACGTATTATATTACAGGGTAATAGTGTACCCTACCACAGGAAATAATTATAGGTTATTTAGGGGGTACACAGCGTGACCCTAAATTTTACTATGTATACCTACTCGAAATAGAGTGTTCTGAGAAGCTTAAAATGAAGAAATAAGCGTTCTAAAATGCTTTAAAAATTCAAAGACATCTTTCAATGGTTAACTAGCGCAAGGCGCAATATCAGACCTTAATATTGACCCATAATATTTAAATTAGACCAGGTATTATATTACAGGGCAATAGTGTACCCTAAAACAGGAATTAAATATAGGTCAATTAGGGGGTACACTATGTATATTTTAAATAGTACATTAAAACAAGGAAATACGAAGACACTTTCCTATGTTAACTAACGGCACGGTATCGGACCTTAATATTGACCTATAATTTTTAAATTTGACCACGTATTGTATTACAGGGTAATAGTGTACCCTACCACAGGAAATAATTATAGGTCAATTAGGGGATACACAGTGTGACCCTAAAGTTTACTATGTATGCCTATGGGAAATAAACTGTTCTGAGAAGCTTAAAATGAGGAAATAAGCGTTCTAAAATGCTTTAAAAATTCAAAGACACTTTTCTATATTAACTAACGGCACGGTATCGGACCTTAATATTGACCTATAATTTTTAAATTGGACCACGTATTATATTATAGGGTAATAGTGTACCCTACCACAGGAAATAGTTATAGGTCAATTAGGGGGTACACAGCGTGACCCTAAAGTTTACTATGTATGCCTATGCGAAATAGAGTGTTCTGAGAATCTTAAAATGAAGAAATAAGCGTTCTAAAATGCTTTAAAAATTCAAAGACATCTTTCAAAGGTTAACTAACGCTAGGCGCAATATCAGACCTTAATATTGACCCATAATATTTAAATTGGACCAGGTATTATATTACAGGGTAATAGTGTACCCTACCACAGGAAATAATTATAGGTCAATTAGGGGGTACACTATGTATATTTTAAATAGTGCATTAAAACAAGGAAATACGAAGACTCTTTTCTATGTTAACTAACGGCGCGATATCAGACCTTAATATGGAACCATAATATTTAAATTTGACCAGGTATTATATTACAGGGTAATAGTGTACCCTACCACAGGAAATAATTATAGGTCAAGTAGGGGGTACACTATGTATATTTTAAATAGTGCATTAAAACAAGGAAATTCGAAGACACTTTTCTATGTTAACTAACGGCACGGTATCGGACCTTAATATTGACCTATACTTTTTAAATTGGACCTCGTATAATATTACAGGGTAATAGTGTACCCTAAGACAGGAAATAATTATAGGTCAATTAGGGGGTACACAGCGTGACCCTAAAGTTTACTATGTATGCCTATGCGAAATAGAGTGTTCTGAGAAGCTTAAAATGAAGAAATAAGCGTTCTAAAATGCTTTAAAAATTCAAAGACATCTTTCAATGGTTAACTAACGCAAGGCGCGATATCAGACCTTAATATGGAACCATAATATTTAAATTTGACCAGGTATTATATTACAGGGTAATAGTGTACCCTACCACAGGAAATAATTATAGGTCAAGTAGGGGGTACACTATGTATATTTTAAATAGTGCATTAAAACAAGGAAATACGAAGACACTTTTCTATGTTAACTAACGACACGGAATCGGACCTTAATATTGACCTATAATTTTTAAATTGGACCACGTATTATATTACAGGGTAATAGTGTGCCCTACCACAGGAAATAATTATAGGTCAATTAGAGGGTACATAGCGTGACCCTAAAGTTTACTATGTATGCCTATGCGAAATAGAGTGTTCTGAGAAGCTTAAAATGAAGAAATAAGTGTTCTAAAATGCTTTAAAAACACAAAGACATCTTTCAATGGTTAACTAACGCAAGGCGCGATATCAGACCTTAATATGGAACCATAATATTTAAATTGGTCCAGATATTATATTACTGGGTAATAGTGTACCCTACCACAGGAAATAAATATAGGTCAATTAGGGGGTACACTATGTGTATTTTAAATAGTACATTAAAACAAGGAAATTCGAAGACTCTTTTCTATGTTAACTAACGGCACGGTATCGGACCTTAATATTGACCTAAAATTTTTAAATTGGACCACGTATTATATTACAGGGTGATAGTGTACCCTACCACAGAAAATAATTATAGGTCAGATAGGGGGTTCACAGCGGGACCCTAAAGTTTACTATGTATGCCTAAGTGAAATAAAGTGTTCTGAGAAGCTTAAAATGAAGAAATAAGCGTTCTAAAATGCTTTAAAAAATTCAAAGACATCTTTCAATGGTTAACTAACGCAAGGCGCAATTTCAGACCTTAATATTGACCCATAATATTTAAATTGGACCAGGTATTATATTACAGGGTAATAGTGTACCCTACCACAGGAAATAATTATAGGTCATTTAGGGGGTACACAACATGACCCTAAAGTTTACTATGTATGCCTATGCGAAATAAAGTGTTCTGAGAAGCTTAAAATGAGGAAATAAACGTTCTAAAATGCTTTAAAAATTCAAAGACACTTTTCTATGTTAATTAACGGCACGGTATCGGACCTTAATATTGACCTATAATTTTTAAATTGGACCACGTATTGTATTACAGGGTAATAGTGTACCCTACCACAGGAAATAATTATAGGTCAATTAGGGGGTACACAGCGTGACCCTAAAGTTTACTATGTATGACTATGCGAAATAGAGTGTTCTAAGAAGCTTAAAATGAAGAAATAAGCGTTCTAAAATGCTTTAAAAATTCAAAGACATCTTTCAATGGTTAACTAACGCAAGGCGCGATATCAGACCTTAATATGGAACCATAATAGTTAAATTGGACCAGGTATTATATTACAGGGTAATAGTGTACCCTACAACAGGAAATAATTATAGGTCAATTAGGGTGTACACTATGTATATTTTAAATAGTGCATTAAAACAAGGAAATTCGAAGACTCTTTTCTATGTTAACTAACGGTAGGGTATCGGACCTTAATATTGACCTAAAATTTTTAAATTGGAAAACGTATTATATTACAGGGTGATAGTGTACCCTACCACAGAAAATAATTATAGGTCAATTAGGGGGTACACAGCGTGACCCTAAAGTTTACTATGTATGCCTATGCGAAATAGAGTGTTCTGAGAAGCTTAAAATTAAGAAATAAGCGTTCTAAAATGCTTTAAAAATTCAAAGTCATCTTTCAATTATTAACTAACGCAAGGCGCAGTATCAGACCTTAATATTGACCCATAATATTTAAATTGGACCAGGTATTATATTACAGGGTAATAGTGTACCCTACCACAGGAAATAATTATAGGTCAATTAGGGGGTACACTATGTATATTTTAAATAGTGCATTAAAACAAGGAAATTCGAAGACACTTTTCTATGTTAACTAACGGCACGGTATCGGACCTTAATATTGACCTATAATTTTTAAATTGGACCACGTATTATATTACAGGGTTATGGTGTATCCTACCACAGGAAATAATTATAGGTCAATTAGGGGGTACACAGCGTGACCCTAAAGTTTACTATGTATGCCTATGCGAAATAAAGTGTTCTGAGAAGCTTAAAATGAGGAAATAAGCGCTCTAAAATGCTTTAAAAATTCAAAGACATTTTTCAATGTTAACTAACGGCACGGTATCGGACCTTAATATGGACCTATAATTTTTAAATTGGGCCACGTATTATATTACAGGGTTATAGTGTATCCTACCACAGGAAATAATTATAGGTCAATTAGGGGGTACACAACGTGACCCTAAAGTTTACTATGTATGCCTATGCGAAATAAAGTGTTCTGAGAAGCTTAAAATGAGGAAATAAGCGTTCTAAAATGCTTTAAAAATTCAAAGACATTTTTCAATGATAACTAACGGCACGCTATCGGACCTTAATATTGACCTATAATTTTTAAATAGGACCACGTATTATATTACAGGGTAATAGTGTACCCTACCACAGGAAATAATTACAGGTCATTTAGGGGGTACACAGCGTGAACCTAAAGTTTACTATGTATGCCTATGCGAAATAGAGTGTTCTGAGAAGCTTAAAATTAAGAAATAAGCGTTCTAAAATGCTTTAAAAATTCAAAGTCATCTTTCAATTATTAACTAACGCAAGGCGCAATATCAGACCTTAATATTGACCCATAATATTTAAATTGGACCAGGTATTATATTACAAGGTAATAGTGTACCCTACCACAGGAAATAGTTATAGGTCAATTAGGGGGTACACTATGTATATTTTAAATAGTGCATTAAAACAAGGAAATTCGAAGACACTTTTCTATGTTAACTAACGGCACGGTATCGGACCTTAATATTGACCTATAATTTTTAAATTGGGCCACGTATTATATTACAGGGTTATAGTGTATCCTACCACAGGAAATAATTATAGGTCAATTAGGGGGTACACAACGTGACCCTAAAGTTTACTATGTATGCCTATGCGAAATAAAGTGTTCTGAGAAGCTTAAAATGAGGAAATAAGCGTTCTAAAATGCTTTAAAAATTCAAAGACATTTTTCAATGTTAACTAACGGCACGGTATCGGACCTTAATATTGACCTATAATTTTTAAATTGGACCACGTATTATATTACAGGGTAATAGTGTATCCTACCACAGGAAATAATTATAGATCATTTAGGGGGTACACAGCGAGACTCTAAATTTTACTATGCATGCCTATGCGAAATAGAGTGTTCTGAGAAGCTTAAAATGAAGAAATAAGCGTTCTGAAATGCTTTAAAAATTCAAAGACATTTTTCAATGTTAACTAACGGCACGGTATCGGACCTTAATATTGACCTATAATTTTTAAATTGGACCACGTATTATATTACAGGGTAATAGTGTACCCTACCACAGGAAATATTTATAGGTCAATTAGGGGGTACACTATGTATATTTTAAATAGCGCATTAAAACAAGGAAATTCGAAGACACTTTTCTATGTTAACTAACGGCACGGTATCGGACCTTAATATTGACCTATAATTTTTAAATTGGACCACGTATTATATTACAGGGTTATAGTGTATCCTACCACAGGAAATAATTATAGGTCAATTAGGGGGTACACAGCGTGACCCTAAAGTTTACTATGTATGCCTATGCGAAATAAAGTGTTCTGAGAAGCTTAAAATGAGGAAATAAGCGTTCTAAAATGCTTTAAAAATTCAAAGACATTTTTCAATGTTAACTAACGGCACGGTATCGGACCTTAATATTGACCTATAATTTTTAAATTGGACCACGTATTATATTACAGGGTAATAGTGTACCCTACCACAGGAAATAATTATAGGTTATTTAGGGGGTACACAGCGTGACCCTAAATTTTACTATGTATGCCTACTCGAAATAGAGTGTTCTGAGAAGCTTAAAATGAAGAAATAAGCGTTCTAAAATGCTTTAAAAATTCAAAGACATCTTTCAATGGTTAACTAGCGCAAGGCGCAATATCAGACCTTAATATTGACCCATAATATTTAAATTAGACCAGGTATTATATTACAGGGTAATAGTGTACCCTAAAACAGGAATTAAATATAGGTCAATTAGGGAGTACACTATGTATATTTTAAATAGTACATTAAAACAAGGAAATTCGAAGACTCTTTTCTATGTTAACTAACGGCACGGTATCGGACCTTAATATTGACCTAAAATTTTTAAATTGGACCACGTATTATATTACAGGGTGATAGTGTACCCTACCACAGGAAATAATTATAGGTCATTTAGGGGGTACACAGCGTGACCCTAAATTTTACTATGTATGCCTATGCGAAATAGAGTGTTCTGAGAAGCTTAAAATGAAGAAATAAGCGTTCTGAAATGCTTTAAAAATTCAAAGACATTTTTCAATGTTAACTAACGGCACGGTATCGGACCTTAATATTGACCTATAATTTTTAAATTGGACCACGTATTATATTACAGGGTAATAGTGTACCCTACCACAGGAAATAATTATAGGTCAATTAGGGGGTACACTATGTATATTTTAAATAGCGCATTAAAACAAGGAAATTCGAAGACACTTTTCTATGTTAACTAACGGCACGGTATCGGACCTTAATATTGACCTATAATTTTTAAATTGGACCACGTATTATATTACAGGGTAATAGTGTATCCTACCACAGGAAATAATTATAGATCATTTAGGGGGTACACAGCGTGACTCTAAATTTTACTATGCATGCCTATGCGAAATAGAGTGTTCTGAGAAGCTTAAAATGAAGAAATAAGCGTTCTGAAATGCTTTAAAAATTCAAAGACATTTTTCAATGTTAACTAACGGCACGGTATCGGACCTTAATATTGACCTATAATTTTTAAATTGGACCACGTATTATATTACAGGGTAATAGTGTACCCTACCACAGGAAATATTTATAGGTCAATTAGGGGGTACACTATGTATATTTTAAATAGCGCATTAAAACAAGGAAATTCGAAGACACTTTTCTATGTTAACTAACGGCACGGTATCGGACCTTAATATTGACCTATAATTTTTAAATTGGACCACGTATTATATTACAGGGTTATAGTGTATCCTACCACAGGAAATAATTATAGGTCAATTAGGGGGTACACAGCGTGACCCTAAAGTTTACTATGTATGCCTATGCGAAATAAAGTGTTCTGAGAAGCTTAAAATGAGGAAATAAGCGTTCTAAAATGCTTTAAAAATTCAAAGACATTTTTCAATGTTAACTAACGGCACGGTATCGGACCTTAATATTGACCTATAATTTTTAAATTGGACCACGTATTATATTACAGGGTAATAGTGTACCCTACCACAGGAAATAATTATAGGTTATTTAGGGGGTACACAGCGTGACCCTAAATTTTACTATGTATGCCTACTCGAAATAGAGTGTTCTGAGAAGCTTAAAATGAAGAAATAAGCGTTCTAAAATGCTTTAAAAATTCAAAGACATCTTTCAATGGTTAACTAGCGCAAGGCGCAATATCAGACCTTAATATTGACCCATAATATTTAAATTAGACCAGGTATTATATTACAGGGTAATAGTGTACCCTAAAAATGGAATTAAATATAGGTCAATTAGGGAGTACACTATGTATATTTTAAATAGTACATTAAAACAAGGAAATTCGAAGACTCTTTTCTATGTTAACTAACGGCACGGTATCGGACCTTAATATTGACCTAAAATTTTTAAATTGGACCACGTATTATATTACAGGGTGATAGTGTACCCTACCACAGGAAATAATTATAGGTCATTTAGGGGGTACACAGCGTGACCCTAAATTTTACTATGTATGCCTATGCGAAATAGAGTGTTCTGAGAAGCTTAAAATGAAGAAATAAGCGTTCTGAAATGCTTTAAAAATTCAAAGACATTTTTCAATGTTAACTAACGGCACGGTATCGGACCTTAATATTGACCTATAATTTTTAAATTGGACCACGTATTATATTACAGGGTAATAGTGTACCCTACCACAGGAAATAATTATAGGTCAATTAGGGGGTACACTATGTATATTTTAAATAGCGCATTAAAACAAGGAAATTCGAAGACACTTTTCTATGTTAACTAACGGCACGGTATCGGACCTTAATATTGACCTATAATTTTTAAATTGGACCACGTATTATATTACAGGGTTATAGTGTATCCTACCACAGGAAATAATTATAGGTCAATTAGGGGGTACACAGCGTGACCCTAAAGTTTACTATGTATGCCTATGCGAAATAAAGTGTTCTGAGAAGCTTAAAATGAGGAAATAAGCGTTCTAAAATGCTTTAAAAATTCAAAGACATTTTTCAATGTTAACTAACGGCACGGTATCGGACCTTAATATTGACCTATAATTTTTAAATTGGACCACGTATTATATTACAGGGTAATAGTGTACCCTACCACAGGAAATAATTATAGGTTATTTAGGGGGTACACAGCGTGACCCTAAATTTTACTATGTATGCCTACTCGAAATATAGTGTTCTGAGAAGCTTAAAATGAAGAAATAAGCGTTCTAAAATGCTTTAAAAATTCAAAGACATCTTTCAATGGTTAACTAGCGCAAGGCGCAATATCAGACCTTAATATTGACCCATAATATTTAAATTAGACCAGGTATTATATTACAGGGTAATAGTGTACCCTAAAACAGGAATTAAATATAGGTCAATTAGGGAGTACACTATGTATATTTTAAATAGTACATTAAAACAAGGAAATTCGAAGACTCTTTTCTATGTTAACTAACGGCACGGTATCGGACCTTAATATTGACCTAAAATTTTTAAATTGGACCACGTATTATATTACAGGGTGATAGTGTACCCTACCACAGGAAATAATTATAGGTCATTTAGGGGGTACACAGCGTGACCCTAAATTTTACTATGTATGCCTATGCGAAATAGAGTGTTCTGAGAAGCTTAAAATGAAGAAATAAGCGTTCTAAAATGCTTTAAAAATTCAAAGACATCTTTCAATGGTTAACTAGCGCAAGGCGCAATATCAGACCTTAATATTGACCCATAATATTTAAGTTGGACCAGGTATTATATTACAGGGTAATAGTGTACCCTACCGCAGGAAATAATTATAGGTCAATTAGGGGGTACACTATGTATATTTTAAATAGTGCATTAAAACAAGGAAATACGAAGACACTTTCCTATGTTAACTAACGGCACGGTATCGGACCTTAATATTGACCTATAATTTTTAAATTTGACCACGTATTATATTACAGGGTAATAGTGTACCCTACCACAGGAAATAATTATAGGTCAATTAGGGGATACACAGTGTGACCCTAAAGTTTACTATGTATGCCTATGGGAAATAAACTGTTCTGAGAAGCTTAAAATGAGGAAATAAGCGTTCTAAAATGCTTTAAAAATTCAAAGACACTTTTCTATATTAACTAACGGCACGGTATCGGACCTTAATATTGACCTATAATTTTTAAATTGGACCACGTATTATATTATAGGGTAATAGTGTACCCTACCACAGGAAATAATTATAGGTCAATTAGGGGGTACACAGCGTGACCCTAAAGTTTACTATGTATGCCTATGCGAAATAGAGTGTTCTGAGAATCTTAAAATGAAGAAATAAGCGTTCTAAAATGCTTTAAAAATTCAAAGACATCTTTCAAAGGTTAACTAACGCTAGGCGCAATATCAGACCTTAATATTGACCCATAATATTTAAATTGGACCAGGTATTATATTACAGGGTAATAGTGTACCCTACCACAGGAAATAATTATAGGTCAATTAGGGGGTACACTATGTATATTTTAAATAGTGCATTAAAACAAGGAAATACGAAGACTCTTTTCTATGTTAACTAACGGCACGGTATCGGACCTTAATATTGACCTATACTTTTTAAATTGGACCTCGTATTATATTACATTGTAATAGCGTACCCTAAGACAGGAAATAATTATAGGTCAATTAGGGGGTACACAGCGTGACCCTAAAGTTTACTATGTATGCCTATGCGAAATAGAGTGTTCTGAGAAGCTTAAATGAAGAAATAAGCGTTCTAAAATGCTTTAAAAATTCAAAGACATCTTTCAATGGTTAACTAACGCAAGGCGCGATATCAGACCTTAATATGGAACCATAATATTTAAATTTGACCAGGTATTATATTACAGGGTAATAGTGTACCCTACCACAGGAAATAATTATAGGTCAATTAGGGGGTACACTATGTATATTTTAAATAGTGCATTAAAACAAGGAAATACGAAGACACTTTTCTATGTTAACTAACGGCACGGAATCGGACCTTAATATTGACCTATAATTTTTAAATTGGACCACGTATTATATTACAGGGTAATAGTGTGCCCTACCACAGGAAATAATTATAGGTCAATTAGAGGGTACACAGCGTGACCCTAAAGTTTACTATGTATGCCTATGCGAAATAGAGTGTTCTGAGAAGCTTAAATGAAGAAATAAGTGTTCTAAAATGCTTTAAAAACACAAAGACATCTTTCAATGGTTAACTAACGCAAGGCGCGATATCAGACCTTAATATGGAACCATAATATTTAAATTGGTCCAGGTATTATATTACTGGGTAATAGTGTACCCTACCACAGGAAATAAATATAGGTCAATTAGGGGGTACACTATGTGTATTTTAAATAGTACATTAAAACAAGGAAATTCGAAGACTCTTTTCTATGTTAACTAACGGCACGGTATCGGACACCTTAATATTGACCTAAAATTTTTAAATTGGACCACGTATTATATTACAGGGTGATAGTGTACCCTACCACAGAAAATAATTATATTTCAGATAGGGGGTTCACAGCGGGACCCTAAAGTTTACTATGTATGCCTAAGCGAAATAAAGTGTTCTGAGAAGCTTAAAATGAAGAAATAAGCGTTCTAAAATGCTTTAAAAATTCAAAGACATCTTTCAATGGTTAACTAACGCAAGGCGCAATTTCAGACCTTAATATTGACCCATAATATTTAAATTGGACCAGGTATTATATTACAGGGTAATAGTGTACTCTACCCTAGGAAATAATTATAGGTCAATTAGGGGGTACACTATGTATATTTTAAATAGTGCATTAAAACAGGGAAATACGAAGACACTTTTCTATGTTAACTAACGGCACGGTATCGGACCTTAATATTGACCTATAATTTTTAAATTGCTCCACGTATTATATTACAGGGTGATAGTGTACCCTACCACAGAAAATAATTATAGGTCAATTAGGGGGTACACAGCGGGACCCTAAAGTTTACTATGTATGCCTATGCGAAATAAAGTGTTCTGAGAAGCTTTAAATGAAGAAATAAGCGTTCTAAAATGCTTTAAAAATTCAAAGACATCTTTCAATGGTTAACTAACGCAAGGCGAAAAATCAGACCTTAATATTGACTAATAATATTTAAATTGGACCAGGTATTATATTACAGGGTAATAGTGTACCCTACACAGGAAATAATTATAGGTCAATTAGGGGGTACACTATGTATATTTTAAATAGTGCATTAAAACAAGGAAATACGAAGACACTTTTCTATGTTAACTAACGGCACGGTATCGGACCTTAATATTGACCTATAATTTTTAAATTGCTCCACGTATTATATTACAGGGTGATAGTGTACCCTACCACAGAAAATAATTATAGGTCAATTAGGGGGTACACAACATGACCCTAAAGTTTACTATGTATGCCTATGCGAAATAAAGTGTTCTGAGAAGCTTAAAATGAGGAAATAAACGTTCTAAAATGCTTTAAAAATTCAAAGACACTTTTCTATGTTAATTAACGGCACGGTATCGGACCTTAATATTGACCTATAATTTTTAAATTGGACCACGTATTGTATTACAGGGTAATAGTGTACCCTACCACAGGAAATAATTATAGGTCAATTAGGGGGTACACAGCGTGACCCTAAAGTTTACTATGTATGACTATGCGAAATAGAGTGTTCTGAGAAGCTTAAAATGAAGAAATAAGCGTTCTAAAATGCTTTAAAAATTCAAAGACATCTTTCAATGGTTAACTAACGCAAGGCGCGATATCAGACCTTAATATGGAACCATAATATTTAAATTGGACCAGGTATTATATTACAGGGTAATAGTGTACCCTACCACAGGAAATAATTATAGGTCAATTAGGGGGTACACTATGTATATTTTAAATAGTGCATTAAAACAAGGAAATTCGAAGACACTTTTCTATGTTTACTAACGGCACGGTATCGGACCTTAATATTGACCTATAATTTATAAATTGGACCACGTATTATATTACAGGGTTATAGTATGCCCTACCACAGGAAATAATTATAGGTCAATTAGGGGGTACACAGCGTGACCCTAAAGTTTACAATGTATGCCTATGCAAAATAAAGTGTTCTGAGAAGCTTAAAATGAGGAAATAAGCGTTCTAAAATGCTTTAAAAATTCAAAGACATTTTTCAATGTTAACTAACGGCACGGTATCAGACCTTAATATTGACCTATAATTTTTAAATTGGACCTCGTATTATATTACAGGGTAATAGTGTACCCTACCACAGGAAATAAATATATGTCATTTAGGGGGGACACAGCGTGACCCTAAAGTTTACTATGTATGCCTATGCGAAATAACGTGTTCTGAGAAGCTTAAAATGAGGAAATAAGCGTTCTAAAATGCTTTAAAAATTCAAAGACACTTTTCTATGTTAACTAACGGCACGGTATCGGACCTTAATATTGACCTATAATTTTTAAATTGGACCACGTATTATATTACAGGGAAATAGTGTACCCTACCACAGGAAATAATTATAGGTCAATTAGGGGGTACACAGCGTGACCCTAAAGTTTACTATGTATGCCTATGCGAAATAGAGTGTTCTGAGAAGCTTAAAAGGAGGAAATAAGCGTTCTAAAATGCTTTAAAAATTCAAAGACATTTTTCAATGTTTACTAACGGCACGGTATCGGACCTTAATATTGACCTATAATTTTTAAATTGGACCACGTATTATATTACAGGGTAATAGTGTACCTTACCACAGGAAATAATTATAGGTCATTTAGGGGGTACACAGCGTGACCCCAAAGTTTACTATGTATGCCTATGCGAAATAGAGCGTTCTGAGAAGCTTAAAATGAAGAAGAAATAAGCGTTCTAAAATGCTTTAAAAATTCAAAGACATCTTTCAATGGTTAACTAACGCAAGGCGCAATATCAGACCTTAATATTGACCCATATTATTTAAATTGGACCAGGTAGTATATTACAGGGTAATAGTGTACCCTACCGCAGGAAATAATTATAGGTCAATTAGGGGGTACACTATGTATATTTTAAATAGTGCATTAAAACAAGGAAATTCGAAGACACTTTTCTATGTTAACTAACGGCACGGTATCGGACCTTAATATTGACCTATAATTTTTAAATTGGACCACGTATTATATTACAGGGTTATAGTGTATTCTACCACAGGAAATAATTATAGGTCAATTAGGGGGTACACAGCGTGACCCTAAAGTTTACTATGTATGCCTATGCGAAATAAAGTGTTCTGAGAAGCTTAAAATGAGGAAATAAGCGTTCTAAAATGCTTTAAAAATTCAAAGACATCTTTCAATGGTTAACTAACGCAAGGCGCAATATCAGACCTTAATATTGACCCATAATATTTAAATTGGACCAGGTATTATATTACAGGGTAATAGTGTACCCTACCAAAGGAAATAATTATAGGTCAATTAGGGGGTACACTATGTATATTTTTAATAGTGCATTAAAACAAGGAAATACGAAGATACTTTTCTATGTTAACTAACGGCACGGTATCGGACCTTAATATTGACCTATAATTTTCTAAATTGGACCACGAATTATATTACAGGGTAATAGTGTACCCTACCACAGGAAATAATTATAGGTCAATTAGGGGGTACACAGCATGACCCTAAAGTTTACTATGTATGCCTATGCGAAATAAAGTCTTCGGAGAAGCTTAAAATGAGGAAATAAACGTTCTAAAATGCTTTAAAAATTCAAAGACACTTTTCTATGTAAATTAACGGCGCGGTATCGGACCTTAATATTGACCTATAATTTTTAAATTGGACCACGTATTATATTACAGGGTAATAGTGTACCCTACCACAGGAAATAATTATAGGTCAATTAGGGGGTACACAGCGTGAACCTAAAGTTTACTATGTATGCCTATGCGAAATAGAGTGTTCTGAGAAGCTTAAAATGAAGAAATAAGCGTTCTAAAATGCTTTAAAAATTCAAAGACATCTTTCAATGGTTAACTAACGCAAGGCGCGATATCAGACCTTAATATGGAACCATAATATTTAAATTGGACCAGGTATTATATTACAGGGTAATAGTGTACCCTACAACAGGAAATAATTCTAGGTCAATTAGGGGGTACACTATGTATATTTTAAATAATGCATTAAAACAAGGAAATTCGAAGACTCTTTTCTATGTCAACTAACGGTAGGGTATCGGACCTTAATATTGACCTATAATTTTTAAATTGGACCACGTATTATATTACAGGGAAATAGTGTACCCTACCACAGGAAATAATTATAGGTCAATTAGGGGGTACACAGCGTGACCCTAAAGTTTACTATGTATGCCTATGCGAAATAACGTGTTCTGAGAAGCTTAAAATGAGGAAATAAGCGTTCTAAAATGCTTTAAAAATTCAAAGACACTTTTCTATGTTAACTAACGGCACGGTATCGGACCTTAATATTGACCTATAATTTTTAAATTGGACCACGTATTATATTACAGGGAAATAGTGTACCCTACCACAGGAAATAATTATAGGTCAATTAGGGGGTACACAGCGTGACCCTAAAGTTTACTATGTATGCCTATGCGAAATAGAGTGTTCTGAGAAGCTTAAAATTAAGAAATAAGCGTTCTAAAATGCTTTAAAAATTCAAAGACATCTTTCAATGGTTAACTAACGCAAGGCGCAATATCAGACCTTAATATTGACCCATAATATTTAAATTGGACCAGGTATTATATTACAGAGTAATAGCGTACTCTACCACAGGAAATAATTATAGGTCAATTAGGGGGTACACTATGTATATTTTAAATAGTGCATTAAAACAAGGAAATACGAAGATACTTTTCTATGTTAACTAACGGCACGGTATCGGACCTTAATTTTGACCTATAATTTTTTAAATTGGACCACGAATTATATTACAGGGTAATAGTGTACCCTACCACAGGAAATAATTATAGGTCAATTAGGGGGTACACAGCGTGACCCTAAAGTTTACTATGTATGCCTATGCGAAATAAAGTGTTCTGAGAAGCTTAAAATGAGGAAATAAACGTTCTAAAATGCTTTAAAAATTCAAAGACACTTTTCTATGTTAATTAACGGCACGGTATCGGACCTTAATATTGACCTATAATTTTTAAATTGGACCACGTATTATATTACAGGGTGATAGTGTACCCTACCACAGAAAATAATTATAGGTCAATTAGGGGGTACACAGCATGACCCTAAAGTTTACTATGTATGCCTATGCGAAATAAGGGGTTCTGAGAAGCTTAAAATGAAGAAATAAGCGTTCTAAAGTGCTTTAAAAATTCAAAGACATCTTTCAATGGTTAACTAACGCAAGGCGCAATATCAGACCTTAATATTGACCCATAATATTTAAATTGGACCAGGTATTATATTACAGGGTAATAGTGTACCCTACCACAGGAAATAATTATAGGTCAATTAGGGGGTACACTATGTATATTTTAAATAGTGCATTAAAACAAGGAAATACGAAGACACTTTTCTATGTTAACTAACGGCACGGTATCGGACCTTAACATTGACCTATAATTTTTAAATTGGACCACGTATTATATTACAGGGTAATAGTGTACCCTCCCACAGGAAATAATTATAGGTCAATTAGGGGGTACACAGCGTAACCCCAAAGTTTACTATGTATGCCTATGCGAAATAGAGTGTTCTGAGAAGCTTAAAATGAAAAAATAGGCGTTCTAAAATGCTTTAAAAATTCAAAGACATCTTTCAATGGTTAACTAACGCAAGGCGCAATATCAGACCTTAATATTGACCCATATTATTTAAATTGGACCAGGTATTATATTACAGGGTAATAGTGTACCCTACCACAGGAAATAATTATAGGTCAATTAGGGGGTACACTATGTATATTTTAAATAGTGCATTAAAACAAGGAAATTCGAAGACACTTTTCTATGTTTACTAACGGCACGGTATCGGACCATAATATTGACCTATAATTTATAAATTGGACCACGTATTATATTACAGGGTTATAGTGTGCCCTACCACAGGAAATAATTATAGGTCAATTAGGGGGTACAGAGCGTGACCCTAAAGTTTACAATGTATGCCTATGCGAAATAAAGTGTTCTGAGAAGCTTAAAATGAGGAAATAAGCGTTCTAAAATGCTTTAAAAATTCAAAGACACTTTTCTATGTAAATTAACGGCGCGGTATCGGACCTTAATATTGACCTATAATTTTTAAATTGGACCACGTATTATATTACAGGGTAATAGTGTACCCTACCACAGGAAATAATTATAGGTCAATTAGGGGGTACACAGCGTGAACCTAAAGTTTACTATGTATGCCTATGCGAAATAGAGTGTTCTGAGAAGCTTAAAATGAAGAAATAAGCGTTCTAAAATGCTTTAAAAATTCAAAGACATCTTTCAATGGTTAACTAACGCAAGGCGCGATATCAGACCTTAATATGGAACCATAATATTTAAATTGGACCAGGTATTATATTACAGGGTAATAGTGTACCCTACAACAGGAAATAATTATAGGTCAATTAGGGGGTACACTATGTATATTTTAAATAATGCATTAAAACAAGGAAATTCGAAGACTCTTTTCTATGTCAACTAACGGTAGGGTATCGGACCTTAATATTGACCTATAATTTTTAAATTGGACCACTTATTATATTACAGGGAAATAGTGTACCCTACCACAGGAAATAATTATAGGTCAATTAGGGGGTACACTATGTATATTTTAAATAGTGCATTAAAACAAGGAAATTCGAAGACACTTTTCTATGTTAATTAACGGCACGGTATCAGACCTTAATATTGACCTATAATTTTTAAATTGGACCACGTATTATATTACAGGGTTATAGTGTATTCTACCACAGGAAATAATTATAGGTCAATTAGGGGGTACACAGCGTGACCCTAAAGTTTACTATGTATGCCTATGCGAAATAAAGTGTTCTGAGAAGCTTAAAATGAAGAAATAAGCGTTCTAAAATGCTTTAAAAATTCAAAGACATCTTTCAATGGTTAACTAACGCAAGGCGCGATATCAGACCTTAATATGGAACCATAATATTTAAATTGGACCAGGTATTATATTACAGGGTAATAGTGTACCCTACAACAGGAAATAATTATAGGTCAATTAGGGGGTACACTATGTATATTTTAAATAGTGCATTAAAACAAGGAAATTCGAAGACTCTTTTCTATGTTAACTAACGGTAGGGTATCGGACCTTAATATTGACCTAAAATTTTTAAATTGGACCACGTATTATATTACAGGGTGATAGTGTACCCTACCACAGAAAAAAATTATAGGTCAATTAGGGGGTACTCAGCGTGACCCTAAAGTTTACTATGTATGCCTATGCGAAATAAAGTGTTCTGAGAAGCTTAAAATGAGGAAATAAACGTTCTAAAATGCTTTAAAAATTCAAAGACACTTTTCTATGTAAATTAACGGCACGGTATCGGACCTTAATATTGACCTATAATTTTTAAATTGGACCACGTATTATATTACAGGGTAATAGTGTACCCTACCACAGGAAATAATTATAGGTCAATTAGGGGGTACACAGCGTGAACCTAAAGTTTACTATGTATGCCTATGCGAAATAGAGTGTTCTGAGAAGCTTAAAATGAAGAAATAAGCGTTCTAAAATACTTTAAAAATTCAAAGACATCTTTCAATGGTTAACTAACGCAAGGCGCGATGTCAGACCTTAATATGGAACCATAATATTTAAATTGGACCAGGTATTATATTACAGGGTAATAGTGTACCCTACAACAGGAAATAATTATAGGTCAATTAGGGGGTACACTATGTATATTTTAAATAGTGCATTAAAACAAGGAAATTCGAAGACTCTTTTCTATGTTAACTAACGGTAGGGTATCGGACCTTAATATTGAACTATAATTTTTAAATTGGACCACGTATTATATTACAGGGAAATAGTGTACCCTACCACAGGAAATAATTATAGGTCAATTAGGGGGTACACAGCGTGACCCTAAAGTTTACTATGTATGCCTATGCGAAATAGAGTGTTCTGAGAAGCTTAAAATTAAGAAATAAGCGTTCTAAAATGCTTTAAAAATTCAAAGACAGCTTTCAATGGTTAACTAACGCAAGGCGCAATATCAGACCTTAATATTGACCCATAATATTTAAATTGGACCAGGTATTATATTACAGGGTAATAGCGTACTCTACCACAGGAAATAATTATAGGTCAATTAGGGGGTACACTATGTATATTTAAAATAGTGCATTAAAACAAGGAAATACGAAGATACTTTTCTATGTTAACTAACGGCACGGTTTCGGACCTTAATATTGACCTATAATTTTCTAAATTGGACCACGAATTATATTACAGGGTAATAGTGTACCCTACCACAGGAAATAATTATAGGTCAATTAGGGGGTACACAGCGTGACCCTAAAGTTTACTATGTATGCCTATGCGAAATAAAGTGTTCTGAGAAGCTTAAAATGAGGAAATAAACATTCTAAAATGCTTTAAAAATTCAAAGACACTTTTCTATGTTAACTAACGGCACGGTATCGGACCTTAATATTGACCTATAATTTTCTAAATTGGACCACGAATTATATTACAGGGTAATAGTGTACCCTACCACAGGAAATAATTATAGGTCAATTAGGGGGTACACAGCGTGACCCCAAAGTTTACTATGTATGCCTATGCGAAATAGAGTGTTCTGAGAAGCTTAAAATGAAGAAATAGGCATTCTAAAATGCTTTAAAAATTCAAAGACATCTTTCAATGGTTAACTAACGCAAGGCGCAATATCAGACCTTAATATTGACCCATATTATTTAAATTGGACCAGGTATTATATTACAGGGTAATAGTGTACCCTACCACAGGAAATAATTATAGGTCAATTAGGGGGTACACTATGTATATTTTAAATAGTGCATTAAAACAAGGAAATTCGAAGACACTTTTCTATGTTTACTAACGGCACGGTATCGGACCTTAATATTGACCTATAATTTATAAATTGGACCACGTATTATATTACAGGGTTATAGTATGCCCTACCACAGGAAATAATTATAGGTCAATTAGGGGGTACACAGCGTGACCCTAAAGTTTACAATGTATGCCTATGCAAAATAAAGTGTTCTGAGAAGCTTAAAATGAGGAAATAAGCGTTCTAAAATGCTTTAAAAATTCAAAGACATTTTTCAATGTTAACTAACGGCACGGTATCAGACCTTAATATTGACCTATAATTTTTAAATTGGACCTCGTATTATATTACAGGGTAATAGTGTACCCTACCACAGGAAATAAATATATGTCATTTAGGGGGGACACAGCGTGACCCTAAAGTTTACTATGTATGCCTATGCGAAATAACGTGTTCTGAGAAGCTTAAAATGAGGAAATAAGCGTTCTAAAATGCTTTAAAAATTCAAAGACACTTTTCTATGTTAACTAACGGCACGGTATCGGACCTTAATATTGACCTATAATTTTTAAATTGGACCACGTATTATATTACAGGGAAATAGTGTACCCTACCACAGGAAATAATTATAGGTCAATTAGGGGGTACACAGCGTGACCCTAAAGTTTACTATGTATGCCTATGCGAAATAGAGTGTTCTGAGAAGCTTAAAAGGAGGAAATAAGCGTTCTAAAATGCTTTAAAAATTCAAAGACATTTTTCAATGTTTACTAACGGCACGGTATCGGACCTTAATATTGACCTATAATTTTTAAATTGGACCACGTATTATATTACAGGGTAATAGTGTACCTTACCACAGGAAATAATTATAGGTCATTTAGGGGGTACACAGCGTGACCCCAAAGTTTACTATGTATGCCTATGCGAAATAGAGCGTTCTGAGAAGCTTAAAATGAAGAAGAAATAAGCGTTCTAAAATGCTTTAAAAATTCAAAGACATCTTTCAATGGTTAACTAACGCAAGGCGCAATATCAGACCTTAATATTGACCCATATTATTTAAATTGGACCAGGTAGTATATTACAGGGTAATAGTGTACCCTACCGCAGGAAATAATTATAGGTCAATTAGGGGGTACACTATGTATATTTTAAATAGTGCATTAAAACAAGGAAATTCGAAGACACTTTTCTATGTTAACTAACGGCACGGTATCGGACCTTAATATTGACCTATAATTTTTAAATTGGACCACGTATTATATTACAGGGTTATAGTGTATTCTACCACAGGAAATAATTATAGGTCAATTAGGGGGTACACAGCGTGACCCTAAAGTTTACTATGTATGCCTATGCGAAATAAAGTGTTCTGAGAAGCTTAAAATGAGGAAATAAGCGTTCTAAAATGCTTTAAAAATTCAAAGACATCTTTCAATGGTTAACTAACGCAAGGCGCAATATCAGACCTTAATATTGACCCATAATATTTAAATTGGACCAGGTATTATATTACAGGGTAATAGTGTACCCTACCAAAGGAAATAATTATAGGTCAATTAGGGGGTACACTATGTATATTTTTAATAGTGCATTAAAACAAGGAAATACGAAGATACTTTTCTATGTTAACTAACGGCACGGTATCGGACCTTAATATTGACCTATAATTTTCTAAATTGGACCACGAATTATATTACAGGGTAATAGTGTACCCTACCACAGGAAATAATTATAGGTCAATTAGGGGGTACACAGCATGACCCTAAAGTTTACTATGTATGCCTATGCGAAATAAAGTCTTCGGAGAAGCTTAAAATGAGGAAATAAACGTTCTAAAATGCTTTAAAAATTCAAAGACACTTTTCTATGTAAATTAACGGCGCGGTATCGGACCTTAATATTGACCTATAATTTTTAAATTGGACCACGTATTATATTACAGGGTAATAGTGTACCCTACCACAGGAAATAATTATAGGTCAATTAGGGGGTACACAGCGTGAACCTAAAGTTTACTATGTATGCCTATGCGAAATAGAGTGTTCTGAGAAGCTTAAAATGAAGAAATAAGCGTTCTAAAATGCTTTAAAAATTCAAAGACATCTTTCAATGGTTAACTAACGCAAGGCGCGATATCAGACCTTAATATGGAACCATAATATTTAAATTGGACCAGGTATTATATTACAGGGTAATAGTGTACCCTACAACAGGAAATAATTCTAGGTCAATTAGGGGGTACACTATGTATATTTTAAATAATGCATTAAAACAAGGAAATTCGAAGACTCTTTTCTATGTCAACTAACGGTAGGGTATCGGACCTTAATATTGACCTATAATTTTTAAATTGGACCACGTATTATATTACAGGGAAATAGTGTACCCTACCACAGGAAATAATTATAGGTCAATTAGGGGGTACACAGCGTGACCCTAAAGTTTACTATGTATGCCTATGCGAAATAACGTGTTCTGAGAAGCTTAAAATGAGGAAATAAGCGTTCTAAAATGCTTTAAAAATTCAAAGACACTTTTCTATGTTAACTAACGGCACGGTATCGGACCTTAATATTGACCTATAATTTTTAAATTGGACCACGTATTATATTACAGGGAAATAGTGTACCCTACCACAGGAAATAATTATAGGTCAATTAGGGGGTACACAGCGTGACCCTAAAGTTTACTATGTATGCCTATGCGAAATAGAGTGTTCTGAGAAGCTTAAAATTAAGAAATAAGCGTTCTAAAATGCTTTAAAAATTCAAAGACATCTTTCAATGGTTAACTAACGCAAGGCGCAATATCAGACCTTAATATTGACCCATAATATTTAAATTGGACCAGGTATTATATTACAGAGTAATAGCGTACTCTACCACAGGAAATAATTATAGGTCAATTAGGGGGTACACTATGTATATTTTAAATAGTGCATTAAAACAAGGAAATACGAAGATACTTTTCTATGTTAACTAACGGCACGGTATCGGACCTTAATTTTGACCTATAATTTTTTAAATTGGACCACGAATTATATTACAGGGTAATAGTGTACCCTACCACAGGAAATAATTATAGGTCAATTAGGGGGTACACAGCGTGACCCTAAAGTTTACTATGTATGCCTATGCGAAATAAAGTGTTCTGAGAAGCTTAAAATGAGGAAATAAACGTTCTAAAATGCTTTAAAAATTCAAAGACACTTTTCTATGTTAATTAACGGCACGGTATCGGACCTTAATATTGACCTATAATTTTTAAATTGGACCACGTATTATATTACAGGGTGATAGTGTACCCTACCACAGAAAATAATTATAGGTCAATTAGGGGGTACACAGCATGACCCTAAAGTTTACTATGTATGCCTATGCGAAATAAGGGGTTCTGAGAAGCTTAAAATGAAGAAATAAGCGTTCTAAAGTGCTTTAAAAATTCAAAGACATCTTTCAATGGTTAACTAACGCAAGGCGCAATATCAGACCTTAATATTGACCCATAATATTTAAATTGGACCAGGTATTATATTACAGGGTAATAGTGTACCCTACCACAGGAAATAATTATAGGTCAATTAGGGGGTACACTATGTATATTTTAAATAGTGCATTAAAACAAGGAAATACGAAGACACTTTTCTATGTTAACTAACGGCACGGTATCGGACCTTAACATTGACCTATAATTTTTAAATTGGACCACGTATTATATTACAGGGTAATAGTGTACCCTCCCACAGGAAATAATTATAGGTCAATTAGGGGGTACACAGCGTAACCCCAAAGTTTACTATGTATGCCTATGCGAAATAGAGTGTTCTGAGAAGCTTAAAATGAAAAAATAGGCGTTCTAAAATGCTTTAAAAATTCAAAGACATCTTTCAATGGTTAACTAACGCAAGGCGCAATATCAGACCTTAATATTGACCCATATTATTTAAATTGGACCAGGTATTATATTACAGGGTAATAGTGTACCCTACCACAGGAAATAATTATAGGTCAATTAGGGGGTACACTATGTATATTTTAAATAGTGCATTAAAACAAGGAAATTCGAAGACACTTTTCTATGTTTACTAACGGCACGGTATCGGACCATAATATTGACCTATAATTTATAAATTGGACCACGTATTATATTACAGGGTTATAGTGTGCCCTACCACAGGAAATAATTATAGGTCAATTAGGGGGTACAGAGCGTGACCCTAAAGTTTACAATGTATGCCTATGCGAAATAAAGTGTTCTGAGAAGCTTAAAATGAGGAAATAAGCGTTCTAAAATGCTTTAAAAATTCAAAGACACTTTTCTATGTAAATTAACGGCGCGGTATCGGACCTTAATATTGACCTATAATTTTTAAATTGGACCACGTATTATATTACAGGGTAATAGTGTACCCTACCACAGGAAATAATTATAGGTCAATTAGGGGGTACACAGCGTGAACCTAAAGTTTACTATGTATGCCTATGCGAAATAGAGTGTTCTGAGAAGCTTAAAATGAAGAAATAAGCGTTCTAAAATGCTTTAAAAATTCAAAGACATCTTTCAATGGTTAACTAACGCAAGGCGCGATATCAGACCTTAATATGGAACCATAATATTTAAATTGGACCAGGTATTATATTACAGGGTAATAGTGTACCCTACAACAGGAAATAATTATAGGTCAATTAGGGGGTACACTATGTATATTTTAAATAATGCATTAAAACAAGGAAATTCGAAGACTCTTTTCTATGTCAACTAACGGTAGGGTATCGGACCTTAATATTGACCTATAATTTTTAAATTGGACCACTTATTATATTACAGGGAAATAGTGTACCCTACCACAGGAAATAATTATAGGTCAATTAGGGGGTACACAGCGTGACCCTAAAGTTTACTATGTATGCCTATGCGAAATAACGTGTTCTGAGAAGCTTAAAATGAGGAAATAAGCGTTCTAAAATGCTTTAAAAATTCAAAGACACTTTTCTATGTTAACTAACGGCACGGTATCGGACCTTAATATTGACCTATAATTTTTAAATTGGACCACGTATTATATTACAGGGAAATAGTGTACCCTACCACAGGAAATAATTATAGGTCAATTAGGGGGTACACAGCGTGACCCTAAAGTTTACTATGTATGCCTATGCGAAATAGAGTGTTCTGAGAAGCTTAAAATTAAGAAATAAGCGTTCTAAAATGCTTTAAAAATTCAAAGACATCTTTCAATGGTTAACTAACGCAAGGCGCAATATCAGACCTTAATATTGACCCATAATACTTAAATTGGACCAGGTATTATATTACAGAGTAATAGCGTACTCTACCACAGGAAATAATTATAGGTCAATTAGGGGGTACACTATGTATATTTTAAATAGTGCATTAAAACAAGGAAATACGAAGATACTTTTCTATGTTAACTAACGGCACGGTATCGGACCTTAATTTTGACCTATAATTTTTTAAATTGGACCACGAATTATATTACAGGGTAATAGTGTACCCTACCACAGGAAATAATTATAGGTCAATTAGGGGGTACACAGCGTGACCCTAAAGTTTACTATGTATGCCTATGCGAAATAAAGTGTTCTGAGAAGCTTAAAATGAGGAAATAAACGTTCTAAAATGCTTTAAAAATTCAAAGACACTTTTCTATGTTAATTAACGGCACGGTATCGGACCTTAATATTGACCTATAATTTTTAAATTGGACCACGTATTATATTACAGGGTGATAGTGTACCCTACCACAGAAAATAATTATAGGTCAATTAGGGGGTACACAGCATGACCCTAAAGTTTACTATGTATGCCTATGCGAAATAAGGGGTTCTGAGAAGCTTAAAATGAAGAAATAAGCGTTCTAAAGTGCTTTAAAAATTCAAAGACATCTTTCAATGGTTAACTAACGCAAGGCGCAATATCAGACCTTAATATTGACCCATAATATTTAAATTGGACCAGGTATTATATTACAGGGTAATAGTGTACCCTACCACAGGAAATAATTATAGGTCAATTAGGGGGTACACTATGTATATTTTAAATAGTGCATTAAAACAAGGAAATACGAAGACACTTTTCTATGTTAACTAACGGCACGGTATCGGACCTTAACATTGACCTATAATTTTTAAATTGGACCACGTATTATATTACAGGGTAATAGTGTACCCTCCCACAGGAAATAATTATAGGTCAATTAGGGGGTACACAGCGTAACCCCAAAGTTTACTATGTATGCCTATGCGAAATAGAGTGTTCTGAGAAGCTTAAAATGAAAAAATAGGCGTTCTAAAATGCTTTAAAAATTCAAAGACATCTTTCAATGGTTAACTAACGCAAGGCGCAATATCAGACCTTAATATTGACCCATATTATTTAAATTGGACCAGGTATTATATTACAGGGTAATAGTGTACCCTACCACAGGAAATAATTATAGGTCAATTAGGGGGTACACTATGTATATTTTAAATAGTGCATTAAAACAAGGAAATTCGAAGACACTTTTCTATGTTTACTAACGGCACGGTATCGGACCATAATATTGACCTATAATTTATAAATTGGACCACGTATTATATTACAGGGTTATAGTGTGCCCTACCACAGGAAATAATTATAGGTCAATTAGGGGGTACAGAGCGTGACCCTAAAGTTTACAATGTATGCCTATGCGAAATAAAGTGTTCTGAGAAGCTTAAAATGAGGAAATAAGCGTTCTAAAATGCTTTAAAAATTCAAAGACATTTTTCAATGTTAACTAACGGCACGGTATCAGACCTTAATATTGACCTATAATTTTTAAATTGGACCACGTATTATATTACAGGGTAATAGTGTACCCTACCACAGGAAATAAATATATGTCATTTAGGGGGGACACAGCGTGACCCTAAATTTTACTATGTATGCCTATGCGATACAGAGTGTTCTGAGAAGCTTAAAATGAAGAAATAAGCGTTCTAAAATGCTTTAAAAATTCAAAGACATCTTTCAATGGTTAACTAACGCAAGGCGCAATATCAGACCTTAATATTGACCCATATCATTTAAATTGGACCAGGTATTATATTACAGGGTAATAGTGTACCCTACCACAGGAAATAATTATAGGTCAATTAGGGGGTACACTATGTATATTTTAAATAGTGCATTAAAACAAGGAAAAACGAAGACACTTTTCTATGTTAACTAACGGCACGGTATCGGACCTTAATATTGACCTATAATTTTTAAATTGGACCACGTATTATATTACAGGGTGATAGTGTACCCTACCACAGGAAATAATTATAGGTCAATTAGGGGGTACACAGCGTGACCCCAAAGTTTACTATGTATGCCTATGCGAAATAGCGTGTTCTGAGAAGCTTAAAATGAAGAAATAAGCTTTCTAAAATGCTTTAAAAATTCAAAGACATCTTTCAATGGTTAACTAACGCAAGGCGCAATATCAGACCTTAATATTGACACATATTATTTAAATTGGACCAGGTATTATATTACAGGGTAATAAAGTACCGTACCACAGGAAATAATTATAGGTCAATTAGGGGGTGCACTATGTATATTTTAAATAGTGCATTAAAACAAGGAAATTCGAAGACTCTTTTCTATGTTAACTAACGGTAGGGTATCGGACCTTAATATTGACCCAAAATTTTTAAATTGGACCACGTATTATATTACAGGGTGATAGTGTACCCTACCACAGAAAATAATTATAGGTCAATTAGGGGGTAC
This sequence comes from Parasteatoda tepidariorum, assembly GCF_982258835.1. Lineage (NCBI taxonomy): Eukaryota > Metazoa > Arthropoda > Arachnida > Araneae > Theridiidae > Parasteatoda > Parasteatoda tepidariorum. Next base: position 341,986 of record NW_028257392.1, on the reverse strand, counting down.
GCAGCGTGACCCTAAAGTTTACTATGTATGCCTATGCGAAATAAAGTGTTCTGAGAAGCTTAAAATGAAGAAATAAGCGTTCTAAAATGCTTTAAAAATTCAAAGACATCTTTCAATGGTTAACTAACGCAAGGCGTAATATCAGACCTTAATATTGTTCCATAATATTTAAATTGGACCAGGTATTATATTACTGGGTAATAGTGTACCCTACCACAGGAAATAATTACAGGTCAATTAGGGGGTACACTATGTATATTTTAAATAGTGCATTGAAACAAGGAAATTCGAAGACACTTTTCTATGTTAACTAACGGCACGGTATCGGACCTTAATATTGAACTAGAATTTTTAAATTGGACCACGTACTATATTATAGGGTAATAGTGTAACCTACCACAGAAAATAATTATAGGTCAATTAGGGGGTACACAGCGTGACCCTAAAGTTTAATATGTATGCCTATGCGAAATAAAGTGTTCTGAGAAGCTTAAACTACAGCTGGACACTACACTGCCCTTATAGACCCTACCAAAGACTTAAGTTCTCAGTAGCGCTTCCGCTCTAATCAGTGGCCAAATATGGCGGACCCTCAATGGCCCTACTGCAGCACGTGTACGGCTTTATAGCCGCGTTGCGGGGGCCGAAATGGCAGGAAATTACACTGCCCTACTACGACACGCCAGTGCCTTTACTCCTCAGTTGGGCTTCCGCTCTAATCCGTGGCCAAAGATGGCGAACACTACCGCCCCCTAATGCCGCACGTGCACGGCTGTAGTGCCGCGTTGCAGTGGCGAAAATGGCAGGAAACTACACTGCCCAACTACTACACGCCAGTGCCTTTACTCCTCAGTTCGGCTTCCGCTCTAAATAGTGGAAAAATATGGCGGCCACTATGGCCCTTCAGCGGCACTCGCGCGGCTGTAGAGCCGCGTTTCGGTGGCCCAACATGTCGGACTCTTCCCAGCCCAACTACGACACGACTGTGCCTTTACTCCTCAGTTGGTCTTCCGCTCTAATCCCAGGCTAAAAAATGGCGAACACTCCAAGGCCCTAATGCTGCACGTGCACGGCTGTAGTGCCGCGTTGCAGAGGCGAAAATGGCAGGAAACTACACTGCCCTATTTCTACACACCAATGCCTTTACTCCTCAGTTCGACTTCCGCTCTAAATAGTGGAAAAATATGGCGGACACTCCATGGTCCTCCTGCGGCTCGTGCGCGGCTGTAGTCAGGCGATGCGGTGGCCCAGCATGTCTGACGCTACATGTCCCGTCTACGACACGCCAGTGCCTTCACTCCTCAGTTCGGCTTCCGCTCTAAATAGTGGAAAAATATGGCGGGCACTCCATGGCCCTACTGCGGCACGTGCGCGGCTTTAGTGACGCGTTGCGGTGGCCCAACATGTCGGACGCTACACTGCCCGACTACGGCACGCCTGTGCCTTTACTCCTCAGTTCGGCTTCCGCTCTAAATAGTGGAAAAATATGGCGGTTACTCCATGGTCGTACTGCGGCATGTGCACGGCTGTAGTGCAGCGTAGCAGTGGCGAAAATGGCAGGAAACTACACTGCCCAACTACTACACGACAGTGCCATTACTCCTCAGTTCGGCTTCCGCTCTAAATAGTGGAAAAATATGGCGGACACTCTATGGCATTTCTGCGGCATATGCACGGCTTTAGTGCCGCGTTGCGGTGGCCAAAATGGCAGGAAACTACATTGCCCTATTTATACACACCAGTGCCTTTACTCCTTAGTTCGGCTTCCGCTCTAATCTGTGACCAAAGAAGGCAGACACTCTATGGCAATACTGCGGCACGTGCGCGGCTGTAGTGCCGCGTTGCGGTAGCCCAAAATGTCGGATTCTGCACTGCCCTACTACGACACGCCAGTGCCTTTACTCCTCAGTTGGGCTTCCGCTCCACTCCGTGGCCAAAGATGGCGAACAGTCTATAGCCCTAGAGCGGCACGCCCGCGGCTGTAGTGCCGCGTTGCGGTGGCCCAAAATGTCAGACTCTACACTGCCCTACTACGACACGCCAGTGCCCTTACTCCTCAGTTGGGCTTCCGCTCTAATCCCAGGCTAAAAAATGGCGAACTCTCCAAGGCCCTAATGCTGCACGTGCACGGCTGTAGTGCCGCGTCACGGTGGCCAAATTGGCAGGAAATCACACTGCCCAATTTCTACACACCAGTGCATTTACTCCTCAGTTCTGCCTCCGCTCTCTTTAGTGACCAAAGAAGGCGGACACTCTATGGCCCTTCAGCGGCACGTGCACGGCTGTAGTGCCGCGTTGAGGTGGCCCAACTTGTTGGACGCTACACAGTCCGACTACAAAACGCCAGTGCCTTTACTCCACAGTTGGGCTTCAGATCTAATCAGTGGCCAAAGATGGCGAACAGTTTATAGCCCTAATGCTGCACGTGCACGGCTGTAGTGCCGCGTTGCGGTGGCCAAAATGGCAGGAAACTACACTGCCCTATTTCTACACGCTAGTGCCTTTTCTCCTCAGTTCGACTTCCGCTCAAATTAGTAGGCAAAGATGGCGGACAGTCTATAGCCATTCTGCGGCACGTCCGCTGTTGTAGCTCCGCGTTGCGGTGCCCCAAAATGGTGGACACTTCACAGCCCTACTACGACACGCCTGTGCCTTCACTCCTCTGTTGCTCTTCCGCTCTAATCCGTGGCCAAAGTTGGCAGAGTCTCCATGGCCCTACTGCGCCACGTGTGCGGCTTTATAGCCACGTTGCGTAGGCCAAAATGTCTGGAAGCTACACTGCCCTACTACGACACGCCAGTGCCTTTACTCCTCAGTTGGGCTATCCCTCTAATCCGTGGCCAAAAAATGGTGAACACTCCAAGGCCCTAATGCTGCACGTGCACGGCTGTAGTGCCGCGTTGTGGTGGCCAAAATGGCAGGAAACTACCCATCCCTTTTTCTACACGCCAGTTCCATTACTCCTCAGTTCGGCTTCCGCTCTAATTGGTGACCAAAGAAAGCGGACTCTCTATGGTGCTATTGCGGCTTGTGCGCAGCTGTAGTGCCGCGTTGCGGTTGCCCAACTTGTCGGTCGCTACACTGCCCGACTACAACACGCCAGTGCTTTTACTCCACAGTTCTGCTTCCGCTCTAATCAGGAGCCAAAGATGGCGGACAGTCTATAGCCCTTTTGCGGCACGTCCACGGCTGAATGTGCCAAGTTGCGATTGCGCAAAATGGTGGACACTACACTGCCCTTCGAGACCCTACCAAAGACTTAAGTTCTCAATAGCGCTTCCGCTCAAATCAGTGGCCAAATATGGCGGACCCTCCATGGCCCTACTTCGGCACGTGTGCGGCTTTATAGCTGCGTTGCGGGGGCCAAAATGGCTGGAAATTACACTGCCCTGCTACGACACGCCAGTGCCGTTACTCCTCAGTAGAGCTTCCGCTCTAATCCCAGGCTAAAAAATGGCGAACACTCCAAGGCCCTATTGCTGCACGTGCACGGCTGTAGTGCCGCGTTGCGGTAGCCAAAATGGCAGGAAATTACACTGCCCTATTTCTACACCCCAGTGCCTTTACTCCTCAGTTCGGCATCCGCTATAAATAGTGGAAAAATATGGCGGACACTCCATGGCCCTTCAGCGGCACGTGCGCGGCTGTAGTGCCGCGTTGCTGTAGCTCAAATTGTCGGATTCTGCACTGCCCAACTACGACACGACTGTGCCTTTACTCCTCAGTTGGGCTTCCACTCCACTCCGTGGCCAAAGAATGCGAACAGTCTATAGCCCTAGTGTGGCACGTCCGCGGCTGTAGTGCCGCGTTGCGGTGGCCCAAAATGTCGGACTCTAGACTGCCCTACTACGACACGGCAGTGCCTTTACTCCTCAGTTGGTCTTCCGCTCTAATCCCAGGCTAAAAAATGGCGAACACTCCAAGGCCCTAATGCTGCACGTGCACGGCTGTAGTGCCGCGTTGCAGTGGCGAAAATGGCAGGAAACTACACTGCCCAACTACTACACGCCAGTGCCATTACTCCTCAGTTCGGCTTCCACTCTAAATAGTGGGAAAATATGGCGGACACTCTATGGCATTTCTGCGGCACGTGCACGGCTTTAGTGCCGCGTTGCGGTGGCCAAAATGGCAGGAAACTACACTGTCCTATTTCTACACACCAGTGCCTTTACTCCTCAGTAGGGCATCCGCTCTAATCTGTGTCCAAAGAAGGCGGGCACTCCATGGTCCAACTGCGGCGCATGGGCAACTGTAGTGCCGCGTTGTGATGGCCCAAAATAGCGGACACTACACTGCCCTACATGACCCTATCAAAGACTTAAGTTCTCAATTGCGCTTCCACTCTAAGCATTGGCCAAAAATAGGCGGACACTCCACAGCTCTAATGCGGCACGTCCGCGGATGTAGTGTCGTGTTGCGGTAGCCCAAATTGTCTAACTCTTCGCTGCCCTACTACGACACGCCAGTCCCATAACCCCTCATTTGGGATAACGCTCTTATCCGTTGCCAAAGAATGCGGACACTCCACGGTCCTATTGCGGCTTGTGCACAGCTGTAATGCCGCGTTGCAGTGGCCAAAATGGCGGAAACTACTCTGCCCTACTACGACACGCGGGAGCCTTTACTCCTCAGGTCGGCTTCCGCCCTAATCAGTGACCAAAGATGGCGGACCCTCCTTTTCCCTTCTGCGACACGTGCACGACTGTAGTGCCGCGTTGCGGTTGCCCAACTTGTCGGTCGCTACACTGCCCGACTACAACACGCCAGTGCTTTTATTCCACAGTTCTGCTTCCGCTCTAATCAGGAGCCAAAGAAGGCGGACAGTCTATAGCCCTTTTGCGGCACGTCCACGGCTGAATGTGCCAAGTTGCGATTGCCCAAAATGGTGGACACTACACTGCCCTTCGAGACCCTACCAAAGACTTAAGTTCTCAGTAGCGCTTCCGCTCTTATCAGTGGCCAAATATGGCGGACCCTCCATGGCCCTACTTCGGCACGTGTGCGGCTTTATAGCAGCGTTTGCGGGGGCCAAAATGGCAGGAAATTACACTGCCCTACTACGACACGCCAGTGCCGTTACTCCTCAGTAGGGCTTCCGCTATAATCCGTGGCCAAAGATGGCGAACACTACCGCCCCCTAATGCCGCACGTGCACGGCTGTAGTGCCGCGTTGCAGTGGCGAAAATGGCAGGAAACTACACTGCCCAACTACTACACGCCAGTGCCTTTACTCCTCAGTTCGGCTTCCGCTCTAAATAGTGGCAAAATATGGCGGACACTCCATGGCCCTTCAGCGGCACTCGCGCGGCTGAAGTGCCGCGTTTCGGTGCCCCAACATGTCGGACTCTTCCCAGCCCTACGACCACACGCCTGTGCCTTTACTCCTCAGTTCGGCTTCCGCTCTAATCTGTGACCAAAGAAGGCGGACACTCTATGGCATTTCTGCGGCACGTGCGCGGCTGTAGTGCCGAGTAGCGGTAGCCCAAATTGTCGGATTCAGCGCAGCCCAACTGCGACACGACAGTGCTTTTACTCCTCAGTTGGGCTTCCGCTCCACTCCGTGGCCAAAGATGGCGAACACTCCAAGGCCCTAATGCTGCACGTGCACGGCTGTAGTGCCGCGTTGCAGTGGCGAAAATGGCAGGAAACTACACTCCCAACTACTACACGCCAGTGTCATTACTCCTCAGTTCGGCTTCCGCTCTAAATAGTGGAAAAATATGGCGGACACTCTATGGCATTTCTGCGGCATGTGCACGGCTTTAGTGCCGCGTTGCGGTGGCCAAAATGGCAGGAAACTACGCTGCCCTATTTCTACACGCCAGTGCCTTTGCTCCTCAGATCGGCTTCCGCTCTAATCTGTGACCAAAGAAGGCGGACACTCTATGGCAATACTGCGGCACGTGCGTGGCTGTAGTGCCGCGTTTCGGTAGCCCAAAATGTCGGATTCTGCACTGCCCTACTACGACACGCCAGTGCCTTTACTCCTCAGTTTGGCTTCCACTCCACTCCGTGGAAAAAGATGGCGAACAGTCTATAGCCCTTGACCGGCACGCCCGCGGCTGTAGTGCCGCGTTGCGGTGGCCCAAAATGTCAGACTCTACACTGCCCTACTACGACACGCCAGTGCCTTTACTCCTCAGTTGGGCTTCCGCTCTAATCCCAGGCTAAAAAATGGCGAACTCTCCAAGACCCTAATGCTGCACGTGCACGGCTGTAGTGCCGCGTTGCGGTGGCCAAATTGGCAGGAAATTACACTGCCCTGCTACGACACGCGAGTGCCTTTACTTCTCAGGTCGGCTTCCGCCCTAATCAGTGACCAAAGATGGCGGACTCTCCATGGACTTTCTGCGGCACGTGCACGACTGTAGTGCTGCGTTGCGGTGGCCCAACTTGTCGGTCGCTATACTGCCTGACTACAACACGCCAGTGCCTTTACTCCACAGTTCTGCTTCCGCTCTAATCAGGAGCCAAAGATGGCGGACAGTCTATAGCCCTTCTGTGGTACGTCCACGGCTGAATGTGCCAAGTTGCGATTGCCCAAAATGGTGGACACTACACTGCCCTTCTAGACCCTACCAAAGACTTAAGTTCTCAGTAGCGCTTCCGCTCTAATCAGTGGCCAAATATGGCAGACACTTCATGGCCCTACTGCGGCACGTGTGCGGCTTTATAGCCGCGTTGCGGGGACCAAAATGGCAGGAAATTACACTGCCCTACTACTACACGCCAGTGTCTTTACTCCTCAGTTCGGCTTCCGTTCTAATCTGTGACCAAAGAAGGCGGACACTCTATGGCAATCCTGCGGCACGTGCGCGGCTGTAGTGCAACGTTGCGGTAGCCCAAAATGTCGGATTCTGCACTGCCCTACTACGACACGCCAGTGCCTTTACTCCTCAGATGGGCTTCCGCTCCACTCCGTGGCCAAAGATGGCGAACAGTCTATAGCCCTAGAGCGGCACGCCCGCGGCTGTAGTGCCGCGTTGCGGTGGCCCAAAATGTCAGACTCTACACTGCCCTACTACTACAGGCCAGTGCCTTTACTCCTCAGTTGGGCTTCCGCTCTAATCCCAGGCTAAAAAATGGCGAACTCTCCAAGGCCCTAATGCTGCACGTGCACGGCTGTAGTGCCGCGTTGCAGTGGCGAAAATGGCAGGAAACTACACTGCCCAACTACTACACGCCAGTGCCATTACTCCTCTGTCCTGCCTCCGCTCTCTTTAGTGACCAAAGAAGGCGTACACTCTATGGCCCTTCAACGGCACGTTCGCGGCTGTAGTGCCGCGTTGTGGTGGCCCAAAATAGTGGACACTACACTGAACTACAAGACCCTACCAAAGACTTAAGTTCTCAGTTGCGCTTCCACTCTAATCAGTGGTCAAAGATGGTGGACACTCCATAGCTCTACTGCGGCACGTTCGCGGCTGTAGTGCCGCGTTGCGGTGTCCAAAATGTCGGACTCTACACTGCCCTACTACGACGCGCCAGTCCCTTTACCCCTCTGTTGGGTTTCCTCTCTAATCCGTAGCCAAAGATTGCGGACACTCCACGGTCCTAATGCTGCACGTGCACGGCTGTATTACCGCGTTGCGCTGGCCAAAATGGCAGGAAACTACACTGCCCTATTTCTACACGCCAGTGCCTTTACTCCTCAGTTCGACTTCCGCTCAAATAAGTGAACAAAGAAGGCGGACACTCTATGGCCCTATTGCGGCACATGCGCGGCTGTAGTGTCGCGTTGCGGTGGCCAAAATTGTCGGACTCTACACTGCCCTACTACGACACACCAGTGCCTTTACTTCTCTGTTCGGCTTCCGCTCTAAATAGTGGAAAAAGATGGCGGACACTCCATGGCCCTTCAGCGGCACGTGCACGGCTGTAGCGCCGCGTTGCGGGGGCCAAAATGGCAGGAAACTACACTGCCCTACTACGACACGAAAGTGCCTTTATTCCTCAGTTGGGCTTCCGCTCTAATCCGTGGCCAAAAAATGGCGAACACTCCAAGGCCCTAATGCGGCACGTGCACGGCTGTAGTGCCGCGTTGTGGTGGCCAAAATGGCAGGAAACTACACTGCCCTACAACGAAAAGCCAGTGCCTTTACACCTCAGTTGGGCTTCCACTCTAATCACTGGCCAAAGATTTCGGACACTCCATGGTCCAACTGCGGCACATGCGCAACTGTAGTGCCGCGTTGTGGTGGCCCAAAATAGCGGACACTACACCGCCCTACATGACCCTACCAAAGACATAAGTTCTCAATTGCGCTTCCACACTAAGCATTGGCCAAAGATGGCGGACACTCCATAGCTCTAATGCGGCACGTCCGCGGCTGTAGTGCCGCGTTGCGGTGGCCTAACTTTTCAGTCGCTACACTGCCCTACTACGACACGCCAGTCCCTTTACCCCTCTGTTGGGTTTCCGCTCTAATCCGTAGCCAAAGATTGCGGACACTCCACGGTCCTAATGCTGCACGTGCACGGCTGTATTACCGCGTTGCGGTGGCCAAAATGGCAGGAAACTACACTGCCATATTTCTACACGCCAGTGCCTTTACTCCTCAGTTCGACTTCCGCTCAAATTAGTGAACAAAGAAGGCGGACACTCTATGGCCCTATTGCGGCACATGCGCGGCTGTAGTGCCGCGTTGCGGTGGCCTAAATTGTCGGACTCTACACTGCCCTACTACGACACACCAGTGCCTTTACTCCTCTGTTCGGCTTCCGCTCTAAATAGTGGAAAAAGATGGCGGACACTCCATGGCCCTACAGCGGCACGTGCACGGCTGTAGCGCCGCTTTGCGGGGGCCAAAATGGCAGGAAACTACACTGCCCTACTACGACACGAAAGTGCCTTTATTCCTCAGTTGGGCTTCCGCTCTAATCCGTGGCCAAAAAATGGCGAACACTCCAAGGCCCTAATGCGGCACGTGCACGGCTGTAGTGCCGCGTTGTGGTGGCCAAAATGGCAGGAAACTACACTGCCCTACAACGAAAAGCCAGTGCCATTACATCTCAGTTGGGCTTCCACTCTAATCAGTGGCCAAAGATTTCGGACACTCCATGGTCCAACTGCGGCACATTCGCAACTGTAGTGCCGCGTTGTGGTGGCCCAAAATAGCGGACACTACACCGCCCTACATGACAATACCAAAGACATAAGTTCTCAATTGCGCTTCCACACTAAGCATTGGCCAAAGATGGCGGACACTCCAAAGCTCTAATGCGGCACGTCCGCGGCTGTAGTGCCGCGTTGCGGTTGCCCAAATTGTCGAACTCATCGCTGTCCTACTACTAAACGCCAGTCCCATAACCCCTCAGTTGGGCTTCCGCTCTTATCCGTTGCCAAAGATTGCGGACCCTCCATGGCCCTACTGCGGCACGTGAGCGGCTTTATAGTTGCGTTGCGGGGACCAAAATGGCAGGAAATTACACTGCTCTACTACGACACGCGAGTGCTTTTACTCCTCAGGTCGGTTTCCGCCCTAATCAGTGACCAAAGATGGCGGACTCTCCGTGGCCCTTCTGCGGCACGTGCACGACTGTAGTGCCGCGTTGCGGTGGCCCAACATTTCAGTCGCTACACTGCCTGACTACAACACGCCAGTGCCTTTACTCCACAGTTCTGCTTCCGCTCTAATCACGAGCCAAAGATGGCGGACAGTCTATAGCCCTTCTGCGGCACGTCTACGGCTGAATGTGCCAAGTTGCGATTGCCTAAATTGGTGGACACTACACTGCCCTTCTAGACCCTACCAAAGACTTAAGTTCTCAGTAGCGCTTCCGCTCTAAACAGTTTCCAAATATGGCGGACCCTCCATGGCCCTACTGCGGCACGTGTGCGGCTTTATAGCCGCGTTGCGGGGGCCAAAATGGCAGGAAACTACACTGCCCTACAACAAAAAGCCAGTGCCTTTACACCTCAGTTGGGCTTCCACTCTAATCACTGGTCAAAGATTTCGGACACTCCACGGTCCTAATGCTGCACGTGCACGGCTGTATTACCGCGTTGCGGTGGCCAAAATGGCAGGAAACTACACTGCCCTATTTCTACACGCCTGTGCCTTTACTCCTCAGTTCGACTTCCGCTCAAATTAGTGAACAAAGAAGGCGGACACTCTATGGCCCTATTGCGGCACATGCGCGGCTGTAGTGCCGCGTTGCGGTGGCCTAAATTGTCGGACTCTACACTGCCCTACTACAAAACACCAGTGCCTTTACTCTCTGATCGGCTTCCGCTCTAAATAGTGTAAAAAGATTGCGGACACTCCATGGCCCTTCAGCGGCACGTGCACGGCTGTAGCGCCGCGTTGCGGGGGCCAAAATGGCAGGAAACTACACTGCCCTACTACGACACGAAAGTGCCTTTATTCCTCAGTTGGGCTTCCGCTCTAATCCGTGGCCAAAAAATGGCGAACACTCCAAGGCCCTAATGCGGCACGTGCACGGCTGTAGTGCCGCGTTGTGGTGGCCAAAATGGCAGGAAATTACACTGCCCTACAACGAAAAGCCAGTGCCTTTACACCTCAGTTGGGCTTCCACTCTAATCACTGGCCAAAGATTTCGGACACTCCATGGTCCAACTGCGGCACATGCGCAACTGTAGTGCCGCGTTGCGGTGGAACAAAATAGCGGACACTACACCGCCCTACATGACCCTACCAAAGACATAAGTTCTCAATTGCGCTTCCACACTAAGCATTGGCCAAAGATGGCGGACACTCCATAGCTCTAATGCGGCACGTCCACGGCTGTAGTGCCGCGTTGCGGTTGCCCAAATTGTCGAACTCATCGCTGCCCTACTACGAAACGCCAGTCCCATAACCCCTCAGTAGGGCTTCCGCTCTTATCCGTTGCCAAAGATTGCGAACCCTCCATGGCCCTACTGCGGCACGTGTGCGGCTTTATAGCTGCGTTGCGGGGGCCAAAATGGCAGGAACTTACACTGCCCTACTACGACACGCGAGTGCCTTTACTCCTCAGGTCGGCTTCCGCCCTAATCAGTGACCAAAGATGGCGGACTCTCCGTGGCCCTTCTGCGGCACGTGCACGACTGTAGAGCCGCGTTGCGGTGGCCCAACTTTTCAGTCACTACACTGCCTGACTACAACACGCCAGTGCCTTTACTCCACAGTTCTGCTTCCGCTCTAATCAGGAGCCAAAGATGGCGGACAGTCTATAGCCCTTCTGCGGCACGTCCACGGCTGAATGTGCCAAGTTGCGATTGCCCAAAATGGTGGACACTACACTGCCCTTCTAGACCCTACCAAAGACTTAAGTTCTCAGTAGCGCTTCCGCTCTAAACAGTGGCCAAATATGGCGGACCCTCCATGGCCCTACTGCGGCACGTGTGCGGCTTTATAGCCGCGTTGCGGGGGCCAAAATGGCAGGAAATTACACTGCCCTACTACGACATGCCAGTGCCTTTACTCCTCAGTTGGGCTTCCGCTCTAATCCGTGGCCAAAGATGGCGAACACTAACGCCCCCTAATGCCACACGTGCACGGCTGTAGTGCCGCGTTGCAGTGGCGAAAATGGCAGGAAACTACACTGCCCAACTACTACACGCCAGTGCCTTTACTCCTCAGTTCGGCTTCCACGCTAAATTGTGGAAAAATATGGCGGACACTCCTTGGCCCTTCAGCGGCACTCGCACGGCTGTAGAGCCGCGTTTCGGTGGCCCAACATGTCGGACTCTTCCCAGCCCTACTACCACACGCCTGTGCCTTTACTCCTCAGTTCGGCTTCCGCTCTAATCTGTGACCAAAGAAGGCGGACACTCTATGGCATTTCTGCGGCACGTGCGCGGCTGTAGTTCCGCGTTGCGGTGGCCCAAAATTTCAGTCGCTACACTGCCTGACTACAACACGCCAGTGCCTTTACTCCACAGTTCTGCTTCCGCTCTAATCACGAGCCAAAGATGGCGGACAGTCTATAGCCCTAGTGTGGCACGTCCGCGGCTGTAGTGCCGCGTTGCGGTGGCCCAAAATGTCGGACTCTACACTGCCCTACTACGACACGCCAGTGCCTTAACTCCTCAGTTGGTCTTCCGCTCTAATCCCATTCTAAAAAATGGCGAACACTCCAAGGCCCTAATGCTGCACGTGCACGACTGTAGTGCCGCGTTGCAGTGGCGAAAATGGCAGGAAACTACACTGCCCAACTACTACACGCCAGTGCCATTACTCCTCAGTTAGGCTTCCGCTCTAAATAGTGGAAAAATATGGCGGACACTCTATGGCATTTCTGCGGCACGTGCACGGCTTTAGTGCCGCGTTGCGGTGGCCAAAATGGCAGGAAACTACACTGCCCTATTTCTACACACCAGTGCCTTTACTCCTCAGTTCGGCTTCCGCTCTAATCTGTGACCAAAGAAGGCGGACACTCTATGGCAATACTGCGGCACGTGCGCGGCTGTAGTGCAACGTTGCGGTAGCCCAAGATGTCGGATTCTGCACTGCCCTACTACAACACGCCAGTGCCTTTACTCCGTAGTTGGGCTTCCGCTCCACTCCGTGGCCAAAGATGGCGAACAGTCTATAGCCCTAGAGCGGCACGCCCGTGGCTGTAGTGCCGCGTTGCGGTGGCCCAAAATGTCAGACTCTACACTGCCTTACTACGACACGCCAGTGCCTTTACTCCTCAGTTGGGCTTCCGCTCTAATCCCAGGCTAAAAAATGGCCAACTCTCCAAGACCCTAATGCTGCACGTGCACGGCTGTAGTGCCGCGCTGCGGTGGACAAATTGGCAGGAAACTACACTGCCCTATTTCTACACACCAGTGCATTTACTCCTCTGTTCTGCCTCCACTCTCTTTAGTGACCAAAGAAGGCGGACACTCTATGGCCCTTCAGCGGCACATGCATGGCTGTAGTGCCGCGTTGAGGTGGTCCAACTTGTTGGACGCTACACAGTCCGACTACAAAACGCCAGTGCCTTTACTCCACAGTTGGGCTGCAGCTCTAATCAGTGGCCAAAGATGGCGAACAGTTTATAGCCCTAGTGCGGCACGTCCGCGGCTTTAGTGCCGCGTTGCGGTTTCCAAAATGTCGGACTCTACACTGCCCTACTACGACACACCAGTGCCTTTACTCCTCTGCTCGGCTTCAGCTCTAAATAGTGGAAAAAGATGGCGGACACTCCATGGCCCTTCAGCGGCACGTGCGCGGCTGTAGTGCCGCGTTGCTGTAGCTCAAAGTGTCGGATTCTGCACTGCCCAACTACGACACGACTGTGCCTTTACTCCTCAGTTGGGCTTCCACTCCACTCTGTGGCCAAAGAATGCGAACAGTCTATAGCCCTAGTGTGGCACGTCCGCGGCTGTAGTGCCGCGTTGCGGTGGCCCAAAATGTCAGACTCTACACTGCCTTACTACGACACGCCAGTGCCTTTACTCCTCAGTTGGGCTTCCGCTCTAATCCCAGGCTAAAAAATGGCAAACTCTCCAAGACCCTAATGCTGCACGTGCACGGCTGTAGTGCCGCGCTGCGGTGGACAAATTGGCAGGAAACTACACTGCCCTATTTCTACACACCAGTGCATTTACTCCTCTGTTCTGCCTCCACTCTCTTTAGTGACCAAAGAAGGCGGACACTCTCTGGCCCTTCAGCGGCACGTGCATGGCTGTAGTGCCGCGTTGAGGTGGTCCAACTTGTTGGACGCTACACAGTCCGACTACAAAACGCCAGTGCCTTTACTCCACAGTTGGGCTGCAGCTCTAATCAGTGGCCAAAGATGGCGAACAGTTTATAGCCCTAGTGCGGCACGTCCGCGGCTGTAGTGCCGCGTTGCGGTTTCCAAAATGTCGGACTCTACACTGCCCTACTACGACACACCAGTGCCTTTACTCCTCTGCTCGGCTTCAGCTCTAAATAGTGGAAAAAGATGGCGGACACTCCATGGCCCTTCAGCGGCACGTGCGCGGCTGTAGTGCCGCGTTGCTGTAGCTCAAAGTGTCGGATTCTGCACTGCCCAACTACGACACGACTGTGCCTATACTCCTCAGTTGGGCTTCCACTCCACTCCGTGGCCAAAGAATGCGAACAGTCTATAGCCCTAGTGTGGCACGTCCGCGGCTGTAGTGCCGCGTTGCGGTGGCCCAAAATGTCGGACTCTACACTGCCCTACTACGACACGGCAGTGCCTTTACTCCTCAGTTGGTCTTCCGCTCTAATCCCAGGCTAAAAAATCTCGAACACTCCAAGGCCCTAATGCTGCATGTGCACGGCTGTAGTGCCGCGTTGCAGTGGCGAAAATGGCAGGAAACTATACTGCCCAACTACTACTCGCCAGTGCCATTACTCCTCAGTTCGGCTTCCGCTCTAAATAGTGGGAAAATATGGCGGACACTCTATGGCATTTCTGCGGCACGTGCACGGCTTTAGTGCCGCGTTGCGGTGGCCAAAATGGCAGGAAACTACACTGTCCTATTTCTACACACCAGTGCCTTTACTCCTCAGTAGGGCATCCGCTCTAATCTGTGTCCAAAGAAGGCGGACACTCCATGGTCCAACTGCGGCGCATGGACAACTGTAGTGCCGCGTTGTGGTGGCCCAAAATAGCGGACACTACACTGCCCTACATGACCCTACCAAAGACTTAAGTTCTCAATTGCGCTTCCACTCTAAGCATTTGCCAAAAATAGGCGGACACTCCACAGCTCTAATGCGGCACGTCCGCGGATGTAGTGCCGTGTTGCGGTAGCCCAAATTGTCTAACTCTTCGCTGCCCTAATACGACACGCCAGTCCCATAACCCCTCATTTGGGATAACGCTCTTATCCGTTGCCAAAGATTGCGGACACTCTACGGTCCTATTGCGGCTTGTGCACAGCTGTAGTGCCGCGTTGCAGTGGCCAAAATGGCGGAAACTACTCTGCCCTACTACGACACGCGAGAGCCTTTACTCCTCAGGTCGGCTTCCGCCCTAATCAGTTACCAAAGCTGGTGGACCCTCCTTTTCCCTTCTACGACACGTGCACGACTGTAGTGCCGCGTTGCGGTGGCCCAACTTTTCGGTTGCTACACTGCCCGACTACAACACGCCAGTGCTTTTATTCCACAGTTCTGCTTCCGCTCAAATCAGGAGCCAAAGAAGGCGGACAGTCTATAGCCCTTTTGCGGCACGTCCACGGCTGAATGTGCCAAGTTGCGATTGCCCAAAATGGTGGACACTACACTGCCCTTCTAGACCCTACCAAAGACTTAAGTTCTCAGTAGCGCTTCCGCTCTAATCAGTGGCCAAATATGGCAGACACTTCATGGCCCTACTGCGGCACGTGTGCGGCTTTATAGCCGCGTTGCGGGGACCAAAATGGCAGGAAATTACACTGCCCTACTACTACACGCCAGTGTCTTTACTCCTCAGTTCGGCTTCCGTTCTAATCTGTGACCAAAGAAGGCGGACACTCTATGGCAATCCTGCGGCACGTGCGCGGCTGTAGTGCAACGTTGCGGTAGCCCAAAATGTCGGATTCTGCACTGCCCTACTACGACACGCCAGTGCCTTTACTCCTCAGATGGGCTTCCGCTCCACTCCGTGGCCAAAGATGGCGAACAGTCTATAGCCCTAGAGCGGCACGCCCGCGGCTGTAGTGCCGCGTTGCGGTGGCCCAAAATGTCAGACTCTACACTGCCCTACTACTACAGGCCAGTGCCTTTACTCCTCAGTTGGGCTTCCGCTCTAATCCCAGGCTAAAAAATGGCGAACTCTCCAAGGCCCTAATGCTGCACGTGCACGGCTGTAGTGCCGCGTTGCAGTGGCGAAAATGGCAGGAAACTACACTGCCCAACTACTACACGCCAGTGCCATTACTCCTCTGTTCTGCCTCCGCTCTCTTTAGTGACCAAAGAAGGCGTACACTCTATGGCCCTTCAACGGCACGTTCGCGGCTGTAGTGCCGCGTTGTGGTGGCCCAAAATAGTGGACACTACACTGAACTACAAGACCCTACCAAAGACTTAAGTTCTCAGTTGCGCTTCCACTCTAATCAGTGGTCAAAGATGGTGGACACTCCATAGCTCTACTGCGGCACGTTCGCGGCTGTAGTGCCGCGTTGCGGTGTCCAAAATGTCGGACTCTACACTGCCCTACTACGACACGCCAGTCCCTTTACCCCTCTGTTGGGTTTCCTCTCTAATCCGTAGCCAAAGATTGCGGACACTCCACGGTCCTAATGCTGCACGTGCACGGCTGTATTACCGCGTTGCGCTGGCCAAAATGGCAGGAAACTACACTGCCCTATTTCTACACGCCAGTGCCTTTACTCCTCAGTTCGACTTCCGCTCAAATAAGTGAACAAAGAAGGCGGACACTCTATGGCCCTATTGCGGCACATGCGCGGCTGTAGTGTCGCGTTGCGGTGGCCAAAATTGTCGGACTCTACACTGCCCTACTACGACACACCAGTGCCTTTACTTCTCTGTTCGGCTTCCGCTCTAAATAGTGGAAAAAGATGGCGGACACTCCATGGCCCTTCAGCGGCACGTGCACGGCTGTAGCGCCGCGTTGCGGGGGCCAAAATGGCAGGAAACTACACTGCCCTACTACGACACGAAAGTGCCTTTATTCCTCAGTTGGGCTTCCGCTCTAATCCGTGGCCAAAAAATGGCGAACACTCCAAGGCCCTAATGCGGCACGTGCACGGCTGTAGTGCCGCGTTGTGGTGGCCAAAATGGCAGGAAACTACACTGCCCTACAACGAAAAGCCAGTGCCTTTACACCTCAGTTGGGCTTCCACTCTAATCACTGGCCAAAGATTTCGGACACTCCATGGTCCAACTGCGGCACATGCGCAACTGTAGTGCCGCGTTGTGGTGGCCCAAAATAGCGGACACTACACCGCCCTACATGACCCTACCAAAGACATAAGTTCTCAATTGCGCTTCCACACTAAGCATTGGCCAAAGATGGCGGACACTCCATAGCTCTAATGCGGCACGTCCGCGGCTGTAGTGCCGCGTTGCGGTGGCCTAACTTTTCAGTCGCTACACTGCCCTACTACGACACGCCAGTCCCTTTACCCCTCTGTTGGGTTTCCGCTCTAATCCGTAGCCAAAGATTGCGGACACTCCACGGTCCTAATGCTGCACGTGCACGGCTGTATTACCGCGTTGCGGTGGCCAAAATGGCAGGAAACTACACTGCCATATTTCTACACGCCAGTGCCTTTACTCCTCAGTTCGACTTCCGCTCAAATTAGTGAACAAAGAAGGCGGACACTCTATGGCCCTATTGCGGCACATGCGCGGCTGTAGTGCCGCGTTGCGGTGGCCTAAATTGTCGGACTCTACACTGCCCTACTACGACACACCAGTGCCTTTACTCCTCTGTTCGGCTTCCGCTCTAAATAGTGGAAAAAGATGGCGGACACTCCATGGCCCTACAGCGGCACGTGCACGGCTGTAGCGCCGCTTTGCGGGGGCCAAAATGGCAGGAAACTACACTGCCCTACTACGACACGAAAGTGCCTTTATTCCTCAGTTGGGCTTCCGCTCTAATCCGTGGCCAAAAAATGGCGAACACTCCAAGGCCCTAATGCGGCACGTGCACGGCTGTAGTGCCGCGTTGTGGTGGCCAAAATGGCAGGAAACTACACTGCCCTACAACGAAAAGCCAGTGCCATTACATCTCAGTTGGGCTTCCACTCTAATCAGTGGCCAAAGATTTCGGACACTCCATGGTCCAACTGCGGCACATTCGCAACTGTAGTGCCGCGTTGTGGTGGCCCAAAATAGCGGACACTACACCGCCCTACATGACAATACCAAAGACATAAGTTCTCAATAGCGCTTCCACACTAAGCATTGGCCAAAGATGGCGGACACTCCAAAGCTCTAATGCGGCACGTCCGCGGCTGTAGTGCCGCGTTGCGGTTGCCCAAATTGTCGAACTCATCGCTGTCCTACTACTAAACGCCAGTCCCATAACCCCTCAGTTGGGCTTCCGCTCTTATCCGTTGCCAAAGATTGCGGACCCTCCATGGCCCTACTGCGGCACGTGAGCGGCTTTATAGCTGCGTTGCGGGGACCAAAATGGCAGGAAATTACACTGCTCTACTACGACACGCGAGTGCTTTTACTCCTCAGGTCGGTTTCCGCCCTAATCAGTGACCAAAGATGGCGGACTCTCCGTGGCCCTTCTGCGGCACGTGCACGACTGTAGTGCCGCGTTGCGGTGGCCCAACATTTCAGTCGCTACACTGCCTGACTACAACACGCCAGTGCCTTTACTCCACAGTTCTGCTTCCGCTCTAATCACGAGCCAAAGATGGCGGACAGTCTATAGCCCTTCTGCGGCACGTCTACGGCTGAATGTGCCAAGTTGCGATTGCCTAAATTGGTGGACACTACACTGCCCTTCTAGACCCTACCAAAGACTTAAGTTCTCAGTAGCGCTTCCGCTCTAAACAGTTTCCAAATATGGCGGACCCTCCATGGCCCTACTGCGGCACGTGTGCGGCTTTATAGCCGCGTTGCGGGGGCCAAAATGGCAGGAAACTACACTGCCCTACAACAAAAAGCCAGTGCCTTTACACCTCAGTTGGGCTTCCACTCTAATCACTGGTCAAAGATTTCGGACACTCCACGGTCCTAATGCTGCACGTGCACGGCTGTATTACCGCGTTGCGGTGGCCAAAATGGCAGGAAACTACACTGCCCTATTTCTACACGCCTGTGCCTTTACTCCTCAGTTCGACTTCCGCTCAAATTAGTGAACAAAGAAGGCGGACACTCTATGGCCCTATTGCGGCACATGCGCGGCTGTAGTGCCGCGTTGCGGTGGCCTAAATTGTCGGACTCTACACTGCCCTACTACAAAACACCAGTGCCTTTACTCTCTGATCGGCTTCCGCTCTAAATAGTGGAAAAAGATTGCGGACACTCCATGGCCCTTCAGCGGCACGTGCACGGCTGTAGCGCCGCGTTGCGGGGGCCAAAATGGCAGGAAACTACACTGCCCTACTACGACACGAAAGTGCCTTTATTCCTCAGTTGGGCTTCCGCTCTAATCCGTGGCCAAAAAATGGCGAACACTCCAAGGCCCTAATGCGGCACGTGCACGGCTGTAGTGCCGCGTTGTGGTGGCCAAAATGGCAGGAAATTACACTGCCCTACAACGAAAAGCCAGTGCCTTTACACCTCAGTTGGGCTTCCACTCTAATCACTGGCCAAAGATTTCGGACACTCCATGGTCCAACTGCGGCACATGCGCAACTGTAGTGCCGCGTTGCGGTGGAACAAAATAGCGGACACTACACCGCCCTACATGACCCTACCAAAGACATAAGTTCTCAATTGCGCTTCCACACTAAGCATTGGCCAAAGATGGCGGACACTCCATAGCTCTAATGCGGCACGTCCACGGCTGTAGTGCCGCGTTGCGGTTGCCCAAATTGTCGAACTCATCGCTGCCCTACTACGAAACGCCAGTCCCATAACCCCTCAGTAGGGCTTCCGCTCTTATCCGTTGCCAAAGATTGCGGACCCTCCATGGCCCTACTGCGGCACGTGTGCGGCTTTATAGCTGCGTTGCGGGGGCCAAAATGGCAGGAACTTACACTGCCCTACTACGACACGCGAGTGCCTTTACTCCTCAGGTCGGCTTCCGCCCTAATCAGTGACCAAAGATGGCGGACTCTCCGTGGCCCTTCTGCGGCACGTGCACGACTGTAGAGCCGCGTTGCGGTGGCCCAACTTTTCAGTCACTACACTGCCTGACTACAACACGCCAGTGCCTTTACTCCACAGTTCTGCTTCCGCTCTAATCAGGAGCCAAAGATGGCGGACAGTCTATAGCCCTTCTGCGGCACGTCCACGGCTGAATGTGCCAAGTTGCGATTGCCCAAAATGGTGGACACTACACTGCCCTTCTAGACCCTACCAAAGACTTAAGTTCTCAGTAGCGCTTCCGCTCTAAACAGTGGCCAAATATGGCGGACCCTCCATGGCCCTACTGCGGCACGTGTGCGGCTTTATAGCCGCGTTGCGGGGGCCAAAATGGCAGGAAATTACACTGCCCTACTACGACATGCCAGTGCCTTTACTCCTCAGTTGGGCTTCCGCTCTAATCCGTGGCCAAAGATGGCGAACACTAACGCCCCCTAATGCCACACGTGCACGGCTGTAGTGCCGCGTTGCAGTGGCGAAAATGGCAGGAAACTACACTGCCCAACTACTACACGCCAGTTCCTTTACTCCTCAGTTCGGCTTCCACGCTAAATTGTGGAAAAATATGGCGGACACTCCTTGGCCCTTCAGCGGCACTCGCACGGCTGTAGAGCCGCGTTTCGGTGGCCCAACATGTCGGACTCTTCCCAGCCCTACTACCACACGCCTGTGCCTTTACTCCTCAGTTCGGCTTCCGCTCTAATCTGTGACCAAAGAAGGCGGACACTCTATGGCATTTCTGCGGCACGTGCGCGGCTGTAGTTCCGCGTTGCGGTGGCCCAAAATTTCAGTCGCTACACTGCCTGACTACAACACGCCAGTGCCTTTACTCCACAGTTCTGCTTCCGCTCTAATCACGAGCCAAAGATGGCGGACAGTCTATAGCCCTAGTGTGGCACGTCCGCGGCTGTAGTGCCGCGTTGCGGTGGCCCAAAATGTCGGACTCTACACTGCCCTACTACGACACGCCAGTGCCTTAACTCCTCAGTTGGTCTTCCGCTCTAATCCCATTCTAAAAAATGGCGAACACTCCAAGGCCCTAATGCTGCACGTGCACGACTGTAGTGCCGCGTTGCAGTGGCGAAAATGGCAGGAAACTACACTGCCCAACTACTACACGCCAGTGCCATTACTCCTCAGTTAGGCTTCCGCTCTAAATAGTGGAAAAATATGGCGGACACTCTATGGCATTTCTGCGGCACGTGCACGGCTTTAGTGCCGCGTTGCGGTGGCCAAAATGGCAGGAAACTACACTGCCCTATTTCTACACACCAGTGCCTTTACTCCTCAGTTCGGCTTCCGCTCTAATCTGTGACCAAAGAAGGCGGACACTCTATGGCAATACTGCGGCACGTGCGCGGCTGTAGTGCAACGTTGCGGTAGCCCAAGATGTCGGATTCTGCACTGCCCTACTACAACACGCCAGTGCCTTTACTCCGTAGTTGGGCTTCCGCTCCACTCCGTGGCCAAAGATGGCGAACAGTCTATAGCCCTAGAGCGGCACGCCCGTGGCTGTAGTGCCGCGTTGCGGTGGCCCAAAATGTCAGACTCTACACTGCCTTACTACGACACGCCAGTGCCTTTACTCCTCAGTTGGGCTTCCGCTCTAATCCCAGGCTAAAAAATGGCCAACT
Organism: Parasteatoda tepidariorum; assembly: GCF_982258835.1. Taxonomy (NCBI): domain Eukaryota; kingdom Metazoa; phylum Arthropoda; class Arachnida; order Araneae; family Theridiidae; genus Parasteatoda; species Parasteatoda tepidariorum. Next base: position 320,688 of record NW_028257392.1, on the reverse strand, counting down.
CTCCAAGACCCTAATGCTGCACGTGCACGGCTGTAGTGCCGCGCTGCGGTGGACAAATTGGCAGGAAACTACACTGCCCTATTTCTACACACCAGTGCATTTACTCCTCTGTTCTGCCTCCACTCTCTTTAGTGACCAAAGAAGGCGGACACTCTATGGCCCTTCAGCGGCACATGCATGGCTGTAGTGCCGCGTTGAGGTGGTCCAACTTGTTGGACGCTACACAGTCCGACTACAAAACGCCAGTGCCTTTACTCCACAGTTGGGCTGCAGCTCTAATCAGTGGCCAAAGATGGCGAACAGTTTATAGCCCTAGTGCGGCACGTCCGCGGCTTTAGTGCCGCGTTGCGGTTTCCAAAATGTCGGACTCTACACTGCCCTACTACGACACACCAGTGCCTTTACTCCTCTGCTCGGCTTCAGCTCTAAATAGTGGAAAAAGATGGCGGACACTCCATGGCCCTTCAGCGGCACGTGCGCGGCTGTAGTGCCGCGTTGCTGTAGCTCAAAGTGTCGGATTCTGCACTGCCCAACTACGACACGACTGTGCCTTTACTCCTCAGTTGGGCTTCCACTCCACTCTGTGGCCAAAGAATGCGAACAGTCTATAGCCCTAGTGTGGCACGTCCGCGGCTGTAGTGCCGCGTTGCGGTGGCCCAAAATGTCAGACTCTACACTGCCTTACTACGACACGCCAGTGCCTTTACTCCTCAGTTGGGCTTCCGCTCTAATCCCAGGCTAAAAAATGGCAAACTCTCCAAGACCCTAATGCTGCACGTGCACGGCTGTAGTGCCGCGCTGCGGTGGACAAATTGGCAGGAAACTACACTGCCCTATTTCTACACACCAGTGCATTTACTCCTCTGTTCTGCCTCCACTCTCTTTAGTGACCAAAGAAGGCGGACACTCTCTGGCCCTTCAGCGGCACGTGCATGGCTGTAGTGCCGCGTTGAGGTGGTCCAACTTGTTGGACGCTACACAGTCCGACTACAAAACGCCAGTGCCTTTACTCCACAGTTGGGCTGCAGCTCTAATCAGTGGCCAAAGATGGCGAACAGTTTATAGCCCTAGTGCGGCACGTCCGCGGCTGTAGTGCCGCGTTGCGGTTTCCAAAATGTCGGACTCTACACTGCCCTACTACGACACACCAGTGCCTTTACTCCTCTGCTCGGCTTCAGCTCTAAATAGTGGAAAAAGATGGCGGACACTCCATGGCCCTTCAGCGGCACGTGCGCGGCTGTAGTGCCGCGTTGCTGTAGCTCAAAGTGTCGGATTCTGCACTGCCCAACTACGACACGACTGTGCCTATACTCCTCAGTTGGGCTTCCACTCCACTCCGTGGCCAAAGAATGCGAACAGTCTATAGCCCTAGTGTGGCACGTCCGCGGCTGTAGTGCCGCGTTGCGGTGGCCCAAAATGTCGGACTCTACACTGCCCTACTACGACACGGCAGTGCCTTTACTCCTCAGTTGGTCTTCCGCTCTAATCCCAGGCTAAAAAATCTCGAACACTCCAAGGCCCTAATGCTGCACGTGCACGGCTGTAGTGCCGCGTTGCAGTGGCGAAAATGGCAGGAAACTACACTGCCCAACTACTACTCGCCAGTGCCATTACTCCTCAGTTCGGCTTCCGCTCTAAATAGTGGGAAAATATGGCGGACACTCTATGGCATTTCTGCGGCACGTGCACGGCTTTAGTGCCGCGTTGCGGTGGCCAAAATGGCAGGAAACTACACTGTCCTATTTCTACACACCAGTGCCTTTACTCCTCAGTAGGGCATCCGCTCTAATCTGTGTCCAAAGAAGGCGGACACTCCATGGTCCAACTGCGGCGCATGGACAACTGTAGTGCCGCGTTGTGGTGGCCCAAAATAGCGGACACTACACTGCCCTACATGACCCTACCAAAGACTTAAGTTCTCAATTGCGCTTCCACTCTAAGCATTTGCCAAAAATAGGCGGACACTCCACAGCTCTAATGCGGCACGTCCGCGGATGTAGTGCCGTGTTGCGGTAGCCCAAATTGTCTAACTCTTCGCTGCCCTAATACGACACGCCAGTCCCATAACCCCTCATTTGGGATAACGCTCTTATCCGTTGCCAAAGATTGCGGACACTCTACGGTCCTATTGCGGCTTGTGCACAGCTGTAGTGCCGCGTTGCAGTGGCCAAAATGGCGGAAACTACTCTGCCCTACTACGACACGCGAGAGCCTTTACTCCTCAGGTCGGCTTCCGCCCTAATCAGTTACCAAAGCTGGTGGACCCTCCTTTTCCCTTCTACGACACGTGCACGACTGTAGTGCCGCGTTGCGGTGGCCCAACTTTTCGGTTGCTACACTGCCCGACTACAACACGCCAGTGCTTTTATTCCACAGTTCTGCTTCCGCTCAAATCAGGAGCCAAAGAAGGCGGACAGTCTATAGCCCTTTTGCGGCACGTCCACGGCTGAATGTGCCAAGTTGCGATTGCCCAAAATGGTGGACACTACACTGCCCTTCGAGACCCTACCAAAGACTTAAGTTCTCAGTAGCGCTTCCGCTCTTATCAGTGGCCAAATATGGCGGACCTTCCATGGCCCTACTTCGGCACGTGTGCGGCTTTATAGCAGCGTTTGCAGTGGCGAAAATGGCAGGAAACTACACTGCCCAACTACTACACGCCAGTGCCTTTACTCCTCAGTTCGGCTTCCGCTCTAAATAGTGGAAAAATATGGCGGACACTCCATGGCCCTTCAGCGGCACTCGAGCGGCTGAAGTGCCGCGTTTCGGTGGCCCAACATATCGGACTCTTCCCAGCCCTACGACCACACGCCTGCGCCTTTACTCCTCAGTTCGGCTTCCGCTCTAATCTGTGACCAAAGAAGGCGGACACTCTATGGCATTTCTGCGGCACGTGCGCGGCAGTAGTGCCGCGCAGCGGTAGCCCAAATTGTCGGATTCAGCGCAGCCCAACTGCGACACGACAGTGCCTTTACTCCTCAGTTGGGCTTCCGCTCCACTCCGTGGCCAAAGATGGCGAACAGTCTATAGCCCTAGTGTGGCAGTTGGCGAACACTCCAAGGCCCTAATGCTGCACGTGCACGGCTGTAGTGCCGCGTTGCAGTGGCGAAAATGGCAGGAAACTACACTCCCAACTACTACACGCCAGTGCCATTAATCCTCAGTTCGGCTTCCGCTCTAAATAGTGGAAAAATATGGCGGACACTCTATGGCATTTCTGCGGCATGTGCACGGCTTTAGTGCCGCGTTGCGGTGGCCAAAATGGCAGGAAACTACGCTGCCCTATTTCTACACGCCAGTGCCTTTGCTCCTCAGTTCGGCTTCCGCTCTAATCTGTGACCAAAGAAGGCGGACACTCTATGGCAATACTGCGGCACGTGCGCGGCTGTAGTGCCGCGTTGCGGTAGCCCAAAATGTCGGATTCTGCACTGCCCTACTACGACACGCCAGTGCCTTTACTCCTCAGTTGGGCTTCCGCTCCACTCCGTTGCCAAAGATGGCGAACAGTCTATAGCCCTTGACCGGCACGCCCGCGGCTGTAGTGCCGCGTTGCGGTGGCCCAAAATGTCAGACTCTACACTGCCCTACTACGACACGCCAGTGCCTTTACTCCTCAGTTGGGCTTCCGCTCTAATCCCAGGCTAAAAAATGGCGAACTCTCCAAGACCCTAATGCTGCACGTGCACGGCTGTAGTGCCGCGTTGCGGTGGCCAAATTGGCAGGAATTTACACTGCCCTGCTACGACACGCGAGTGCCTTTACTTCTCAGGTCGGCTTCCGCCCTAATCAGTGACCGAAGATGGCGGACTCTCCATGGCCTTTCTGCGGCACGTGCACGACTGTAGTGCCGCGTTGCGGTGGCCCTACTTGTCGGTCGCTATACTGCCTGACTACAACACGCCAGTGCCTTTACTCCACAGTTCTGCTTCCGCTCTAATCAGGAGCCAAAGATGGCGGACAGTCTATAGCCCTTCTGCGGCACGTCCACGGCTGAATGTGCCAAGTTGCGATTGCCCAAAATGGTGGACACTACACTGCCCTTCTAGACCCTACCAAAGACTTAAGTTCTCAGTAGCGCTTCCGCTCTAATCAGTAGCCAAATATGGCAGACACTTCATGGCCCTACTGCGGCACGTGTGCGGCTTTATAGCCGCGTTGCGGGGACCAAAATGGCAGGAAATTACACTGCCCTACTACTTAACGCCAGTGCCTTTACTCCTCAGTTCGGATTCCGCTATAAATAGTGGAAAAATATGGCGGACACTCAATGGCCCTTCAGCGGCACGTGCGCGGCTGTAGTGCCGCGTTGCTGTAGCTCAAATTGTCGGATTCTGCACTGCCCAACTACGACACGACTGTGCCTTTACTCCTCAGTTGGGCTTCCGCTCCACTCCGTGGCCAAAGATGGCGAACAGTCTATAGCCCTAGTGTGGCACGTTCGCGGCTGTAGTGCCGCGTTGCGGTGGCCCAAAATGTCGGACTCTACACTGCCCTACTACGACACGCCAGTGCCTTTACTCCTCAGATGGTCTTCCGCTCTAATCCCATGCTAAAAAATGGCGAACACTCCAAGGCCCTAATGCTGCACGTGCACGGCTGTAGTGCCGCGTTGCAGTGGCGAAAATGGCAGGAAACTACACTGCCCAACTACTACACGCCAGTGCCATTACTCCTCAGTTCGGCCTCCGCTCTAAATAGTGGAACAATATGGCGGACAATCTATGGCATTTCTTCGGCACGTGCACGGCTTTAATGCCGCGTTGCGGTGGCCAAAATGGCAGGAAACTACACTGCCCTATTTCTACACACCAGTGCCTTTACTCCTCAGTTCGGCTTCCACTCTAATCTGTGACCAAAGAAGGCGGACACTCTATGGCAATCCTGCGGCACGTGCGCGGCTTTAGTGCAACGTTGCGCTAGCCCAAAATGTCGGATTCTGCACTGCCCTACTACGACACGCCAGTGCCTTTACTCCTCAGATGGGCTTCCGCTCCACTCCGTGGCCAAAGATGGCGAACAGTCTATAGCCCTAGAGCGGCACGCCCGCGGCTGTAGTGCCGCGTTGCGGTGGCCCAAAATGTCAGACTCTACACTGCCCTACTACGACAGGACAGTGCCTTTACTCCTCAGTTGGGCTTCCGCTCTAATCCCAGGCTAAAAAATGGCGAACTCTCCAAGGCCCTAATGCTGCACGTGCACGGCTGTAGTGCCGCGTTGCGGTGGACAAATTGGCAGGAAACTACACTGCCCTATTTCTACACACCAGTGCATTTACTCCTCTGTTCTGCCTCCGCTCTCTTTAGTGACCAAAGAAGGCGTACACTCTATGGCCCTTCAGCGGCACGTGCACGGCTGAAGTGCCACGTTGAGGTGGCCCAACTTGTTGAACTCTACACAGTCCGACTACAAAACGCCAGTGCCTTTACTCCACAGTTGGGCTTCAGCTCTAATCAGTGGCCAAAGATGGCGAACAGTTTATAGCCCTAGTGCGGCACGTTCGCGGCTGTAGTGCCGCGTTGTGGTGGCCCAAAATAGCGGACACTACACTGAACTACAAGATCCTACCAAAGACTTAAGTTCTCAGTTGCGCTTCCACTCTAATCAGTGGTCAAAGATGGTGGACACTCCATAGCTCTACTGCGGCACGTTCGCGGCTGTAGTGCCGCGTTGCGGTGTCCAAAATGTCGGACTCTACACTGCCCTATTTCTACACGCCAGTGCCTTTACTCCTCAGTTCGACTTCCGCTCAAATTAGTGAACAAAGAAGGCAGACACTCTATGGCCCTATTGCGGCACATGCGCGGCTGTAGTGTCGCGTTGCGGTGGCCTAAATTGTCGGACTCTACACTGCCCTACTACGACACACCAGTGCCTTAACTCCTCTGTTCGGCTTCCGCTATAAATAGTGGAAAAAGATGGCGGACACTCCATGGCCCTTCAGCGGCACGTGCACGGCTGCAGCGCCGCGTTGCGGGGGCCAAAATGGCAGGAAACTACACTGCCCTACTACGACACGAAAGTGCCTTTATTCCTCAGTTGGGCTTCCGCTCTAATCCGTGGCCAAAAAATGGCGAACACTCCAAGGCCCTAATGCGGCACGTGCACGGCTGTAGTGCCGCGTTGTGGTGGCCAAAATGGCAGGAAACTACACTGCCCTACAACGAAAAGCCAGTGCCTTTACACCTCAGTTGGGCTTCCACTCTAATCACTGGCCAAAGATTTCGGACACTCCATGGTCCAACTGCGGCACATGCGCAACTGTAGTGCTGCGTTGTGGTGGCCCAAAATAGCGGACACTACACCGCCCTACATGACCCTACCAAAGACATAAGTTCTCAATTGCACTTCCACACTAAGCATTGGCCAAAGATGGCGGACACTCCATAGCTCTAATGCGGCACGTCCGCGGCTGTAGTGCCGCGTTGCGGTTGCCCAAATTGTCGAACTCATCGCTATCCTACTACTAAACGCCAGTCCCATAACCCCTCAGTTGGGCTTCCGCTCTTATCCGTTGCCAAAGATTGCGGACCCTCCATGGCCCTACTGCGGCACGTGTGCGGCTTTATAGCTGCGTTGCGGGGGCCAAAATGGCAGGAAATTACACTGCCCTACTACGACACGCGAGTGCCTTTACTCCTCAAGTCGGCTTCCGCCCTAATCAGTGACCAAAGATGGCGGACTCTCCGTGGCCCTTCTGCGGCATATGCACGACTGTAGTGCCGCGTTGCGGTGGCCTCACTTTTCAGTCGCTACACTGCCCTACTACGACACGCCAGTCCCTTTACCCCTCTGTTGGGTTTCCGCTCTAATCCGTAGCCAAAGATTGCGGACACTCCACGGTCCTAATGCTGCACGTGCACGGCTGTATTACCGCGTTGCGGTGGCCAAAATGGCAGGAAACTACACTGCCCTATTTCTACACGCCAGTGCCTTTACTCCTCAGTTCGACTTCCGCTCAAATTAGTGAACAAAGAAGGCGGACACTCTATGGCCCTATTGCGGCACATGCGCGGCTGTAGTGCCGCGTTGCGGTGGCCTAAATTGTCGGACTCTACACTGCCCTACTACGACACACCAGTGCCTTTACTCCTCTGTTCGGCTTCCGCTCTAAATAGTGGATAAAGATGGCGGACACTCCATGGCCCTTCAGCGGCACGTGCACGGCTGTAGCGCCATGCGGGGGCCAAAATGGCAGGAAACTACACTGCCCTACTACGACACGAAAGTGCCTTTATTCCTCAGTTGGGCTTCCGCTCTAATCCGTGGCAAAGAAATGGCGAACACTCCAAGGCCCTAATGCGGCACGTGCACGGCTGTAGTGCCACGTTGTGGTGGCCAAAATGGCAGGAAACTACACTGCCCTACAACGAAAAGCCAGTGCCATTACACCTCAGTTGGGCTTCCACTCTAATCAGTGGCCAAAGATTTCGGACACTCCATGGTCCAACTGCGGCACATGCGCAACTGTAGTGCCGCGTTGTGGTGGCCCAAAATAGCGGACACTACACCGCCCTACATGACAATACCAAAGACATAAGTTCTCAATTGCGCTTCCACACTAAGCATTGGCCAAAGATGGCGTACACTCCAAAGCTCTAATGCGGCACGTCCGCGGCTGTAGTGCCGCATTGCGGTTGCCCAAATTGTCGAACTCATCGCTGTCCTACTACTAAACGCCAGTCCCATAACCCCTCAGTTGGGCTTCCGCTCTTATCCGTTGCCAAAGATTGCGGACCCTCCATGGCCCTACTGCGGCACGTGTGCGGCTTTATAGCTGCGTTGCGGGGGCCAAAATGGCAGGAAATTACACTGCTCTACTACGATACGCGAGTGCCTTTACTCCTCAGGTCGGTTTCCGCCCTAATCAGTGACCAAAGATGGCGGACTCTCCGTGGCCCTTCTGCGGCACGTGCACGACTGTAGTGCCGCGTTGCGGTGGCCCAACTTTTCAGTCGCTACACTGCCTGACTACAACACGCCAGTGCCTTTACTCCACTGTTCTGCTTCCTCTCTAATCACGAGCCAAAGATGGCGGACACTCCACGGTCCTAATGCTGCACGTGCACGGCTGTATTACCGCGTTGCGGTGGCCAAAATGGCAGGAAACTACACTGCCCTATTTCTACACGCCAGTGCCTTTACTCCTCAGTTCGACTTCCGCTCAAATTAGTGAACAAAGAAGGCGGAAACTCTATGGCCCTATTGCGGAACATGCGCGGCTGTAGTGTCGCGTTGCGGAGGCCTAAATTGTCGGACTCTACACTGCCCTACTACGACACACCAGTGCCTTTACTCCTCTGTTCGGCTTCCGCTCTAAATAGTGGAAAAAGATGGCGGACACTCCATGGCCCTTCAGCGGCACGTGCACGGCTGTAGCGCCGCGTTGCGGGGGCCAAAATGGCAGGAAACTACACTGCCCTACTACGACACGAAAGTGCCTTTATTCCTCAGTTGGGCTTCCGCTCTAATCCGTGGCCAAAAAATGGCGAAAACTCCAAGGCCCTAATGCGGCACGTGCACGGCTGTAGTGCCGCGTTGTGGTGGCCAAAATGGCAGGAAACTACACTGCCCTACAACGAAAAGCCAGTGCCTTTACACCTCAGTTGGGCTTCCACTCTAATCACTGGCCAAAGATTTCGTACACTCCATGGTCCAACTGCGGCACATGCGCAACTGTAGTGCCGCGTTGTGGTGGCCCAAAATAGCGGACACTACACCGCCCTACATGACCCTACGAAAGACATAAGTTCTCAATTGCGCTTCCACACTAAGCATTGGCCAAAGATGGCGGACACTCCATAGCTCTAATGCGGCACGTTCGCGGCTGTAGTGCCGCGTTGCGGTTGCCCAAATTGTCGAACTCATCGCTGTCCTACTACTAAACGCCAGTCCCATAACCCCTCAGTTGGGCTTCCGCTCTTATCCGTTGCCAAAGAATGCGGACCCTCCATGGCCCTACTGCGGCACGTGTGCGGCTTTATAGCTGCGTTGCGGGGGCCAAAATGGCAGGAAATTACACTGCCCTACTACGACACGCGAGTGCCTTTACTCCTCAGGTCGGCTTCCGCCCTAATCAGTGACCAAAGATGGCGGACTCTCCGTGGCCCTTCTGCGGCACGTGCACGACTGTAGTGCCGCGTTGCGGTGGCCTAACTTTTCAGTCGCTACACTGCCCTACTACGACACGCCAGTCCCTTTACCCCTCTGTTGGGTTTCCGCTCTAATCCGTAGCCAAGTATTGCGGACACTCCACGGTCCTAATGCTGCACGTGCACGGCTGTATTACCGCGTTGCGGTGGCCAAAATGGCAGGAAACTACACTGCCCTATTTCTACACGCCAGTGCCTTTACTCCTCTGTTCGACTTCCGCTCAAATTAGTGAACAAAGAAGGCGGACACTCTATGGCCCTATTGCGGCACATGCGCGGCTGTAGTGTCGCGTTGCGGTGGCCTAAAATGTCCGACTCTACACTGCCCTACTACGACACACCAGTGCCTTTACTCCTCTGTTCGGCTTCCGCTCTAAATAGTGGAAAAAGATGGCGGACACTCCATGGCCCTTCAGCGGCACGTGCACGGCTGTAGCGCCGCGTTGCGGGGGCCAAAATGGCAGGAAACTACACTGCCCTACTACGACACGAAAGTGCCTTTATTCCTCAGTTGGGCTTCCGCTCTAATCCGTGGCCAAAAAATGGCGAAAACTCCAAGGCCCTAATGCGGCACGTGCACGGCTGTAGTGCCGCGTTGTGGTGGCCAAAATGGCAGGAAACTACACTGCCCTACAACGAAAAGCCAGTGCCTTTACACCTCAGTTGGGCTTCCACTCTAATCACTGGCCAAAGATTTCGGACACTCCATGGTCCAACTGCGGCACATGCGCAACTGTAGTGCCGCGTTGTGGTGGCCCAAAATAGCGGACACTACACCGCCTACATGACCCTACCAAAGACATAAGTTCTCAATTGCGCTTCCACACTAAGCATTGGCCAAAGATGGCGGACACTCCATAGCTCTAATGCGGCACGTCCGCGGCTGTAGTGCCGCGTTGCGGTTGCCCAAATTGTCGAACTCATCGCTGTCCTACTACTAAACGCCAGTCCCATAACCCCTCAGTTGGGCTTCCGCTCTTATCCATTGCCAAAGATTGTGGACCCTCCATGGCCCTTCTGCGGCACGTGTGCGGCTTTATAGCTGCGTTGCGGGGGCCAAAATGGCAGGAAATTACACTGCCCTACTACGACACGCGAGTGCCTTTACTCCTCAGGTCGGCTTCCGCCCTAATCAGTGACCAAAGATGGCGGACTCTCCGTGGCCCTTCTGCGGCACGTGCACGACTGTAGTGCCGCGTTGCGGTGGCCCAACTTTTCAGTCGCTACACTGCCTGACTACAACACGCCAGTGCCTTTACTCCACAGTTTTGCTTCCGCTCTAATCAGGAGCCAAAGATGGCGGACAGTCTATAGCCCTTCTGCGGCACGTCCACGGCTGAATGTGCCAAGTTGCGATTGCCCAAAATGGTGGACACTACACTGCCCTTCTAGACCCTACCAAAGACTTAAGTTCTCAGTAGCGCTACCGCTCTAAACAGTGGCCAAATATGGCGGACCCTCCATGGCCCTACTGCGGCACGTGTGCGGCTTTATAGCCGCGTTGCGGAGGCCAAAATGGCAGGAAATTACACTGCCCGACTACGACACGCCTGTGCCTTTACTCCTCAGTTGGGATTCCGCTCTAATCAGTGGATAAAGATGGCGGACACTCCACGGCCCTTCTGCGGCACGTGCGTGGCTGTAGTGCCACGTTGCAGTGGCCCAAAATGTCGGACTCTACACTACCTTACTACGACATGCCAGTGCCTTTACTGCTCAGTTGGGATTCAGCTCAAATCAGTTTCCAAAGATGGCGAACGCTCCCCGGACCTACTAAGGCACGTGCACGGCTGTAGTGCCGCGTTGCAGTGGCCCAACAAGTCGGACGCTACACTGCCCGACTACGATACGCCCGTGCCTTTACTCCTCAGTTCGGCTTATGCTCTAATCAGTGGCTAAAGATATCGGACAGTCTATAGCCCTACTCGGATAGTCTATAGCGCGTTGCAGTGCCCAAAAATGGCGGACTCTACACTGCCTTACTGTGACACGCGAGTGCCTTTACTCCTCAGTTAAGCTTCCACTACAACCCGTGGCCAAAGATGGCGGATACTCCACGGCCGAACTGTGGCACGTGCGTGGCTGTAGGGCTGCGTTACGGTGGCCCAAAATGGCGGACACAACACTGTCCTGCTAGACTCTACCAAAGACATGTTCTCAGTTGCGCTTCCGCTTTAATCTGTGGCCAAATATGGCGGACCCTCCGTGGCCCTTCTTCGGCACGTGCGCGGCTTTATTGCCGCGTTGCGTTGCCCCAAAATATCGGACTCTACACTGCCCTACTACTACACGTCAGTGCCTTTACTCCTCAGTTGAGCTTCCGCTCTTATCCATTACCAAAGATGGCGGACATTCCATAGCCCTACTGCGGCACGTCCGCGGCTGAAGTGCCGTGTTGCGGTGCCCCAAAATAGCGGACTCTACACTGCCCTACTGCGACACACCTGTTCCTTTATTCCTCAATTGGGCTTCCGCTTAAATCAGTGGCTAAAGATGGCGGACAGTCTATAGCCCTACTGCGGCACGTCCGCAGCTGTAGTGCTAAGCAGTGGTGGCCAAAATGGCAGGATACTACACTGCCCTACTACTACACGCCAGTGCCTTTTCTCCTCAGCTCGGCTTCCAATCTAACTAATGGACAAAGATGGCGGACACTCCATGGCCCTTCAGCGGCACGTGTAAGCTGTAGAGCCGCGTAGCGCGTCCCAACATGTCGGACGCAACACTGCCCGACTACGACACGCCTGTGGCTTTACTCCTCAGTTGGGCTTCCGCTCTAATCCGTGTCCAAAGATGGCGAACACTCCCCGGCCATAATGCGGCACGTGCACGGCAGTAGTGCCGTGTTGCGATATCCCAAAATATCGGACTCTACACTGCCCTACTACTACTTGCCAGTGCCTTTTCTCCTCAGATCTGCTTCCGCTCTAAATAGTGGAAAAAGATGTCGGACACTCCATGGCCCTTCGGCGGACGTGCGCTGCTGAAGTGCCGCGTTGCAGTGGCCCAACATGTCGGACGCAACACTGTCCGACTACGACACGCCAGTGTCTTTACTCCTCAGTTCGGCTTCCGCTCTAATCAGTGGCCAAAAATGGCGGACACTCCACGGCCCTACTGCGGCACGTAATAGGCTGTTCTGCCGCGTTGCGGTGGCCCAAAATAGCGGACACTACACTGAACTACAAGATCCTACCAAAGACTTAAGTTCTCAGTTGCGCTTCCACTCTAATCAGTGGTCAAAGATGGTGGACACTCCATAGCTCTACTGCGGCACGTTCGCGGCTGTAGTGCCGCGTTGCGGTGTCCAAAATGTCGGACTCTACACTGCCCTATTTCTACACGCCAGTGCCTTTACTCCTCAGTTCGACTTCCGCTCAAATTAGTGAACAAAGAAGGCAGACACTCTATGGCCCTATTGCGGCACATGCGCGGCTGTAGTGTCGCGTTGCGGAGGCCTAAATTGTCGGACTCTACACTGCCCTACTACGACACACCAGTGCCTTTACTCCTCTGTTCGGCTTCCGCTCTAAATAGTGGAAAAAGATGGCGGACACTCCATGGACCTTCAGCGGCACGTGCACGGCTGTAGCGCCGCGTTGCGGGGGCCAAAATGGCAGGAAACTACACTGCCCTACTACGACACGAAAGTGCCTTTATTCCTCAGTTGGGCTTCCGCTCTAATCCGTGGCCAAAAAATGGCGAAAACTCCAAGGCCCTAATGCGGCACGTGCACGGCTGTAGTGCCGCGTTGTGGTGGCCAAAATGGCAGGAAACTACACTGCCCTAAAACGAAAAGCCAGTGCCTTTACACCTCAGTTGGGCTTCCACTCTAATCACTGGCCAAAGATTTCGTACACTCCATGGTCCAACTGCGGCACATGCGCAACTGTAGTGCCGCGTTGTGGTGGCCCAAAATAGCGGACACTACACCGCCCTACATGACCCTACGAAAGACATAAGTTCTCAATTGCGCTTCCACACTAAGCATTGGCCAAAGATGGCGGACACTCCATAGCTCTAATGCGGCACGTTCGCGGCTGTAGTGCCGCGTTGCGGTTGCCCAAATTGTCGAACTCATCGCTGTCCTACTACTAAACGCCAGTCCCATAACCCCTCAGTTGGGCTTCCGCTCTTATCCGTTGCCAAAGAATGCGGACCCTCCATGGCCCTACTGCGGCACGTGTGCGGCTTTATAGCTGCGTTGCGGGGGCCAAAATGGCAGGAAATTACACTGCCCTACTACGACACGCGAGTGCCTTTACTCCTCAGGTCGGCTTCCGCCCTAATCAGTGACCAAAGATGGCGGACTCTCCGTGGCCCTTCTGCGGCACGTGCACGACTGTAGTGCCGCGTTGCGGTGGCCCAACTTTTCAGTCGCTACACTGCCTGACTACAACACGCCAGTGCCTTTACTCCACTGTTCTGCTTCCTCTCTAATCACGAGCCAAAGATGGCGGACACTCCACGGTCCTAATGCTGCACGTGCACGGCTGTATTACCGCGTTGCGGTGGCCAAAATGGCAGGAAACTACACTGCCCTATTTCTACACGCCAGTGCCTTTACTCCTCAGTTCGACTTCCGCTCAAATTAGTGAACAAAGAAGGCGGAAACTCTATGGCCCTATTGCGGAACATGCGCGGCTGTAGTGTCGCGTTGCGGAGGCCTAAATTGTCGGACTCTACACTGCCCTACTACGACACACCAGTGCCTTTACTCCTCTGTTCGGCTTCCGCTCTAAATAGTGGAAAAAGATGGCGGACACTCCATGGCCCTTCAGCGGCACGTGCACGGCTGTAGCGCCGCGTTGCGGGGGCCAAAATGGCAGGAAACTACACTGCCCTACTACGACACGAAAGTGCCTTTATTCCTCAGTTGGGCTTCCGCTCTAATCCGTGGCCAAAAAATGGCGAAAACTCCAAGGCCCTAATGCGGCACGTGCACGGCTGTAGTGCCGCGTTGTGGTGGCCAAAATGGCAGGAAACTACACTGCCCTACAACGAAAAGCCAGTGCCTTTACACCTCAGTTGGGCTTCCACTCTAATCACTGGCCAAAGATTTCGTACACTCCATGGTCCAACTGCGGCACATGCGCAACTGTAGTGCCGCGTTGTGGTGGCCCAAAATAGCGGACACTACACCGCCCTACATGACCCTACGAAAGACATAAGTTCTCAATTGCGCTTCCACACTAAGCATTGGCCAAAGATGGCGGACACTCCATAGCTCTAATGCGGCACGTTCGCGGCTGTAGTGCCGCGTTGCGGTTGCCCAAATTGTCGAACTCATCGCTGTCCTACTACTAAACGCCAGTCCCATAACCCCTCAGTTGGGCTTCCGCTCTTATCCGTTGCCAAAGAATGCGGACCCTCCATGGCCCTACTGCGGCACGTGTGCGGCTTTATAGCTGCGTTGCGGGGGCCAAAATGGCAGGAAATTACACTGCCCTACTACGACACGCGAGTGCCTTTACTCCTCAGGTCGGCTTCCGCCCTAATCAGTGACCAAAGATGGCGGACTCTCCGTGGCCCTTCTGCGGCACGTGCACGACTGTAGTGCCGCGTTGCGGTGGCCCAACTTTTCAGTCGCTACACTGCCTGACTACAACACGCCAGTGCCTTTACTCCACAGTTTTGCTTCCGCTCTAATCAGGAGCCAAAGATGGCGGACAGTCTATAGCCCTTCTGCGGCACGTCCACGGCTGAATGTGCCAAGTTGCGATTGCCCAAAATGGTGGACACTACACTGCCCTTCTAGACCCTACCAAAGACTTAAGTTCTCAGTAGCGCTACCGCTCTAAACAGTGGCCAAATATGGCGGACCCTCCATGGCCCTACTGCGGCACGTGTGCGGCTTTATAGCCGCGTTGCGGAGGCCAAAATGGCAGGAAATTACACTGCCCGACTACGACACGCCTGTGCCTTTACTCCTCAGTTGGGATTCCGCTCTAATCAGTGGATAAAGATGGCGGACACTCCACGGCCCTTCTGCGGCACGTGCGTGGCTGTAGTGCCACGTTGCAGTGGCCCAAAATGTCGGACTCTACACTACCTTACTACGACATGCCAGTGCCTTTACTGCTCAGTTGGGATTCAGCTCAAATCAGTTTCCAAAGATGGCGAACGCTCCCCGGACCTACTAAGGCACGTGCACGGCTGTAGTGCCGCGTTGCAGTGGCCCAACAAGTCGGACGCTACACTGCCCGACTACGATACGCCCGTGCCTTTACTCCTCAGTTCGGCTTATGCTCTAATCAGTGGCTAAAGATATCGGACAGTCTATAGCCCTACTCGGATAGTCTATAGCGCGTTGCAGTGCCCAAAAATGGCGGACTCTACACTGCCTTACTGTGACACGCGAGTGCCTTTACTCCTCAGTTAAGCTTCCACTACAACCCGTGGCCAAAGATGGCGGATACTCCACGGCCGAACTGTGGCACGTGCGTGGCTGTAGGGCTGCGTTACGGTGGCCCAAAATGGCGGACACAACACTGTCCTGCTAGACTCTACCAAAGACATGTTCTCAGTTGCGCTTCCGCTTTAATCTGTGGCCAAATATGGCGGACCCTCCGTGGCCCTTCTTCGGCACGTGCGCGGCTTTATTGCCGCGTTGCGTTGCCCCAAAATATCGGACTCTACACTGCCCTACTACTACACGTCAGTGCCTTTACTCCTCAGTTGAGCTTCCGCTCTTATCCATTACCAAAGATGGCGGACATTCCATAGCCCTACTGCGGCACGTCCGCGGCTGAAGTGCCGTGTTGCGGTGCCCCAAAATAGCGGACTCTACACTGCCCTACTGCGACACACCTGTTCCTTTATTCCTCAATTGGGCTTCCGCTTAAATCAGTGGCTAAAGATGGCGGACAGTCTATAGCCCTACTGCGGCACGTCCGCAGCTGTAGTGCTAAGCAGTGGTGGCCAAAATGGCAGGATACTACACTGCCCTACTACTACACGCCAGTGCCTTTTCTCCTCAGCTCGGCTTCCAATCTAACTAATGGACAAAGATGGCGGACACTCCATGGCCCTTCAGCGGCACGTGTAAGCTGTAGAGCCGCGTAGCGCGTCCCAACATGTCGGACGCAACACTGCCCGACTACGACACGCCTGTGGCTTTACTCCTCAGTTGGGCTTCCGCTCTAATCCGTGTCCAAAGATGGCGAACACTCCCCGGCCATAATGCGGCACGTGCACGGCAGTAGTGCCGTGTTGCGATATCCCAAAATATCGGACTCTACACTGCCCTACTACTACTTGCCAGTGCCTTTTCTCCTCAGATCTGCTTCCGCTCTAAATAGTGGAAAAAGATGTCGGACACTCCATGGCCCTTCGGCGGACGTGCGCTGCTGAAGTGCCGCGTTGCAGTGGCCCAACATGTCGGACGCAACACTGTCCGACTACGACACGCCAGTGTCTTTACTCCTCAGTTCGGCTTCCGCTCTAATCAGTGGCCAAAAATGGCGGACACTCCACGGCCCTACTGCGGCACGTAATAGGCTGTTCTGCCGCGTTGCGGTGGCCCAAAATAGCGGACACTACACTGAACTACAAGATCCTACCAAAGACTTAAGTTCTCAGTTGCGCTTCCACTCTAATCAGTGGTCAAAGATGGTGGACACTCCATAGCTCTACTGCGGCACGTTCGCGGCTGTAGTGCCGCGTTGCGGTGTCCAAAATGTCGGACTCTACACTGCCCTATTTCTACACGCCAGTGCCTTTACTCCTCAGTTCGACTTCCGCTCAAATTAGTGAACAAAGAAGGCAGACACTCTATGGCCCTATTGCGGCACATGCGCGGCTGTAGTGTCGCGTTGCGGAGGCCTAAATTGTCGGACTCTACACTGCCCTACTACGACACACCAGTGCCTTTACTCCTCTGTTCGGCTTCCGCTCTAAATAGTGGAAAAAGATGGCGGACACTCCATGGACCTTCAGCGGCACGTGCACGGCTGTAGCGCCGCGTTGCGGGGGCCAAAATGGCAGGAAACTACACTGCCCTACTACGACACGAAAGTGCCTTTATTCCTCAGTTGGGCTTCCGCTCTAATCCGTGGCCAAAAAATGGCGAAAACTCCAAGGCCCTAATGCGGCACGTGCACGGCTGTAGTGCCGCGTTGTGGTGGCCAAAATGGCAGGAAACTACACTGCCCTAAAACGAAAAGCCAGTGCCTTTACACCTCAGTTGGGCTTCCACTCTAATCACTGGCCAAAGATTTCGTACACTCCATGGTCCAACTGCGGCACATGCGCAACTGTAGTGCCGCGTTGTGGTGGCCCAAAATAGCGGACACTACACCGCCCTACATGACCCTACGAAAGACATAAGTTCTCAATTGCGCTTCCACACTAAGCATTGGCCAAAGATGGCGGACACTCCATAGCTCTAATGCGGCACGTTCGCGGCTGTAGTGCCGCGTTGCGGTTGCCCAAATTGTCGAACTCATCGCTGTCCTACTACTAAACGCCAGTCCCATAACCCCTCAGTTGGGCTTCCGCTCTTATCCGTTGCCAAAGAATGCGGACCCTCCATGGCCCTACTGCGGCACGTGTGCGGCTTTATAGCTGCGTTGCGGGGGCCAAAATGGCAGGAAATTACACTGCCCTACTACGACACGCGAGTGCCTTTACTCCTCAGGTCGGCTTCCGCCCTAATCAGTGACCAAAGATGGCGGACTCTCCGTGGCCCTTCTGCGGCACGTGCACGACTGTAGTGCCGCGTTGCGGTGGCCCAACTTTTCAGTCGCTACACTGCCTGACTACAACACGCCAGTGCCTTTACTCCACTGTTCTGCTTCCTCTCTAATCACGAGCCAAAGATGGCGGACACTCCACGGTCCTAATGCTGCACGTGCACGGCTGTATTACCGCGTTGCGGTGGCCAAAATGGCAGGAAACTACACTGCCCTATTTCTACACGCCAGTGCCTTTACTCCTCAGTTCGACTTCCGCTCAAATTAGTGAACAAAGAAGGCGGAAACTCTATGGCCCTATTGCGGAACATGCGCGGCTGTAGTGTCGCGTTGCGGAGGCCTAAATTGTCGGACTCTACACTGCCCTACTACGACACACCAGTGCCTTTACTCCTCTGTTCGGCTTCCGCTCTAAATAGTGGAAAAAGATGGCGGACACTCCATGGCCCTTCAGCGGCACGTGCACGGCTGTAGCGCCGCGTTGCGGGGGCCAAAATGGCAGGAAACTACACTGCCCTACTACGACACGAAAGTGCCTTTATTCCTCAGTTGGGCTTCCGCTCTAATCCGTGGCCAAAAAATGGCGAAAACTCCAAGGCCCTAATGCGGCACGTGCACGGCTGTAGTGCCGCGTTGTGGTGGCCAAAATGGCAGGAAACTACACTGCCCTACAACGAAAAGCCAGTGCCTTTACACCTCAGTTGGGCTTCCACTCTAATCACTGGCCAAAGATTTCGTACACTCCATGGTCCAACTGCGGCACATGCGCAACTGTAGTGCCGCGTTGTGGTGGCCCAAAATAGCGGACACTACACCGCCCTACATGACCCTACGAAAGACATAAGTTCTCAATTGCGCTTCCACACTAAGCATTGGCCAAAGATGGCGGACACTCCATAGCTCTAATGCGGCACGTTCGCGGCTGTAGTGCCGCGTTGCGGTTGCCCAAATTGTCGAACTCATCGCTGTCCTACTACTAAACGCCAGTCCCATAACCCCTCAGTTGGGCTTCCGCTCTTATCCGTTGCCAAAGAATGCGGACCCTCCATGGCCCTACTGCGGCACGTGTGCGGCTTTATAGCTGCGTTGCGGGGGCCAAAATGGCAGGAAATTACACTGCCCTACTACGACACGCGAGTGCCTTTACTCCTCAGGTCGGCTTCCGCCCTAATCAGTGACCAAAGATGGCGGACTCTCCGTGGCCCTTCTGCGGCACGTGCACGACTGTAGTGCCGCGTTGCGGTGGCCTAACTTTTCAGTCGCTACACTGCCCTACTACGACACGCCAGTCCCTTTACCCCTCTGTTGGGTTTCCGCTCTAATCCGTAGCCAAGTATTGCGGACACTCCACGGTCCTAATGCTGCACGTGCACGGCTGTATTACCGCGTTGCGGTGGCCAAAATGGCAGGAAACTACACTGCCCTATTTCTACACGCCAGTGCCTTTACTCCTCTGTTCGACTTCCGCTCAAATTAGTGAACAAAGAAGGCGGACACTCTATGGCCCTATTGCGGCACATGCGCGGCTGTAGTGTCGCGTTGCGGTGGCCTAAAATGTCCGACTCTACACTGCCCTACTACGACACACCAGTGCCTTTACTCCTCTGTTCGGCTTCCGCTCTAAATAGTGGAAAAAGATGGCGGACACTCCATGGCCCTTCAGCGGCACGTGCACGGCTGTAGCGCCGCGTTGCGGGGGCCAAAATGGCAGGAAACTACACTGCCCTACTACGACACGAAAGTGCCTTTATTCCTCAGTTGGGCTTCCGCTCTAATCCGTGGCCAAAAAATGGCGAAAACTCCAAGGCCCTAATGCGGCACGTGCACGGCTGTAGTGCCGCGTTGTGGTGGCCAAAATGGCAGGAAACTACACTGCCCTACAACGAAAAGCCAGTGCCTTTACACCTCAGTTGGGCTTCCACTCTAATCACTGGCCAAAGATTTCGGACACTCCATGGTCCAACTGCGGCACATGCGCAACTGTAGTGCCGCGTTGTGGTGGCCCAAAATAGCGGACACTACACCGCCTACATGACCCTACCAAAGACATAAGTTCTCAATTGCGCTTCCACACTAAGCATTGGCCAAAGATGGCGGACACTCCATAGCTCTAATGCGGCACGTCCGCGGCTGTAGTGCCGCGTTGCGGTTGCCCAAATTGTCGAACTCATCGCTGTCCTACTACTAAACGCCAGTCCCATAACCCCTCAGTTGGGCTTCCGCTCTTATCCATTGCCAAAGATTGTGGACCCTCCATGGCCCTTCTGCGGCACGTGTGCGGCTTTATAGCTGCGTTGCGGGGGCCAAAATGGCAGGAAATTACACTGCCCTACTACGACACGCGAGTGCCTTTACTCCTCAGGTCGGCTTCCGCCCTAATCAGTGACCAAAGATGGCGGACTCTCCGTGGCCCTTCTGCGGCACGTGCACGACTGTAGTGCCGCGTTGCGGTGGCCCAACTTTTCAGTCGCTACACTGCCTGACTACAACACGCCAGTGCCTTTACTCCACAGTTTTGCTTCCGCTCTAATCAGGAGCCAAAGATGGCGGACAGTCTATAGCCCTTCTGCGGCACGTCCACGGCTGAATGTGCCAAGTTGCGATTGCCCAAAATGGTGGACACTACACTGCCCTTCTAGACCCTACCAAAGACTTAAGTTCTCAGTAGCGCTACCGCTCTAAACAGTGGCCAAATATGGCGGACCCTCCATGGCCCTACTGCGGCACGTGTGCGGCTTTATAGCCGCGTTGCGGAGGCCAAAATGGCAGGAAATTACACTGCCCGACTACGACACGCCTGTGCCTTTACTCCTCAGTTGGGATTCCGCTCTAATCAGTGGATAAAGATGGCGGACACTCCACGGCCCTTCTGCGGCACGTGCGTGGCTGTAGTGCCACGTTGCAGTGGCCCAAAATGTCGGACTCTACACTACCTTACTACGACATGCCAGTGCCTTTACTGCTCAGTTGGGATTCAGCTCAAATCAGTTTCCAAAGATGGCGAACGCTCCCCGGACCTACTATGGCACGTGCACGGCTGTAGTGCCGCGTTGCAGTGGCCCAACAAGTCGGACGCTACACTGCCCGACTACGATACGCCCGTGCCTTTACTCCTCAGTTCGGCTTATGCTCTAATCAGTGGCTAAAGATATCGGACAGTCTATAGCCCTACTCGGATAGTCTATAGCGCGTTGCAGTGCCCAAAAATGGCGGACTCTACACTGCCTTACTGTGACACGCGAGTGCCTTTACTCCTCAGTTAAGCTTCCACTACAACCCGTGGCCAAAGATGGCGGATACTCCACGGCCGAACTGTGGCACGTGCGTGGCTGTAGGGCTGCGTTACGGTGGCCCAAAATGGCGGACACAACACTGTCCTGCTAGACTCTACCAAAGACATGTTCTCAGTTTCGCTTCCGCTTTAATCTGTGGCCAAATATGGCGGACCCTCCTTGCCCTTCTTCGGCACGTGCGCGGCTTTATTGCCGCGTTGCGTTGCCCCAAAATATCGGACTCTACACTGCCCTACTACTACACGTCAGTGCCTTTACTCCTCAGTTGAGCTTCCGCTCTTATCCATTACCAAAGATGGCGGACATTCCATAGCCCTACTGCGGCACGTCCGCGGCTGAAGTGCCGTGTTGCGGTGCCCCAAAATAGCGGACTCTACACTGCCCTACTGCGACACACCTGTTCCTTTATTCCTCAATTGGGCTTCCGCTTAAATCAGTGGCTAAAGATGGCGGACAGTCTATAGCCCTACTGCGGCACGTCCGCAGCTGTAGTGCTAAGCAGTGGTGGCCAAAATGGCAGGATACTACACTGCCCTACTACTACACGCCAGTGCCTTTTCTCCTCAGCTCGGCTTCCAATCTAACTAATGGACAAAGATGGCGGACACTCCATGGCCCTTCAGCGGCACGTGTAAGCTGTAGAGCCGCGTAGCGCGTCCCAACATGTCGGACGCAACACTGCCCGACTACGACACGCCTGTGGCTTTACTCCTCAGTTGGGCTTCCGCTCTAATCCGTGTCCAAAGATGGCGAACACTCCCCGGCCATAATGCGGCACGTGCACGGCAGTAGTGCCGTGTTGCGATATCCCAAAATATCGGACTCTACACTGCCCTACTACTACATGCCAGTGCCTTTTCTCCTCAGATCTGCTTCCGCTCTAAATAGTGGAAAAAGATGTCGGACACTCCATGGCCCTTCGGCGGACGTGCGCTGCTGAAGTGCCGCGTTGCAGTGGCCCAACATGTCGGACGCAACACTGTCCGACTACGACACGCCAGTGTCTTTACTCCTCAGTTCGGCTTCCGCTCTAATCAGTGGCCAAAAATGGCGGACACTCCACGGCCCTACTGCGGCACGTAATAGGCTGTTCTGCCGCGTTGCGGTGGCCCAAAATAGCGGACACTACACTGAACTACAAGATCCTACCAAAGACTTAAGTTCTCAGTTGCGCTTCCACTCTAATCAGTGGTCAAAGATGGTGGACACTCCATAGCTCTACTGCGGCACGTTCGCGGCTGTAGTGCCGCGTTGCGGTGTCCAAAATGTCGGACTCTACACTGCCCTATTTCTACACGCCAGTGCCTTTACTCCTCAGTTCGACTTCCGCTCAAATTAGTGAACAAAGAAGGCAGACACTCTATGGCCCTATTGCGGCACATGCGCGGCTGTAGTGTCGCGTTGCGGAGGCCTAAATTGTCGGACTCTACACTGCCCTACTACGACACACCAGTGCCTTTACTCCTCTGTTCGGCTTCCGCTCTAAATAGTGGAAAAAGATGGCGGACACTCCATGGACCTTCAGCGGCACGTGCACGGCTGTAGCGCCGCGTTGCGGGGGCCAAAATGGCAGGAAACTACACTGCCCTACTACGACACGAAAGTGCCTTTATTCCTCAGTTGGGCTTCCGCTCTAATCCGTGGCCAAAAAATGGCGAAAACTCCAAGGCCCTAATGCGGCACGTGCACGGCTGTAGTGCCGCGTTGTGGTGGCCAAAATGGCAGGAAACTACACTGCCCTAAAACGAAAAGCCAGTGCCTTTACACCTCAGTTGGGCTTCCACTCTAATCACTGGCCAAAGATTTCGTACACTCCATGGTCCAACTGCGGCACATGCGCAACTGTAGTGCCGCGTTGTGGTGGCCCAAAATAGCGGACACTACACCGCCCTACATGACCCTACGAAAGACATAAGTTCTCAATTGCGCTTCCACACTAAGCATTGGCCAAAGATGGCGGACACTCCATAGCTCTAATGCGGCACGTTCGCGGCTGTAGTGCCGCGTTGCGGTTGCCCAAATTGTCGAACTCATCGCTGTCCTACTACTAAACGCCAGTCCCATAACCCCTCAGTTGGGCTTCCGCTCTTATCCGTTGCCAAAGAATGCGGACCCTCCATGGCCCTACTGCGGCACGTGTGCGGCTTTATAGCTGCGTTGCGGGGGCCAAAATGGCAGGAAATTACACTGCCCTACTACGACACGCGAGTGCCTTTACTCCTCAGGTCGGCTTCCGCCCTAATCAGTGACCAAAGATGGCGGACTCTCCGTGGCCCTTCTGCGGCACGTGCACGACTGTAGTGCCGCGTTGCGGTGGCCTAACTTTTCAGTCGCTACACTGCCCTACTACGACACGCCAGTCCCTTTACCCCTCTGTTGGGTTTCCGCTCTAATCCGTAGCCAAGTATTGCGGACACTCCACGGTCCTAATGCTGCACGTGCACGGCTGTATTACCGCGTTGCGGTGGCCAAAATGGCAGGAAACTACACTGCCCTATTTCTACACGCCAGTGCCTTTACTCCTCAGTTCGACTTCCGCTCAAATTAGTGAACAAAGAAGGCGGACACTCTATGGCCCTATTGCGGCACATGCGCGGCTGTAGTGTCGCGTTGCGGTGGCCTAAAATGTCCGACTCTACACTGCCCTACTACGACACACCAGTGCCTTTACTCCTCTGTTCGGCTTCCGCTCTAAATAGTGGAAAAAGATGGCGGACACTCCATGGCCCTTCAGCGGCACGTGCACGGCTGTAGCGCCGCGTTGCGGGGGCCAAAATGGCAGGAAACTACACTGCCCTACTACGACACGAAAGTGCCTTTATTCCTCAGTTGGGCTTCCGCTCTAATCCGTGGCCAAAAAATGGCGAAAACTCCAAGGCCCTAATGCGGCACGTGCACGGCTGTAGTGCCGCGTTGTGGTGGCCAAAATGGCAGGAAACTACACTGCCCTACAACGAAAAGCCAGTGCCTTTACACCTCAGTTGGGCTTCCACTCTAATCACTGGCCAAAGATTTCGGACACTCCATGGTCCAACTGCGGCACATGCGCAACTGTAGTGCCGCGTTGTGGTGGCCCAAAATAGCGGACACTACACCGCCTACATGACCCTACCAAAGACATAAGTTCTCAATTGCGCTTCCACACTAAGCATTGGCCAAAGATGGCGGACACTCCATAGCTCTAATGCGGCACGTCCGCGGCTGTAGTGCCGCGTTGCGGTTGCCCAAATTGTCGAACTCATCGCTGTCCTACTACTAAACGCCAGTCCCATAACCCCTCAGTTGGGCTTCCGCTCTTATCCATTGCCAAAGATTGCGGACCCTCCATGGCCCTTCTGCGGCACGTGTGCGGCTTTATAGCTGCGTTGCGGGGGCCAAAATGGCAGGAAATTACACTGCCCTACTACGACACGCGAGTGCCTTTACTCCTCAGGTCGGCTTCCGCCCTAATCAGTGACCAAAGATGGCGGACTCTCCGTGGCCCTTCTGCGGCACGTGCACGACTGTAGTGCCGCGTTGCGGTGGCCCAACTTTTCAGTCGCTACACTGCCTGACTACAACACGCCAGTGCCTTTACTCCACAGTTTTGCTTCCGCTCTAATCAGGAGCCAAAGATGGCGGACAGTCTATAGCCCTTCTGCGGCACGTCCACGGCTGAATGTGCCAAGTTGCGATTGCCCAAAATGGTGGACACTACACTGCCCTTCTAGACCCTACCAAAGACTTAAGTTCTCACTAGCGCTTCCGCTCTAATCAGTGGCCAAATATGGCGGACCCTCCATGGCCCTACTTCGGCACGTGTGCGGCTTTATAGCTGCGTTGCGGGGGCCAAAATGGCTGGAAATTACACTGCCCTACTACGACACGCGAGTGCCTTTACTCCTCAAGTCGGCTTCCGCCCTAATCAGTGACCAAAGATGGCGGACTCTCCGTGGCCCTTCTGCGGCATATGCACTACTGTAGTGCCGCGTTGCGGTGGCCTCACTTTTCAGTCGCTACACTGCCTGACTACAACACGCCAGTGCCTTTACTCCACTGTTCTGCTTCCACTCTAATCACGAGCCAAAGATGGCGGACACTCCACGGTCCTAATGCTGCACGTGCACGGCTGTATTACCGCGTTGCGGTGGCCAAAATGGCAGGAAACTACACTGCCCTATTTCTACACGCCAGTGCCTTTACTCCTCAGTTCGACTTCCGCTCAAATTAGTGAACAAAGAAGGCGGACACTCTATGGCCCTATTGCGGAACATGCGCGGCTGTAGTGTCGCGTTGCGGAGGCCTAAATTGTCGGACTCTACACTGCCCTACTACGACACACCAGTGCCTTTACTCCTCTGTTCGGCTTCCGCTCTAAATAGTGGAAAAAGATGGCGGACACTCCATGGCCCTTCAGCGGCACGTGCACGGCTGTAGCGCCGCGTTGCGGGGGCCAAAATGGCAGGAAACTACACTGCCCTACTACGACACGAAAGTGCCTTTATTCCTCAGTTGGGCTTCCGCTCTAATCCGTGGCCAAAAAATGGCGAAAACTCCAAGGCCCTAATGCGGCACGTGCACGGCTGTAGTTCCGCGTTGTGGTGGCCAAAATGGCAGGAAACTACACTGCCCTACAACGAAAAGCCAGTGCCTTTACACCTCAGTTGGGCTTCCACTCTAATCACTGGCCAAAGATTTCGTACACTCCATGGTCCAACTGCGGCACATGCGCAACTGTAGTGCCGCGTTGTGGTGGCCCAAAATAGCGGACACTACACCGCCCTACATGACCCTACGAAAGACATAAGTTCTCAATTGCGCTTCCACACTAAGCATTGGCCAAAGATGGCGGACACTCCATAGCTCTAATGCGGCACGTTCGCGGCTGTAGTGCCGCGTTGCGGTTGCCCAAATTGTCGAACTCATCGCTGTCCTACTACTAAACGCCAGTCCCATAACCCCTCAGTTGGGCTTCCGCTCTTATCCGTTGCCAAAGAATGCGGACCATCCATGGCCCTACTGCGGCACGTGTGCGGCTTTATAGCTGCGTTGCGGGCGCCAAAATGGCAGGAAATTACACTGCCCTACTACGACACGCGAGTGCCTTTACTCCTCAGGTCGGCTTCCGCCCTAATCAGTGACCAAAGATGGCGGACTCTCCGTGGCCCTTCTGCGGCACGTGCACGACTGTAGTGCCGCGTTGCGGTGGCCTAACTTTTCAGTCGCTACACTGCCCTACTACGACACGCCAGTCCCTTTACCCCTCTGTTGGGTTTCCGCTCTAATCCGTAGCCAAGTATTGCGGACACTCCACGGTCCTAATGCTGCACGTGCACGGCTGTATTACCGCGTTGCGGTGGCCAAAATGGCAGGAAACTACACTGCCCTATTTCTACACGCCAGTGCCTTTACTCCTCAGTTCGACTTCCGCTCAAATTAGTGAACAAAGAAGGCGGACACTCTATGGCCCTATTGCGGCACATGCGCGGCTGTAGTGTCGCGTTGCGGTGGCCTAAAATGTCCGACTCTACACTGCCCTACTACGACACACCAGTGCCTTTACTCCTCTGTTCGGCTTCCGCTCTAAATAGTGGAAAAAGATGGCGGACACTCCATGGCCCTTCAGCGGCACGTGCACGGCTGTAGCGCCGCGTTGCGGGGGCCAAAATGGCAGGAAACTACACTGCCCTACTACGACACGAAAGTGCCTTTATTCCTCAGTTGGGCTTCCGCTCTAATCCGTGGCCAAAAAATGGCGAAAACTCCAAGGCCCTAATGCGGCACGTGCACGGCTGTAGTGCCGCGTTGTGGTGGCCAAAATGGCAGGAAACTACACTGCCCTACAACGAAAAGCCAGTGCCTTTACACCTCAGTTGGGCTTCCACTCTAATCACTGGCCAAAGATTTCGGACACTCCATGGTCCAACTGCGGCACATGCGCAACTGTAGTGCCGCGTTGTGGTGGCCCAAAATAGCGGACACTACACCGCCTACATGACCCTACCAAAGACATAAGTTCTCAATTGCGCTTCCACACTAAGCATTGGCCAAAGATGGCGGACACTCCATAGCTCTAATGCGGCACGTCCGCGGCTGTAGTGCCGCGTTGCGGTTGCCCAAATTGTCGAACTCATCGCTGTCCTACTACTAAACGCCAGTCCCATAACCCCTCAGTTGGGCTTCCGCTCTTATCCATTGCCAAAGATTGCGGACCCTCCATGGCCCTTCTGCGGCACGTGTGCGGCTTTATAGCTGCGTTGCGGGGGCCAAAATGGCAGGAAATTACACTGCCCTACTACGACACGCGAGTGCCTTTACTCCTCAGGTCGGCTTCCGCCCTAATCAGTGACCAAAGATGGCGGACTCTCCGTGGCCCTTCTGCGGCACGTGCACGACTGTAGTGCCGCGTTGCGGTGGCCCAACTTTTCAGTCGCTACACTGCCTGACTACAACACGCCAGTGCCTTTACTCCACAGTTTTGCTTCCGCTCTAATCAGGAGCCAAAGATGGCGGACAGTCTATAGCCCTTCTGCGGCACGTCCACGGCTGAATGTGCCAAGTTGCGATTGCCCAAAATGGTGGACACTACACTGCCCTTCTAGACCCTACCAAAGACTTAAGTTCTCACTAGCGCTTCCGCTCTAATCAGTGGCCAAATATGGCGGACCCTCCATGGCCCTACTTCGGCACGTGTGCGGCTTTATAGCTGCGTTGCGGGGGCCAAAATGGCTGGAAATTACACTGCCCTACTACGACACGCGAGTGCCTTTACTCCTCAAGTCGGCTTCCGCCCTAATCAGTGACCAAAGATGGCGGACTCTCCGTGGCCCTTCTGCGGCATATGCACTACTGTAGTGCCGCGTTGCGGTGGCCTCACTTTTCAGTCGCTACACTGCCTGACTACAACACGCCAGTGCCTTTACTCCACTGTTCTGCTTCCACTCTAATCACGAGCCAAAGATGGCGGACACTCCACGGTCCTAATGCTGCACGTGCACGGCTGTATTACCGCGTTGCGGTGGCCAAAATGGCAGGAAACTACACTGCCCTATTTCTACACGCCAGTGCCTTTACTCCTCAGTTCGACTTCCGCTCAAATTAGTGAACAAAGAAGGCGGACACTCTATGGCCCTATTGCGGAACATGCGCGGCTGTAGTGTCGCGTTGCGGAGGCCTAAATTGTCGGACTCTACACTGCCCTACTACGACACACCAGTGCCTTTACTCCTCTGTTCGGCTTCCGCTCTAAATAGTGGAAAAAGATGGCGGACACTCCATGGCCCTTCAGCGGCACGTGCACGGCTGTAGCGCCGCGTTGCGGGGGCCAAAATGGCAGGAAACTACACTGCCCTACTACGACACGAAAGTGCCTTTATTCCTCAGTTGGGCTTCCGCTCTAATCCGTGGCCAAAAAATGGCGAAAACTCCAAGGCCCTAATGCGGCACGTGCACGGCTGTAGTGCCGCGTTGTGGTGGCCAAAATGGCAGGAAACTACACTGCCCTACAACGAAAAGCCAGTGCCTTTACACCTCAGTTGGGCTTCCACTCTAATCACTGGCCAAAGATTTCGTACACTCCATGGTCCAACTGCGGCACATGCGCAACTGTAGTGCCGCGTTGTGGTGGCCCAAAATAGCGGACACTACACCGCCCTACATGACCCTACGAAAGACATAAGTTCTCAATTGCGCTTCCACACTAAGCATTGGCCAAAGATGGCGGACACTCCATAGCTCTAATGCGGCACGTTCGCGGCTGTAGTGCCGCGTTGCGGTTGCCCAAATTGTCGAACTCATCGCTGTCCTACTACTAAACGCCAGTCCCATAACCCCTCAGTTGGGCTTCCGCTCTTATCCGTTGCCAAAGAATGCGGACCCTCCATGGCCCTACTGCGGCACGTGTGCGGCTTTATAGCTGCGTTGCGGGCGCCAAAATGGCAGGAAATTACACTGCCCTACTACGACACGCGAGTGCCTTTACTCCTCAGGTCGGCTTCCGCCCTAATCAGTGACCAAAGATGGCGGACTCTCCGTGGCCCTTCTGCGGCACGTGCACGACTGTAGTGCCGCGTTGCGGTGGCCTAACTTTTCAGTCGCTACACTGCCCTACTACGACACGCCAGTCCCTTTACCCCTCTGTTGGGTTTCCGCTCTAATCCGTAGCCAAGTATTGCGGACACTCCACGGTCCTAATGCTGCACGTGCACGGCTGTATTACCGCGTTGCGGTGGCCAAAATGGCAGGAAACTACACTGCCCTATTTCTACACGCCAGTGCCTTTACTCCTCAGTTCGACTTCCGCTCAAATTAGTGAACAAAGAAGGCGGACACTCTATGGCCCTATTGCGGCACATGCGCGGCTGTAGTGTCGCGTTGCGGTGGCCTAAAATGTCCGACTCTACACTGCCCTACTACGACACACCAGTGCCTTTACTCCTCTGTTCGGCTTCCGCTCTAAATAGTGGAAAAAGATGGCGGACACTCCATGGCCCTTCAGCGGCACGTGCACGGCTGTAGCGCCGCGTTGCGGGGGCCAAAATGGCAGGAAACTACACTGCCCTACTACGACACGAAAGTGCCTTTATTCCTCAGTTGGGCTTCCGCTCTAATCCGTGGCCAAAAAATGGCGAAAACTCCAAGGCCCTAATGCGGCACGTGCACGGCTGTAGTGCCGCGTTGTGGTGGCCAAAATGGCAGGAAACTACACTGCCCTACAACGAAAAGCCAGTGCCTTTACACCTCAGTTGGGCTTCCACTCTAATCACTGGCCAAAGATTTCGGACACTCCATGGTCCAACTGCGGCACATGCGCAACTGTAGTGCCGCGTTGTGGTGGCCCAAAATAGCGGACTCTACACCGCCTACATGACCCTACCAAAGACATAAGTTCTCAATTGCGCTTCCACACTAAGCATTGGCCAAAGATGGCGGACACTCCATAGCTCTAATGCGGCACGTCCGCGGCTGTAGTGCCGCGTTGCGGTTGCCCAAATTGTCGAACTCATCGCTGTCCTACTACTAAACGCCAGTCCCATAACCCCTCAGTTTGGCTTCCGCTCTTATCCATTGCCAAAGATTGCGGACCCTCCATGGCCCTTCTGCGGCACGTGTGCGGCTTTATAGCTGCGTTGCGGGGGCCAAAATGGCAGGAAATTACACTGCCCTACTACGACACGCGAGTGCCTTTACTCCTCAGGTCGGCTTCCGCCCTAATCAGTGACCAAAGATGGCGGACTCTCCGTGGCCCTTCTGCGGCACGTGCACGACTGTAGTGCCGCGTTGCGGTGGCCCAACTTTTCAGTCGCTACACTGCCTGACTACAACACGCCAGTGCCTTTACTCCACAGTTTTGCTTCCGCTCTAATCAGGAGCCAAAGATGGCGGACAGTCTATAGCCCTACTGCGGCACGTCCGCGGCTGTAGTGCTGAGCAGTGGTGGCCAAAATGGCAGGATACTACACTGCCCTACTACTACACGCCAGTGCCTTTTCTCCTCAGTTCTGCTTCCACTCTAACTAATGGAAAAATATGTCGGACACTCCATGGCCCTTCAGCGGCACGTGCGCTGCTAAAGTGCCGCGTTGTAGTGGCCCAAAATGGCGTACTCCACTCTGCCCGACTACGACACGCCAGTGCCTTTACTCCTCAGTTCGGCTTACGCTCTAATCAGTGGCCAAAGATGGCGAACACTCCACGGCCCTACTGCGACACGTGCGTGGCTTTATTGCCCCGTTCCGGTGGAACAAAATATAGGACTCTTCACTGCCCTACTACTACACGTCAGTGCCTTTACTCCTCAGTTCGGCTTCCGCTCTAATTAATGGCCAAAGATGGCGGACAGTCTATAGCCCTACTGCGGCACGTCCGAGGCTGTAGTGTCGCGTTGCGTTGCCCCAAAATGGAGGACTCTACACTGCCCTACTACGACACGCCAGTGCCTTTACTCCTCATCAAGGCTTCCGCTCTTATCCGGGACCAAAGATGGCGAACACTCCCCGGCCCTAATGCGGCACTTGCACGGCTGAAGTGCCGCGTTGCAGTGGCCCAACATGTCTGACGCAACACTGTCCGACTACGACACGCCAGTGCCTTTACTCCTCAGTTCGGCGTCCGCTCTAATCAGTGGCCAAAAATGGAGGACACTCCATGGCCCTACTGCGGCACGTAATAGGCTGTTGTGCCGCGTTGCGGTGGCCCGAAATGGCGGACACCACACTGCCCTACTAGACTCTACCAAAGACTTAAGTTCTCAGTTGCGCTTCCGCTTAAATCAGAGGCCAAATATGGCGGACCATCCATGGCCCTATTGCGGCAAGCGCGCAGCTGTAGTGTCGCGTTGCGTTGCCCCAAAATATCGGACTCTACACTGCCCTACTACTTCACGCCTGTTCCTTTACTCCTCAGTAGGGCTTCCGCTTAAATCAGTGGCTAAAGATGGCGGACAGTCTATAGCCCTACTGCGGCACGTCTGCGGCTGTAGTGCCACGTTGCGGTGCCCCTAAATGGCGGACTCTACACTGCCCTACAACGACACGCCTGTGGCTTTACTCCTCAGATGAGCTTCCGCTCTAATCAGTGGCCAAAGATGGCGGACACTCCATAGCCCTACAGCAGCTCGTCCGCGACTGTAGTGTCGCGTTGCGGTGCCCCAAAATAATGGACTATACACTGTCCTACTACTACACGCCTGTGCTTTTTCTCCTCAGTTGAGCTTCCGCTCTAATCCGTGGCCAAAGATGGCGAACACTCCCCGGCCCTATTTCGGCACGTGCACGGCTGTAGTGCCGCGTTGCGGTGGCCCAAAATATCGGACTATACACTGTCCTACTACTACACGCCAGTGCCTTTTCTCCTCAGTTCGGCTTCCGCTCTAAATAG
The DNA here is from genome assembly GCF_982258835.1 of Parasteatoda tepidariorum. NCBI lineage: Eukaryota > Metazoa > Arthropoda > Arachnida > Araneae > Theridiidae > Parasteatoda > Parasteatoda tepidariorum. The sequence goes on along the minus strand of NW_028257392.1, from coordinate 288,696 downwards.
TGGAAAAAGATGTCGGACACTCCATGGCCCTACTGCGACACGTGCGTGGCTTTATTGCCCCGTTGCGGTGGAACAAAATATAGGACTCTACACTGCCCTACTACGACGCGCGAGTGCCTTTACTCCTGAGCAGGGTTTCCGCTCTTATCCGGGACCAAAGATGGCGAACACTCCCCGGCCCTAATGCGCGTTGCAGTGGCCCAACATGTCGGACGCAACACTGTCCGACTACGACACGCCAGTGCCTTTACTCCTCAGTTAGGCTTCCGCTCGAATCAATGGTCAAAAATGGCGGACACTCCACGGCCCTACTGCTGCACGTGCGTGGCTGTAGTGCCGCGTTGCGGTGGCCCAAAAGGGCGGACACTACACTGCCCTTCTAGACTCTACGAAAGACTTAAGTTCTCAATTGCGCTTCCACTTTAATCAGCTCCCAAATATGGCGGCCCCGCCTTTACTCCTCAGTTCTGCTTCCGCTCTAATTAATGGCCAAAGATGGCGGACAGTCTATAGCCTTACTGCGTCACGTCCGCGGCTATAGTGTCGCGTTGCGTTGCCCCAAAATATCGGACTCTACACTGCCCTACTACGACACGCCTGTTCCTTTACTCCTCAGTAGGGCTTCCGCTTAAATCAGTGGCTAAAGATGGCGGACAGTCTATAGCCCTACTGCGGCACGTCCGCGGCTGTAGTGCTGCGTAGTGGTGGCCAAAATGACAGGATACTACACTGCCATACTACTACACGCCAGTGCCTTTTCTCCTCAGTTCTGCTTCCACTCTAACTAATGGAAAAAGATGTCGGACACTCCATGGCCCTTCAGCGGCACGTGCGCTGCTAAAGTGCCGCGTTGCAGTGGCCCAAAATGGCGTACTCCACACTGCCCGACTACGACACGCCAGTGCCTTTACTCCACAGTTTGGCTTCCGCTCTAATCAGTGGCCAAAGATGGCGGACACTCCACGGCCCTACTGCGACACGTGCGTGGCTTTATTGCCCCGTTGCGGTGGAACAAAATATAGGACTCTTCACTGCCCTACTACTACACGCCAGTGCCTTTACTCCACAGTTCGGCTTCCGCTCTAATCAGTGGCCAAAGATGGCGGACACTCCACGGCCCTACTGCGACACGTGCGTGGCTTTATTGCCCCGTTGCGGTGGAACAAAATATAGGACTCTACACTGCCCTACTACGACACGCGAGTGCCTTTACTCCTGAGCAGGGCTTCCGCTCTTATCCGGGACCAAAGATGGCGAACACTCCCCGGCCCTAATGCGGCTTTTGCACGGCTGTAGTGCCGCGTTGCAGTGGCCCAACATGTCGGACGCAACACTGCCCTACTACTGCACGCCTGTGCCTTTTCTCCTCAGTTCGGCTTCCACTCTAACTAATGGAAAAAGATGTCGGACACTCCATGGCCCTTCAGCGGCACGTGCGCTGCTAAAGTTCCGCGTTGCAGTGGCCCAAAATGGCGTACTCTACACTGCCCGACTACGACACGCCAGTGCCTTTACTCCACAGTTCGACTTCCGCTCTAATCAGTGGCGAAAGATGGCGGACACTCCACGGCCCTACTGCGACACGTGCGTGGCTTTTTTACCCCGTTGCGGTGGAACAAAATATAGGACTCTTCACTGCCCTACTACTACAGGAAATAATTATAGGTCAATTTGGGGGTACACAGCGTGACCCTAAAGTTTACTATGTATGCCTATGCGAAATAAAGTGTTCTGAGAAGCTTAAAATGAAGAAATAAGCGTTCTAAAATGCTTTAAAAATTCAAAGACATCATTCAATGGTTAACTAACGCAAGGCGCAATATCAGACCTTAATATTGACCCATAATATTTAAATTGGACCAGGTATTATATTACAGGGTAATAGTGTACCCTACCACAGGAAATAATTATAGGTCAATTAGGGGGTACACTATGTATATTTTAAATAGTGCATTAAAACAAGGAAATACGAAGACACTTTTCTATGTTAACTAACGGCACGGTATCGGACCTTAATATTGACCTATAATTTTTAAATTGGACCACGTAATATATTACAGGGTAATAGTGTACCCTACCACTGGAAATAATTATAGGTCAATTAGGGGGTACACAGCGTGACCCTAAAGTTTACTATGTATGCCTATGCGAAATAGAGTGTTCTGAGAAGCTTAAAAGGAAGAAATAAGCGTTCTAAAATGCTTTAAAAATTCAAAGACATCTTTCAATGGTTAACTAACGCAAGGTGCGATATCAGACCTTAATATGGAACCATAATATTTAAATTGGACCAGGTATTATATTACAGGGTAATAGTGTACCCTACCACAGGAAATAATTATAGGTCAATTAGGGGGTACACTGTGTATATTTTAAATAGTGCATTAAAACAAGGAAATTCGAAGACTCTTTTCTATGTTAACTAACGGCACGGTATCGGACCTTAATATTGACTTAAAATTTTTAAATTGAACCACGTATTATATTACAGAGTTATAGTGTACCCTACCACGTAAAATAATTATAGGTCAATTAGGGGGTACACAGCGTGACCCTAAAGTTTACTATGCATGCGTATGCGAAATAAAGTGTTCTGAGAAGCTTAAAATGAAGAAATAAGCGTTCTAAAATGCTTTAAAAATTCAAAGACATCTTTCAATGGTTAACTAACGCAAGGCGCAATATCAGACCTTAATATTGACCCATAATATTTAAATTGGACCAGGTATTATATTACAGGGTAATAGTGTACCCTACCACAGGAAATAATTATATTTCAATTAGGGGGTACACTATGTATATTTTAAATAGTGCATTAAAGCAAGGAAATTCGAAGACACTTTTCTATGTTAACTAACGGCACGGTATCGGACCTTAATATTGACCTATAATTTTTAAATTAGACCACGTATTATATTACAGGGTTATAGTGTACCCTACCACAGGAAATAAATATAGGTCAATTAGGGGGTACACAGCGTGACCCTAAAGTTTACTATGTATGCCTATGCGAAATAAAGTGTTCTGAGAAGCTTAAAATGAGGAAATAAGCGTTCTAAAATGCTTTAAAAATTCAAAGACATTTTTCTATGTTAACTAACGGCACGGTATCGGACCTTAATATTGACCCATAATATTTAAATTGGACCAGGTATTATATTACAGGGTAATAGTGTACCCTACCACAGGAAATAATTATAGGTCAATTTGGGGGTACACTATGTATATTTTAAATATTGCATTAAAACAAGGAAATACGAAGACACTTTTCTATGTTAACTAACGGCACGGTATCGGACCTTAATATTGACCTATAATTTTTAAATTGGACCACGTATTATATTACAGGGTTATAGTGTACCCTACCACATGAAATAATTATAGGTCAATAAGGGGGAACACAGAGTGACCCTAAAATTTACTATGTATGCCTATGCGAAATAAAGTGTTCTGAGAAGCTTAAAATGAGGAAATAAGCGTTCTAAAATGCTTTAAAAATTCAAAGACATTTTTCTATGTTAACTAACGGCACGGCATCGGACCTTAATATTGACCTATAAGTTTTAAATTGGACCACGTATTATATTACAGGGTTATAGTGTACCCTACCACAGGAAATAATTATAGGTCAATTAGGGGTTACACAGCGTGACCCTAAAGTTTACTATGTATGCCTATGCGAAATAAAGTGTTCTGAGAAGCTTAAATTGAGGAAATAAGCGTTCTAAAATGCTTTAAAAATTCAAAGACATTTTTCTATGTTAACTAACGGTACGGTATCGGACCTTAATATTGACCTATAATTTTTAAATTGGACCACGTAATATATTACAGGGTAATATTGTTCCCTACCACGGGAAATAATTATAGGTCAATTAGGGGGTACACTATGTATATTTTAAATAGTGCATTAAAACAAGGAAATACGAAGACACTTTTCTATGTTAACTAACGGCACGGTATCGGACCTTAATATTGACCTATAATTTTTAAATTGGACCACGTATTATATTACAGGGTAATAGTGTACCCTAGCACAGGAAATAATTATAGGTCATTTAGGGGGTACACAGCGTGACACTAAATTTTACTATGTATTCCTATACGAAATAGAGTGTTCTGAGATGCTTAAAATGAAGAAATAAGCGTTCTAAAATGCTTTAAAAATTCAAATACATCTTCCAAAGGTTAACTAACGCAAGGCGCGATATCAGACCTTAATATGGAACCATAATATTTAAATTGGACCAGGTATTATATTACAGAGTAATAGTGTACCCTACCACAGGAAATAATTATAGGTCAATTGGGGGGTACACTATGTATATTTTAAAAAGTGCATTAAAACAAGGAAATTCGAAGACATTTTTCTATGTTAACTATCGGCACGGTATCGGACCTTAATATTGACCTATAATTTATAAATTGGACCACGTATTATATTACAGGGTAATAGTGTACCCTACCACAGGAAATAATTATAGGTCATTTAGGGGGTACACAGCGTCACCCTAAATTTTACTATGTATGCCTATGCGAAATAAATTGTTCTGAGAAGCTTAAAATGAGGAAATAAACGTTCTAAAATGCTTTAAAAATTCAAAGACACTTTTCTATGTTAATTAACGGCACGGTATCGGACCTTAATATTGACCTATAATTTTTAAATTGGACCAGGTATTATATTACAGGGTAATAGTGTACCCTACCGCAGGAAATAATTATAGGTCAAATAGGGGGTACACAGCGTGACCCTAAAGTTTACTATGTATTCCTATGCAAAATAAAGTGTTCTGAGAAGCTTAAAATGAGGAATTAAGCGTTCTAAAATGCTTTAAAAATTCAAAGACATTTTTCTATGTTAACTAACGGCACGGTATCGGACCTTAATATTGACCCATAATATTTAAATTGGACCAGGTATTATATTACAGGGTAATAGTGTACCCTACCACAGGAAATAATTATAGGTCAATTTGGGGGTACACTATGTATATTTTAAATATTGCATTAAAACAAGGAAATACGAAGACACTTTTCTATGTTAACTAACGGCACGGTATCGGACCTTAATATTGACCTATAATTTTTAAATTGGACCACGTATTATATTACAGGGTTATAGTGTACCCTACCACATGAAATAATTATAGGTCAATAAGGGGGAACACAGAGTGACCCTAAAATTTACTATGTATGCCTATGCGAAATAAAGTGTTCTGAGAAGCTTAAAATGAGGAAATAAGCGTTCTAAAATGCTTTAAAAATTCAAAGACATTTTTCTATGTTAACTAACGGCACGGCATCGGACCTTAATATTGACCTATAAGTTTTAAATTGGACCACGTATTATATTACAGGGTTATAGTGTACCCTACCACAGGAAATAATTATAGGTCAATTAGGGGTTACACAGCGTGACCCTAAAGTTTACTATGTATGCCTATGCGAAATAAAGTGTTCTGAGAAGCTTAAATTGAGGAAATAAGCGTTCTAAAATGCTTTAAAAATTCAAAGACATTTTTCTATGTTAACTAACGGTACGGTATCGGACCTTAATATTGACCTATAATTTTTAAATTGGACCACGTAATATATTACAGGGTAATATTGTTCCCTACCACGGGAAATAATTATAGGTCAATTAGGGGGTACACTATGTATATTTTAAATAGTGCATTAAAACAAGGAAATACGAAGACACTTTTCTATGTTAACTAACGGCACGGTATCGGACCTTAATATTGACCTATAAGTTTTAAATTGGACCACGTATTATATTACAGGGTAATATTGTTCCGTACCACGGGAAATAATTATAGGTCACTTAGGGGGTACAGAGCGTGACCCTAAAGTTTACTATGTATGCCTATGCGAAATAGAGTGTTTTGAGAAGCTTAAAATGAAGAAATAAGCGTTCTAAAATGCTTTAAAAATTCAAAGACATTTTTCTATGTTAACTAACGACACGGTATCGGACCTTAATATTGACCTATAAGTTTTAAATTGGACCACGTATTATATTACAGGGTAATAGTGTACCCTACCACAGGAAATAATTATAGGTCAATTAGGGGGTACACAGAGTGACCCTAAAGTTTACTATGTATGCCTATGCGAAATAGAGTGTTCTGAGAAGCTTAAAATGAAGAAATAAGCGTTCTAAAATGCTTTAAAAATTCAAAGACATTTTTCTATGTTAACTAACGGTACGGTATCGGACCTTAATATTGACCTATAATTTTTAAATTGGACCACGTAATATATTACATGGTAATATTGTTCCCTACCACGGGAAATAATTATAGGTCAATAAGGGAGCCCACTATGTATATTTTAAATAGTGCATAAAAACAAGGAAATTGGAAGACACTTTTCTGTGTTAACTAACGGCACGGTATCGGACCTTAATATTGACCTATAATTTTTAAATTGGACCACGTATTATATTACAGGGTTATAGTGTACCCTACCACAGGAAATATTTATATGTCAATTAGGGGGTACAAAGCGTGACCCTAAAGTTTACTATGTATGCCTATGCGAAATAAAGTGTTCTGAGAAGATTAAAATGAAGAAATAAGCGTTCTAAAATGCTTTAAAAATTCAAAGACATCTTTAAATGGTTAACTAACGCAAGGCGCAATATCAGACCTTAATATTGACCCATAATATTTAAATTGGACCAGGTATTATATTACAGGGTAATAGTGTACCCTACCACAGGAAATAATTATAGGTCAATTAGGGGGTACACTATGTATATTTTAAATAGTGCATTAAAACAAGGAAATACGAAGACACTTTTCTATGTTAACTAACGGCACGGTATCGGACCTTAATATTGACCTATAATTTTTAAATTGGACCACGTATTATATTACAGGGTAATAGTGTACCCTACCACAGGAAATAATTATAGGTCATTTAGGGGGTACACAGCGTCACCCTAAATTTTACTATGTATGCCTATGCGAAATAAAGTGTTCTGAGAAGCTTAAAATGAGGAAATAAACGTTCTAAAATGCTTTAAAAATTCAAAGACACTTTTCTATGTTAACTAACGACACGGTATCGGACCTTAATATTGACCTATAAGTTTTAAATTGGACCACGTATTATATTACAGGGTAATAGTGTACCCTACCACAGGAAATAATTATAGGTCAATTAGGGGGTACACAGAGTGACCCTAAAGTTTACTATGTATGCCTATGCGAAATAGAGTGTTCTGAGAAGCTTAAAATGAAGAAATAAGCGTTCTAAAATGCTTTAAAAATTCAAAGACATTTTTCTATGTTAACTAACGGTACGGTATCGGACCTTAATATTGACCTATAATTTTTAAATTGGACCACGTAATATATTACATGGTAATATTGTTCCCTACCACGGGAAATAATTATAGGTCAATAAGGGAGCCCACTATGTATATTTTAAATAGTGCATAAAAACAAGGAAATTGGAAGACACTTTTCTGTGTTAACTAACGGCACGGTATCGGACCTTAATATTGACCTATAATTTTTAAATTGGACCACGTATTATATTACAGGGTTATAGTGTACCCTACCACAGGAAATATTTATATGTCAATTAGGGGGTACAAAGCGTGACCCTAAAGTTTACTATGTATGCCTATGCGAAATAAAGTGTTCTGAGAAGATTAAAATGAAGAAATAAGCGTTCTAAAATGCTTTAAAAATTCAAAGACATCTTTAAATGGTTAACTAACGCAAGGCGCAATATCAGACCTTAATATTGACCCATAATATTTAAATTGGACCAGGTATTATATTACAGGGTAATAGTGTACCCTACCACAGGTAATAATTATAGGTCAATTAGGGGGTACACTATGTATATTTTAAATAGTGCATTAAAACAAGGAAATACGAAGACACTTTTCTATGTTAACTAACGGCACGGTATCGGACCTTAATATTGACCTATAATTTTTAAATTGGACCACGTATTATATTACAGGGTAATAGTGTACCCTACCACAGGAAATAATTATAGGTCATTTAGGGGGTACACAGCGTCACCCTAAATTTTACTATGTATGCCTATGCGAAATAAAGTGTTCTGAGAAGCTTAAAATGAGGAAATAAACGTTCTAAAATGCTTTAAAAATTCAAAGACACTTTTCTATGTTAATTAACGGCACGGTATCGGACCTTAATATTGACCTATAATTTTTAAATTGGACCAGGTATTATATTACAGGGTAATAGTGTACCCTACCGCAGGAAATAATTATAGGTCAAATAGGGGGTACACAGCGTGACCCTAAAGTTTACTATGTATTCCTATGCAAAATAAAGTGTTCTGAGAAGCTTAAAATGTGGAATTAAGCGTTCTAAAATGCTTTAAAAATTCAAAGACATTTTTCTATGTTAACTAACGGTACGGTATCGGACCTTAATATTGACCTATAATTTTTAAATTGGACCACGTAATATATTACAGGGTAATATTGTTCCCTACCACGGGAAATAATTATAGGTCACTTAGGGGGTACACAGCGTGACCCTAAAGTTTACTATGTATGCCTATGCGAAATAAAGTGTTCTGAGAAGCTTAAAATGAAGAAATAAGCGTTCTAAAATGCTTTAAAAATTCAAAGACATTTTTCTATGTTAACTAACGGTACGGTATCGGACCTTAATATTGACCTATAATTTTTAAATTGGACCACGTAATATATTACAGTGTAATATTGTTCCCTTCCACGGGAAATAATTATAGGTCACTTAGGGGGTACACAGCGTGACCCTAAAGTTTACTATGTATGCCTATGCGAAATAAAATGCTTTAAAAATTCAAAGACATCTTTCAATGGTTAACTAACGCAAGGCGCGATATCAGACCTTAATATGGAACCATAATATTTAAATTGGACCAGGTATTATATTACAGAGTAATAGTGTACCCTACCACAGGAAATAATTATAGGTCAATTGGGGGGTACACTATGTATATTTTAAAAAGTGCATTAAAACAAGGAAATTCGAAGACATTTTTCTATGTTAACTATCGGCACGGTATCGGACCTTAATATTGACCTATAATTTTTAAATTTGACCACGTATTATATTTCAGGGTTATAGTGTACTCTACCACAGGAAATAATTATAGGTCAATTAGGGGGTACATAGCGTGACCCTAAAGGTTAGTATGTATGCCTATGCGAAATAAAGTGTTCTGAGAAGCTTAAAATGAGGAAATAAGCGTTCTAAAATGCTTTAAAAATTCAAAGACATTTTTCTATGTTAACTAACGGCACGGTATCGGACGTTAATATTGACCTATAATTTTTAAATTGGACAACTTATTATATTACAGGGTAATATTGTTCCGTACCACGGGAAATAATTATAGGTCACTTAGGGGGTACAGAGCGTGACCCTAAAGTTTACTATGTATGCCTATGCGAAATAGAGTGTTTTGAGAAGCTTAAAATGAAGAAATAAGCGTTCTAAAATGCTTTAAAAATTCAAAGACATTTTTCTATGTTAACTAACGACACGGTATCGGACCTTAATATTGACCTATAAGTTTTAAATTGGACCACGTATTATATTACAGGGTAATAGTGTACCCTACCACAGGAAATAATTATAGGTCAATTAGGGGGTACACAGAGTGACCCTAAAGTTTACTATGTATGCCTATGCGAAATAGAGTGTTCTGAGAAGCTTAAAATGAAGAAATAAGCGTTCTAAAATGCTTTAAAAATTCAAAGACATTTTTCTATGTTAACTAACGGTACGGTATCGGACCTTAATATTGACCTATAATTTTTAAATTGGACCACGTAATATATTACATGGTAATATTGTTCCCTACCACGGGAAATAATTATAGGTCAATAAGGGAGCCCACTATGTATATTTTAAATAGTGCATAAAAACAAGGAAATTGGAAGACACTTTTCTGTGTTAACTAACGGCACGGTATCGGACCTTAATATTGACCTATAATTTTTAAATTGGACCACGTATTATATTACAGGGTTATAGTGTACCCTACCACAGGAAATATTTATATGTCAATTAGGGGGTACAAAGCGTGACCCTAAAGTTTACTATGTATGCCTATGCGAAATAAAGTGTTCTGAGAAGATTAAAATGAAGAAATAAGCGTTCTAAAATGCTTTAAAAATTCAAAGACATCTTTAAATGGTTAACTAACGCAAGGCGCAATATCAGACCTTAATATTGACCCATAATATTTAAATTGGACCAGGTATTATATTACAGGGTAATAGTGTACCCTACCACAGGAAATAATTATAGGTCAATTAGGGGGTACACTATGTATATTTTAAATAGTGCATTAAAACAAGGAAATACGAAGACACTTTTCTATGTTAACTAACGGCACGGTATCGGACCTTAATATTGACCTATAATTTTTAAATTGGACCACGTATTATATTACAGGGTAATAGTGTACCCTACCACAGGAAATAATTATAGGTCATTTAGGGGGTACACAGCGTCACCCTAAATTTTACTATGTATGCCTATGCGAAATAAAGTGTTCTGAGAAGCTTAAAATGAGGAAATAAACGTTCTAAAATGCTTTAAAAATTCAAAGACACTTTTCTATGTTAATTAACGGCACGGTATCGGACCTTAATATTGACCTATAATTTTTAAATTGGACCAGGTATTATATTACAGGGTAATAGTGTACCCTACCGCAGGAAATAATTATAGGTCAAATAGGGGGTACACAGCGTGACCCTAAAGTTTACTATGTATTCCTATGCAAAATAAAGTGTTCTGAGAAGCTTAAAATGTGGAATTAAGCGTTCTAAAATGCTTTAAAAATTCAAAGACATTTTTCTATGTTAACTAACGGTACGGTATCGGACCTTAATATTGACCTATAATTTTTAAATTGGACCACGTAATATATTACAGGGTAATATTGTTCCCTACCACGGGAAATAATTATAGGTCACTTAGGGGGTACACAGCGTGACCCTAAAGTTTACTATGTATGCCTATGCGAAATAAAGTGTTCTGAGAAGCTTAAAATGAAGAAATAAGCGTTCTAAAATGCTTTAAAAATTCAAAGACATTTTTCTATGTTAACTAACGGTACGGTATCGGACCTTAATATTGACCTATAATTTTTAAATTGGACCACGTAATATATTACAGGGTAATATTGTTCCCTTCCACGGGAAATAATTATAGGTCACTTAGGGGGTACACAGCGTGACCCTAAAGTTTACTATGTATGCCTATGCGAAATAAAATGCTTTAAAAATTCAAAGACATCTTTCAATGGTTAACTAACGCAAGGCGCGATATCAGACCTTAATATGGAACCATAATATTTAAATTGGACCAGGTATTATATTACAGAGTAATAGTGTACCCTACCACAGGAAATAATTATAGGTCAATTGGGGGGTACACTATGTATATTTTAAAAAGTGCATTAAAACAAGGAAATTCGAAGACATTTTTCTATGTTAACTATCGGCACGGTATCGGACCTTAATATTGACCTATAATTTTTAAATTTGACCACGTATTATATTTCAGGGTTATAGTGTACTCTACCACAGGAAATAATTATAGGTCAATTAGTGGGTACACAGCGTGACCCTAAAGGTTAGTATGTATGCCTATGCGAAATAAAGTGTTCTGAGAAGCTTAAAATGAGGAAATAAGCGTTCTAAAATGCTTTAAAAATTCAAAGACATTTTTCTATGTTAACTAACGGCACGGTATCGGACGTTAATATTGACCTATAATTTTTAAATTGGACAACTTATTATATTACAGGGTAATATTGTTCCGTACCACGGGAAATAATTATAGGTCACTTAGGGGGTACAGAGCGTGACCCTAAAGTTTACTATGTATGCCTATGCGAAATAGAGTGTTTTGAGAAGCTTAAAATGAAGAAATAAGCGTTCTAAAATGCTTTAAAAATTCAAAGACATCTTTCAATGGTTAACTAACGCAAGGCGCAATATCAGACCTTAATATTGACCCATAATATTTAAATTGGCCCAGGTATTATATTACAGGGTAATAGTGTACCCTACCACAGGAAATAATTATATTTCAATTAGGGGGTACACTATGTATATTTTAAATAGTGCATTAAAGCAAGGAAATTCGAAGACACTTTTCTATGTTAACTAACGGCACGGTATCGGACCTTAATATTGACCTATAATTTTTAAATTGGACCACGTATTATATTACAGGGTTATAGTGTACCCTACCACAGGAAATAATTATAGGTCAATTAGGGGGAACACAGAGTGACCCTAAAGTTTACTATGTATGCCTATGCGAAATAAAGTGTTCTGAGAAGCTTAAAATGAGGAAATAAGCGTTCTAAAATGCTTTAAAAATTCAAAGACATTTTTCTATGTTAACTAACGACACGGTATCGCACCTTAATATTGACCTATAAGTTTTAAATTGGACCACGTATTATATTACAGGGTAATAGTGTACCCTACCACAGGAAATAATTATAGGTCAATTAGGGGGTACACAGAGTGACCCTAAAGTTTACTATGTATGCCTATGCGAAATAGAGTGTTCTGAGAAGATTAAAATGAAGAAATAAGCGTTCTAAAATGCTTTAAAAATTAAAGACATCTTTCAATGGTTAACTAAAGCAAGGCGCGATATCAGACCTTAATATGGAACCATAATATTTAAATTGGACCAGGTATTATATTACAGAGTAATAGTGTACCCTACCACAGAAAATAATTATAGGTCAATTGGGGGGTACACTATGTATATTTTAAATAGTGCATTAAAACAAGGAAATTCGAAGACATTTTTCTATGTTAACTATCGGCACGGTATCGGACCTTAATATTGACCTATAATTTTTAAATTGGACCACGTATTATATTACAGGGTAATAGTGTACCCTACCACAGGAAATAATTATAGGTCATTTAGGGGGTACACAGCGTCACCCTAAATTTTACTATGTATGCCTATGCGAAATAAAATGTTTTGAGAAGCTTAAAATGAAGAAATAAGCGTTCTAAAATGCTTTAAAAATTCAAAGACATCATTCAATGGTTAACTAACGCAAGGCGCAATATCAGACCTTAATATTGACCCATAATATTTAAATTGGACCAGGTATTATATTACAGGGTAATAGTGTACCCTACCACAGGAAATAATTATAGGTCAATTAGGGGGTACACTATGTATATTTTAAATAGTGCATTAAAACAAGGAAATACGAAGACACTTTTCTATGTTAACTAACGGCACGGTATCGGACCTTAATATTGACCTATAATTTTTAAATTGGACCACGTAATATATTACAGGGTAATAGTGTACCCTACCACTGGAAATAATTATAGGTCAATTAGGGGGTACACAGCGTGACCCTAAAGTTTACTATGTATGCCTATGCGAAATAGAGTGTTCTGAGAAGCTTAAAAGGAAGAAATAAGCGTTCTAAAATGCTTTAAAAATTCAAAGACATCTTTCAATGGTTAACTAACGCAAGGTGCGATATCAGACCTTAATATGGAACCATAATATTTAAATTGGACCAGGTATTATATTACAGGGTAATAGTGTACCCTACCACAGGAAATAATTAAAGGTCAATTAGGGGGTACACTGTGTATATTTTAAATAGTGCATTAAAACAAGGAAATTCGAAGACTCTTTTCTATGTTAACTAACGGCACGGTATCGGACCTTAATATTGACTTAAAATTTTTAAATTGAACCACGTATTATATTACAGAGTTATAGTGTACCCTACCACGTAAAATAATTATAGGTCAATTAGGGGGTACACAGCGTGACCCTAAAGTTTACTATGCATGCGTATGCGAAATAAAGTGTTCTGAGAAGCTTAAAATGAAGAAATAAGCGTTCTAAAATGCTTTAAAAATTCAAAGACATCTTTCAATGGTTAACTAACGCAAGGCGCAATATCAGACCTTAATATTGACCCATAATATTTAAATTGGACCAGGTATTATATTACAGGGTAATAGTGTACCCTACCACAGGAAATAATTATATTTCAATTAGGGGGTACACTATGTATATTTTAAATAGTGCATTAAAGCAAGGAAATTCGAAGACACTTTTCTATGTTAACTAACGGCACGGTATCGGACCTTAATATTGACCTATAATTTTTAAATTGGACCACGTATTATATTACAGGGTTATAGTGTACCGTACCACAGGAAATAATTATAGGTCAATTAGGGGGTACACAGCGTGACCCTAAAGTTTACTATGTATGCCTATGCGAAATAAAGTGTTCTGAGAAGCTTAAAATGAGGAAATAAGCGTTCTAAAATGCTTTAAAAATTCAAAGACATCTTTCAATGGTTAACTAACGCAAGGCGCAATATCAGACCTTAATATTGACCCATAATATTTAAATTGGACCAGGTATTATATTACAGGGTAATAGTGTACCCTACAACAGGAAATAATTATAGGTCAATTTGGGGGTACACTATGTATATTTTAAATATTGCATTAAAACAAGGAAATACGAAGACACTTTTCTATGTTAACTAACGGCACGGTATCGGACCTTAATATTGACCTATAATTTTTAAATTGGACCACGTATTATATTACAGGGTTATAGTGTACCCTACCACATGAAATAATAATAGGTCAATAAGGGGGAACACAGAGTGACCCTAAAGTTTACTATGTATGCCTATGCGAAATAAAGTGTTCTGAGAAGCTTAAAATGAGGAAATAAGCGTTCTAAAATGCTTTAAAAATTCAAAGACATTTTTCTATGTTAACTAACGGCACGGCATCGGACCTTAATATTGACCTATAAGTTTTAAATTGGACCACGTATTATATTACAGGGTAATAGTGTACCCTACCACAGGAAATAATTATAGGTCATTTAGGGGGTACACAGCGTCACCCTAAATTTTACTATGTATGCCTATGCGAAATAAAATGTTTTGAGAAGCTTAAAATGAAGAAATAAGCGTTCTAAAATGCTTTAAAAATTCAAAGACATCTTTCAATGGTTAACCAACGCAAGGCGCGATATCAGACCTTAATATTGACCCATAATATTTAAATTGGACCAGATATTATATTACAGGGTAATAGTGTACCCTACAGCAGGAAATAATTATAGGTCAAATAAGGGGTACACAGCGTGACCCTAAAGTTTACTATGTATTCCTATGCAAAATAAAGTTTTCTGAGAAGCTTAAAATGAGGAAATAAGCGTTCTAAAATGCTTTAAAAATTCAAAGACATTTTTCTATGTTAACTAACGGTACGGTATCGGACCTTAATATTGACCTATAATTTTTAAATTGGACCACGTAATATATTACAGGGTAATATTGTTCCCTACCACGGGAAATAATTATAGGTCAATAAGGGAGCCCACTATGTATATTTTAAATAGCGCATAAAAACAAGGAAATTCGAAGACACTTTTCTGTGTTAACTAACGGCACGGTATCGGACCTTAATATTGACCTATAATTTTTAAATTGGACCACGTATTATATTACAGGGTTATAGTGTACCCTACCACAGGAAATATTTATATGTCAATTAGGGGGTACACAGCGTGACCCTAAAGTTTACTATGTATGCCTATGCTAAATAAAGTGTTCTGAGAAGCTTAAAATGAAGAAATAAGCGTTCTAAAATGCTTTAAAAATTCAAAGACATTTTTCTATGTTAACTAACGGTACGGTATCGGACCTTAATATTGACCTATAATTTTTAAATTGGACCACGTAATATATTACATGGTAATATTGTTCCCTACCACGGGAAATAATTATAGGTCAATAAGGGAGCCCACTATGTATATTTTAAATAGTGCATAAAAACAAGGAAATTGGAAGACACTTTTCTGTGTTAACTAACGGCACGGTATCGGACCTTAATATTGACCTATAATTTTTAAATTGGACCACGTATTATATTACAGGGTTATAGTGTACCCTACCACAGGAAATATTTATATGTCAATTAGGGGGTACACAGCGTGACCCTAAAGTTTACTATGTATGCCTATGCTAAATAAAGTGTTCTGAGAAGCTTAAAATGAAGAAATAAGCGTTCTAAAATGCTTTAAAAATTCAAAGACATTTTTCTATGTTAACTAACGGTACGGTATCGGACCTTAATATTGACCTATAATTTTTAAATTGGACCACGTAATATATTACATGGTAATATTGTTCCCTACCACGGGAAATAATTATAGGTCAATAAGGGAGCCCACTATGTATATTTTAAATAGTGCATAAAAACAAGGAAATTGGAAGACACTTTTCTGTGTTAACTAACGGCACGGTATCGGACCTTAATATTGACCTATAATTTTTAAATTGGACCACGTATTATATTACAGGGTTATAGTGTACCCTACCACAGGAAATATTTATATGTCAATTAGGGGGTACAAAGCGTGACCCTAAAGTTTACTATGTATGCCTATGCGAAATAAAGTGTTCTGAGAAGATTAAAATGAAGAAATAAGCGTTCTAAAATGCTTTAAAAATTCAAAGACATCTTTAAATGGTTAACTAACGCAAGGCGCAATATCAGACCTTAATATTGACCCATAATATTTAAATTGGACCAGGTATTATATTACAGGGTAATAGTGTACCCTACCACAGGAAATAATTATAGGTCATTCAGGGGGTACACAGCGTCACCATAAATTTTACTATGTATGCCTATGCGAAATAAAGTGCTCTGAGAAGCTTAAAATGAGGAAATAAACGTTCTAAAATGCTTTAAAAATTCAAAGACACTTTTCTATGTTAATTAACGGCACGGTATCGGACCTTAATATTGACCTATAATTTTTAAATTGGACCAGGTATTATATTACAGGGTAATAGTGTACCCTACCGCAGGAAATAATTATAGGTCAAATAGGGGGTACACAGCGTGACCCTAAAGTTTACTATGTATTCCTATGCAAAATAAAGTGTTCTGAGAAGATAAAATGAGGAATTAAGCGTTCTAAAATGCTTTAAAAATTCAAAGACATTTTTCTATGTTAACTAACGGTACGGTATCGGACCTTAATATTGACCTATAATTTTTAAATTGGACGACGTAATATATTACAGGGTAATATTGTTCCCTTCCACGGGAAATAATTATAGGTCACTTAGGGGGTACACAGCGTGACCCTAAAGTTTACTATGTATGCCTATGCGAAATAAAATGCTTTAAAAATTCAAAGACATCTTTCAATGGTTAACTAACGCAAGGCGCGATATCAGACCTTAATATGGAACCATAATATTTAAATTGGACCAGGTATTATATTACAGAGTAATAGTGTACCCTACCACAGGAAATAATTATAGGTCAATTGGGGGGTACACTATGTATATTTTAAAAAGTGCATTAAAGCAAGGAAATTCGAAGACACTTTTCTATGTTAACTAACGGCACGGTATCGGACCTTAATATTGACCTATAATTTTTAAATTGAACCACGTATTATATTACAAGGTTATAGTGTACCCTACCACAGGAAATAATTATAGGTCAATTAGGGGGTACACAGCGTGACCCTAAAGTTTACTATGTATGCCTATGCGAAATAAAGTGTTCTGAGAAGCTTAAAATGAGGAAATAAGCGTTCTAAAATGCTTTAAAAATTCAAAGACATTTTTCTATGTTAACTAACGGCACGGTATGGGACCTTAATATTGACCTATAATTTTTAAATTGGACCACGTATTATATTACAGGGTAATAGTGTACCCTAGCACAGGAAATAATTATAGGTCATTTAGGGGGTACACAGCGTGACACTAAATTTTACTATGTATTCCTATGCGAAATAGAGTGTTCTGAGATGCTTAAAATGAAGAAATAAGCGTTCTAAAATGCTTTAAAAATTCAAAGACATCTTTCAATGGTTAACTAACGCAAGGCGCAATATCAGACCTTAATATTAACCCATAATATTTAAATTGGACCAGGTATTATATTACAGGGTAATAGTGTACCCTACCACAGGAAATAATTATAGGTCAATTTGGGGGTACACTATGTATATTTTAAATAGTGCATTAAAACAAGGAAATACGAAAACACTTTTCTATGTTAACTAACGGCACGGTATCGGACCTTAATATTGACCTATAATTTTTAAATTGGACCACGTATTATATTACAGGGTTATAGTGTACCCTACCACAGGAAATAATTATAGGTCAATTAGGGGGAACACAGAGTGACCCTAAAGTTTACTATGTATGCCTATGCGAAATAAAGTGTTCTGAGAAGCTTAAAATGAGGAAATAAGCGTTCTAAAATGCTTTAAAAATTCAAAGACATTTTTCTATGTTAACTAACGACACGGTATCGGACCTTAATATTGACCTATAAGTTTTAAATTGGACCACGTATTATATTACAGGGTAATAGTGTACCCTACCACAGGAAATAATTATAGGTCAATTAGGGGGTACACAGAGTGACCCTAAAGTTTACTATGTATGCCTATGCGAAATAGAGTGTTCTGAGAAGATTAAAATGAAGAAATAAGCGTTCTAAAATGCTTTAAAAATTAAAGACATCTTTCAATGGTTAACTAAAGCAAGGCGCGATATCAGACCTTAATATGGAACCATAATATTTAAATTGGACCAGGTATTATATTACAGAGTAATAGTGTACCCTACCACAGAAAATAATTATAGGTCAATTGGGGGGTACACTATGTATATTTTAAATAGTGCATTAAAACAAGGAAATTCGAAGACATTTTTCTATGTTAACTATCGGCACGGTATCGGACCTTAATATTGACCTATAATTTTTAAATTGGACCACGTATTATATTACAGGGTAATAGTGTACCCTACCACAGGAAATAATTATAGGTCATTTAGGGGGTACACAGCGTCACCCTAAATTTTACTATGTATGCCTATGCGAAATAAAATGTTTTGAGAAGCTTAAAATGAAGAAATAAGCGTTCTATAATGCTTTAAAAATTCAAAGACATCTTTCAATGGTTAACCAACGCAAGGCGCAATATCAGACCTTAATATTGACCCATAATATTTAAATTGGACCAGGTATTATATTACAGGGTAATAGTGTACCCTACCGCAGGAAATAATTATAGGTCAAATAGGGGGTACACAGCGTGACCCTAAAGTTTACTATGTATTCCTATGCAAAATAAAGTGTTCTGAGAAGCTTAAAATGAGGAATTAAGCGTTCTAAAATGCTTTAAAAATTCAAAGACATTTTTCTATGTTAACTAACGGTACGGTATCGGACCTTAATATTGACCTATAATTTTTAAATTGGACCACGTAATATATTACAGGGTAATATTGTTCCCTTCCACGGGAAATAATTATAGGTCACTTAGGGGGTACACAGCGTGACCCTAAAGTTTACTATGTATGCCTATGCGAAATAAAGTGTTCTGAGAAGCTTAAAATGAAGAAATAAGCGTTCTAAAATGCTTTAAAAATTCAAAGACATCTTTCAATGGTTAACTAACGCAAGGCGCAATATCAGACCTTAATATTGACCCATAATATTTAAATTGGCCCAGGTATTATATTACAGGGTAATAGTGCACCCTACCACAGGAAATAATTATAGGTCAATAAGGGAGCTCACTATGTATATTTTAAATAGTGCATAAAAACAAGGAAATTCGAAGACACTTTTCTGTGTTAACTAACGGCACGGTATCGGACCTTAATATTGACCTATAATTTTTAAATTGGACCACGTATTATATTACAGGGTTATAGTGTACCCTACCACAGGAAATAATTATATGTCAATTAGGGGGTACCCAGCGTGACCCTAAAGTTTGCTATGTATGCCTATGCGAAATAAAGTGTTCTGAGAAGCTTAAAATGAAGAAATAAGCTTTCTAAAATGCTTTAAAAATTCAAAGACATCTTTAAATGGTTAACTAACGCAAGGCGCAATATGAGACCTTAATATTGACCCATAATATTTAAATTGGACCAGGTATTATATTACAGGGTAATAGTGTACCCTACCACAGGAAATAATTATAGGTCAATTAGGGGTTACACTAGGTATATTTTAAATAGTGCATTAAAACAAGGAAATTCGAAGACACTTTTCTATGTTAACTAACGGCACGGTATCGGACCTTAATATTGACCTATAATTTTTAAATTTGACCACGTATTATATTTCAGGGTTATAGTGTACTCTACCACAGGAAATAATTATAGGTCAATTAGGGGGTACACAGCGTGACTCTAAAGGTTACTATGTATGCCTATGCGAAATAAAGTGTTCTGAGAAGCTTAAAATGAGGAAATAAGCGTTCTAAAATGCTTTAAAAATTCAAAGACATTTTTCTATGTTAACTAACGGCACGGTATCGGACCTTAATATTGACCTATAATTTTTAAATTGGACCACTTATTATATTACAGGGTAATATTGTTCCCTACCACGGGAAATAATTATAGGTCACTTAGGGGGTACAGAGCGTGACCCTAAAGTTTACTATGTATGCCTATGCGAAATAGAGTGTTCTGAGAAGCTTAAAATGAAGAAATAAGCGTTCTGAAATGCTTTAAAAATTCAAAGACATTTTTCTGTGTTAACTAACGGTACGGTATCGGACCTTAATATTGACCTATAATTTTTAAATTTGACCACGTAATATATTACAGGGTAATATTGTTCCCTACCACGGGAAATAATTATAGGTCAATTAGGGGGTACACAGCGTGACCCTAAAGTTTACTATGTATGCCTATGCGAAATAAAGTGTTTTGAGAAGCTTAAAATGAAGAAATAAGCGTTCTAAAATGCTTTAAAAATTCAAAGACATCTTTCAATGGTTAACTAACGCAAGGCGTAATATCAGACCTTAATATTGACCCATAATATTTAAATTGGCCCAGGTATTATATTACAGGGTAATAGTGTACCCTACCACAGGAAATAATGATAGGTCAGTTAGGGGGTACACTATGTATATTTTAAATAGTTCATTAAAACAAGGAAATTCGAAGACTCTTTTCTATGTTAACTAACGGCACGGTATCGGACCTTAATATTGACCTAAAATTTTTAAATTGGACCACGTATTATATTTCAGGGTGATAGTGAACTCTACCACAGTAAATAATTATAGGTCAATTAGGGGGTACAAAGCGTGACCCTAAAGTTTACTATGTATGCCTATGCGAAATAAAGTGTTCTGAGAAGCTTAAAATGAGGAAATAAGCGTTCTAAAATGCTTTAAAAATTCAAAGACATCTTTCAATGGTTAACTAACGCAAGGCGCAATATCAGACCTTAATATTAACCCATAATATTTAAATTGGACCAGGTATTATATTACAGGGTAATAGTGTACCCTACCACAGGAAATAATTATAGGTTAATTTGGGGGTACACTATGTATATTTTAAATAGTGCATTAAAACAAGGAAATACGAAAACACTTTTCTATGTTAACTAACGGCTCGGTATCGGACCTTAATATTGACCTATAATTTTTAAATTGGACCACGTATTTTATTACAGGGTTATAGTGTACCCTACCACAGGAAATAATTATAGGTCAATTAGGGGGAACACAGAGTGACCCTAAAGGTTACTATGTATGCCTATGCGAAATAAAGTGTTCTGAGAAGCTTAAAATAAGGAAATAAGCGTTCTAAAATGCTTTAAAAATTCAAAGACATTTTTCTATGTTAACTAACGGCACGGTATCGGACCTTAATATTGACCTATAATTTTTAAATTGGAGCATGTATTATATTACAGGGTAATAGTGTACCCTACCACAGGAAATAATTATAGGTCAATTAGGGGGTACACAGCGTGACCCTAAAGTTTACTATGTATGCGTATGCGAAATAAAGTGTTCTGAGAAGCTTAAAATGAAGAAATAAGCGTTCTAAAATGCTTTAAAAATTCAAAGACATCTTTCAATGGTTAACTTACGCAAGGCGCAATATCAGACCTTAATATTGACCCATAATATTTAAATTGGACCAGGTATTATATTACAGGGTAATAGTGTACCCTACCACAGGAAATAATTATATTTCAATTAGGGGGTACACTATGTATATTTTAAATAGTGCATTAAAGCAAGGAAATTCGAAGACACTTTTCTATGTTAACTAACGGCACGGTATCGGACCTTAATATTGACCTATAATTTTTAAATTGGACCACGTATTATATTACAGGGTTATAGTGTACCCTACCACAGGAAATAATTATAGGTCAATTAGGGGGTACACAGCGTGACCCTAAAGTTTACTATGTATGCCTATGCGAAATAAAGTGTTCTGAGAAGCTTAAAACGAGGAAATAAGCGTTCTAAAATGCTTTAAAAATTCAAAGACATTTTTCTATGTTAACTAACGACACGGTATCGGACCTTAATATTGACCTTTAAGTTTTAAATTGGACCACGTATTATATTACAGGGTAATAGTGTACCCTACCACAGGAAATAATTATAGGTCAATTAGGGGGTACACAGAGTGACCCTAAAGTTTACTATGTATGCCTATGCGAAATAGAGTGTTCTGAGAAGATTAAAATGAAGAAATAAGCGTTCGAAAATGCTTTAAAAATTAAAGACATCTTTCAATGGTTAACTAACGCAAGGCGCGATATCAGACCTTAATATGGAACCATAATATTTAAATTGGACCAGGTATTATATTACAGAGTAATATTGTACCCTACCACAGGAAATAATTATAGGTCAATTGGGGGGTACACTATGTATATTTTAAATAGTGCATTAAAACAAGGAAATTCGAAGACATTTTTCTATGTTAACTATCGGCACGGTATCGGACCTTAATATTGACCTATAATTTTTAAATTGGACCACGTATTATATTACAGGGTAATAGTGTACCCTACCACAGGAAATAATTATAGGTCATTTAGGGGGTACACAGCGTCACCCTAAATTTTACTATGTATGCCTATGCGAAATAAAATGTTTTGAGAAGCTTAAAATGAAGAAATAAGCGTTCTATAATGCTTTAAAAATTCAAAGACATCTTTCAATGGTTAACCAACGCAAGGCGCGATATCAGACCTTAATATTGACCCATAATATTTAAATTGGACCAGGTATTATATTACAGAGTAATAGTGTACCCTACCGTAGGAAATAATTATAGGTCAAATAGGGGGTACACAGCGTGACCCTAAAATTTACTATGTATTCCTATGCAAAATAAAGTGTTCTGAGAAGCTTAAAATGAGGAATTAAGCGTTCTAAAATGCTTTAAAAATTCAAAGACATTTTTCTATGTTAACTAACGGTACGGTATCGGACCTTAATATTGACCTATAATTTTTAAATTGGACCACGTAATATATTACAGGGTAATATTGTTCCCTTCCACGGGAAATAATTATAGGTCACTTAGGGGGTACACAGCGTGACCCTAAAGTTTACTATGTATGCCTATGCGAAATAAAGTGTTTTGAGAAGCTTAAAATGAAGAAATAAGCGTTCTAAAATGCTTTAAAAATTCAAAGACATCTTTCAATGGTTAACTAACGCAAGGCGCAATATCAGACCTTAATATTGACCCATAATATTTAAATTGGCCCAGGTATTATATTACAGGGTAATAGTGTACCCTACCACAGGAAATAATTATAGGTCAGTTAGGGGGTACACTATGTATATTTTAAATAGTGCATTAAAACAAGGAAATTCGAAGACTCTTTTCTATGTTAACTA
Organism: Parasteatoda tepidariorum; assembly: GCF_982258835.1. Lineage (NCBI taxonomy): Eukaryota > Metazoa > Arthropoda > Arachnida > Araneae > Theridiidae > Parasteatoda > Parasteatoda tepidariorum. Next base: position 264,915 of record NW_028257392.1, on the reverse strand, counting down.
ACGGCACGGCATCGGACCTTAATATTGACCTAAAATTTTTAAATTGGACCACGTATTATATTTCAGGGTGATAGTGAACTCTACCACAGGAAATAATTATAAGTCAATTAGGGGGTACACAGCGTGACCCTAAAGGTTACTATGTATGCCTATGCGAAATAAAGTGTTCTGAGAAGCTTAAAATAAGGAAATAAGCGTTCTAAAATGCTTTAAAAATTCAAAGACATCTTTCAATGGTTAACTAACGCAAGGCGTAATATCAGACCTTAATATTGACCCATAATATTTAAATTGGCCCAGGTATTATATTACAGGGTAATAGTGTACCCTACCACAGGAAATAATTATAGGTCAGTTAGGGGGTACACTATGTATATTTTAAATAGTGCATTAAAACAAGGAAATTCGAAGACTCTTTTCTATGTTAACTAACGGCACGGTATCGGACCTTAATATTGACCTAAAATTTTTAAATTGGACCACGTATTATATTTCAGGGTGATAGTGAACTCTACCACAGTAAATAATTATAGGTCAATTAGGGGGTACACAGCGTGACCCTAAAGGTTACTATGTATGCCTATGCGAAATAAAGTGTTCTGAGAAGCTTAAAATAAGGAAATAAGCGTTCTAAAATGCTTTAAAAATTCAAAGACATTTTTCTATGTTAACTAACGGCACGGTATCGGACCTTAATATTGACCTATAATTTTTAAATTGGACCACGTATTATATTACAGGGTAATAGTGTACCCTACCATAGGAAATAATTATAGGTCAATTAGGGGGTACACAGCGTGACCCTAAAGTTTACTATGTATGCGTATGCGAAATAAAGTGTTCTGAGAAGCTTAAAATGAAGAAATAAGCGTTCTAAAATGCTTTAAAAATTCAAAGACATCTTTCAATGGTTAACTAACGCAAGGCGCAATATCAGACCTTAATATTGACCCATATTATTTAAATTGGACCAGGTATTATATTACAGGGTAATAGTGTACCCTACCAAAGGAAATAATTATATTTCAATTAGGGGGCACACTATGTATATTTTAAATAGTGCATTAAAGCAAGGAAATTCGAAGACACTTTTCTATGTTAACTAACGGCACGGTATCGGACCTTAATATTGACCTATAATTTTTAAATTGGACCACGTATTATATTACAGGGTTATAGTGTACCCTACCACAGGAAATAATTATAGGTCAATTAGGGGGTACACAGCGTGACCCTAAAGTTTACTATGTATGCCTATGCGAAATAAAGTGTTCTGAGAAGCTTAAAATGAGGAAATAAGCGTTCTAAAATGCTTTAAAAATTCAAAGACATCTTTCAATGGTTAACTAACGCAAGGCGCAATATCAGACCTTAATATTAACCCATAATATTTAAATTGGACCAGGTATTATATTACAGGGTAATAGTGTACCCTACCACAGGAAATAATTATAGGTCAATTTGGGGGTACACTATGTATATTTTAAATAGTGCATTAAAACAAGGAAATACGAAAACACTTTTCTATGTTAACTAACGGCTCGGTATCGGACCTTAATATTGACCTATAATTTTTAAATTGGACCACGTATTTTATTACAGGGTTATAGTGTACCCTACCACAGGAAATAATTATAGGTCAATTAGGGGGAACACAGAGTGACCCTAAAGGTTACTATGTATGCCTATGCGAAATAAAGTGTTCTGAGAAGCTTAAAATAAGGAAATAAGCGTTCTAAAATGCTTTAAAAATTCAAAGACATTTTTCTATGTTAACTAACGGCACGGTATCGGACCTTAATATTGACCTATAATTTTTAAATTGGAGCACGTATTATATTACAGGGTAATAGTGTACCCTACCACAGGAAATAATTATAGGTCAATTAGGGGGTACACAGCGTGACCCTAAAGTTTACTATGTATGCGTATGCGAAATAAAGTGTTCTGAGAAGCTTAAAATGAAGAAATAAGCGTTCTAAAATGCTTTAAAAATTCAAAGACATCTTTCAATGGTTAACTAACGCAAGGCGCAATATCAGACCTTAATATTGACCCATAATATTTAAATTGGACCAGGTATTATATTACAGGGTAATAGTGTACCCTACCACAGGAAATAATTATATTTCAATTAGGGGGTACACTATGTATATTTTAAATAGTGCATTAAAGCAAGGAAATTCGAAGACACTTTTCTATGTTAACTAACGGCACGGTATCGGACCTTAATATTGACCTATAATTTTTAAATTGGACCACGTATTATATTACAGGGTAATAGTGTACCCTACCACAGGAAATAATTATAGGTCAATTAGGGGGTACACAGCGTGACCCTAAAGTTTACTATATATGCGTATGCGAAATAAAGTGTTCTGAGAAGCTTAAAATGAAGAAATAAGCGTTCTAAAATGCTTTAAAAATTCAAAGACATCTTTCAATGGTTAACTAACGCAAGGCGCAATATCAGACCTTAATATTGACCCATATTATTTAAATTGGACCAGGTATTATATTACAGGGTAATAGTGTACCCTACCAAAGGAAATAATTATATTTCAATTAGGGGGTACACTATGTATATTTTAAATAGTGCATTAAAGCAAGGAAATTCGAAGACACTTTTCTATGTTAACTAACGGCACGGTATCGGACCTTAATATTGACCTATAATTTTTAAATTGGACCACGTATTATATTACAGGGTTATAGTGTACCCTACCACAGGAAATAATTATAGGTCAATTAGGGGGTACACAGCGTAACCCTAAAGTTTACTATGTATGCCTATGCGAAATAAAGTGTTCTGAGAAGCTTAAAATGAGGAAATAAGCGTTCTAAAATGCTTTAAAAATTCAAAGACATCTTTCAATGGTTAACTAACGCAAGGCGCAATATCAGACCTTAATATTAACCCATAATATTTAAATTGGACCAGGTATTATATTACAGGGTAATAGTGTACCCTACCACAGGAAATAATTATAGGTCAATTTGGGGGTACACTATGTATATTTTAAATAGTGCATTAAAACAAGGAAATACGAAAACACTTTTCTATGTTAACTAACGGCACGGTATCGGACCTTAATATTGACCTATAATTTTTAAATTGGACCACGTATTATATTACAGGGTAATAGTGTACCCTATGACAGGAAATAATTATAGGTCATTTAGGGGGTACACAGCGTCACCCTAAATTTTACTATGTATGCCTATGCGAAATAAAATGTTTTGAGAAGCTTAAAATGAAGAAATAAGCGTTCTATAATGCTTTAAAAATTCAAAGACATCTTTCAATGGTTAACCAACGCAAGGCGCGATATCAGACCTTAATATTGACCCATAATATTTAAATTGGACCAGGTATTATATTACAGAGTAATAGTGTACCCTACCGCAGGAAATAATTATAGGTCAAATAGGGGGTACACAGCGTGACCCTAAAGTTTACTATGTATTCCTATGCAAAATAAAGTGTTCTGAGAAGCTTAAAATGAGGAATTAAGCGTTCTAAAATGCTTTAAAAATTCAAAGACATTTTTCTATGTTAACTAACGGCACGGTATCGGACCTTAATATTGACCTAAAATTTTTAAATTTGACCACGTATTATATTTCAGGGTGATAGTGAACTCTACCACAGGAAATAATTATAGGTCAATTAGGGGGTACACAGCGTGACCCTAAAGGTTACTATGTATGCCTATGCGAAATAAAGTGTTCTGAGAAGCTTAAAATAAGGAAATAAGCGTTCTAAAATGCTTTAAAAATTCAAAGACATTTTTCTATGTTAACTAACGGCACGGTATCGGACCTTAATATTGACCTATAATTTTTAAATTGGACCACGTATTATATTACAGGGTAATAGTGTACCCTACCACAGGAAATAATTATAGGTCAATTAGGGGGTACACAGCGTGACCCTAAAGTTTACTATGTATGCGTATGCGAAATAAAGTGTTCTGAGAAGCTTAAAATGAAGAAATAAGCGTTCTAAAATGCTTTAAAAATTCAAAGACATCTTTCAATGGTTAACTAACGCAAGGCGCAATATCAGACCTTAATATTGACCCATAATATTTAAATTGGACCAGGTATTATATTACAGGGTAATAGTGTACCCTACCACAGGAAATAATTATATTTCAATTAGGGGGTACACTATGTATATTTTAAATAGTGCATTAAAGCAAGGAAATTCGAAGACACTTTTCTATGTTAACTAACGGCACGGTATCGGACCTTAATATTGACCTATAATTTTTAAATTGGACCACGTATTATATTACAGGGTTATAGTGTACCCTACCACAGGAAATAATTATAGGTCAATTAGGGGGTACACAGCGTGACCCTAAAGTTTACTATGTATGCCTATGCGAAATAAAGTGTTCTGAGAAGCTTAAAATGAGGAAATAAGCGTTCTAAAATGCTTTAAAAATTCAAAGACATTTTTCTATGTTAACTAACGACACGGTATCGGACCTTAATATTGACCTATAAGTTTTAAATTGGACCACGTATTATATTACAGGGTAATAGTGTACCCTACCACAGGAAATAATTATAGGTCAATTAGGGGGTACACAGAGTGACCCTAAAGTTTACTATGTATGCCTATGCGAAATAGAGTGTTCTGAGAAGATTAAAATGAAGAAATAAGCGTTCTAAAATGCTTTAAAAATTAAAGACATCTTTCAATGGTTAACTAACGCAAGGCGCGATATCAGACCTTAATATGGAACCATAATATTTAAATTGTACCAGGTATTATATTACAGAGTAATATTGTACCCTACCACAGGAAATAATTATAGGTCAATTGGGGGGTACACTATGTATATTTTAAATAGTGCATTAAAACAAGGAAATTCGAAGACTCTTTTCTATGTTAACTAACGGCACGGTATCGGACCTTAATATTGACTTAAAATTTTTAAATTGAACCACGTATTATATTACAGGGTTATAGTGTACCCTACCACGTAAAATAATTATAGGTCAATTAGGGGGTACACACCGTGACCCTAAAGTTTACTATGTATGCCTATGCGAAATAGAGTGTTCTGAGAAGCTTAAAATGAAGAAATAAGCGTTCTAGAATGCTTTAAAAATTCAAAGACATCTTTCAATGGTTAACTAACGCAAGGCGCAATATCAGACCTTAATATTGACCTATAATTTTTAAATTGGACCACGTATTATATTAAAGGTTATAGTGTACCCTACCACAGGAAATAATTATAGGTCAATTAGGGGGTACACAGCATGACCCTAAAGTTTACTATGTATGCCTATGCGAAATAAAGTGTTCTGAGAAGCTTAAAATGAGGAAATAAGCGTTCTAAAATGCTTTAAAAATTCAAAGACATTTTTCTATGTTAACTAACGGTACGGTATCGGACCTTAATATTGACCTATAATTTTTAAATTGGACCACGTATTATATTACAGGGTAATATTGTTCCCTACCACGGGAAATAATTATAGGTCATTTAGGGGGTACACAGCGTGACTCTAAAGTTTACTATGTATGCCTATGCGAAATAAAATGTTCTGAGAAGCTTAAAATGAGGAAATAAGCGTTCTAAAATGCTTTAAAAGTTCAAAGACATTTTTCTATGTTAACTAACGGTACGGTATCGGACCTTAATATTGACCTATAATTTTTAAATTGGACCACGTAATATATTACAGGGTAATATTGTTCCCTACCACGGGAAATAATTATAGGTCTCTTAGGGGGTACACAGCGTGACCCTAAAGTTTACTAAGTATGCCTATGCGAAATATAGTGTTCTGAGAAGCTTAAAATGAAGAAATAAGCGTTCTAAAATGCTTTAAAAATTCAAAGACATCTTTCAATGGTTAACGAACGCAAGGTGCGATATCAGACCTTAATATGGAACCATAATATTTAAATTGGACCAGGTATTATATTACAGGGTAATAGTGTACCCTACAACAGGAAATAATTATAGGTCAATTAGGGGGTACACTGTGTATATTTTAAATAGTGCATTAAAGCAAGGAAATTCGAAGACACTTTTCTATGTTAACTAACGGCACGGTATCGGACCTTAATATTGACCTATAATTTTTAAATTGGACCACGTATTATATTACAGGGTTATAGTGTACCCTACCACAGGAAATAATTATAGGTCAATTAGGGGGTACACAGCGTGACCCTAAAGTTTACTATGTATGCCTATGCGAAATTAAGTGTTCTGAGAAGCTTAAAATGAGGAAATAAGCGTTCTAAAATGCTTTAAAAATTCAAAGACATCTTTCAATGGTTAACTAACGCAAGGCGCAATATCAGACCTTAATATTAACCCATAATATTTAAATTGGACCAGGTATTATATTACAGGGTAATAGTGTACCCTACCACAGGAAATAATTATAGGTCAATTTGGGGGTACACTATGTATATTTTAAATAGTGCATTAAAACAAGGAAATACGAAAACACTTTTCTATGTTAACTAACGGCACGGTATCGGACCTTAATATTGACCTATAATTTTTAAATTGGACCACGTATTATATTACAGGGTAATAGTGTACCCTATGACAGGAAATAATTATAGGTCATTTAGGGGGTACACAGCGTCACCCTAAATTTTACTATGTATGCCTATGCGAAATAAAATGTTTTGAGAAGCTTAAAATGAAGAAATAAGCGTTCTATAATGCTTTAAAAATTCAAAGACATCTTTCAATGGTTAACCAACGCAAGGCGCGATATCAGACCTTAATATTGACCCATAATATTTAAATTGGACCAGGTATTATATTACAGAGTAATAGTGTACCCTACCGCAGGAAATAATTATAGGTCAAATAGGGGGTACACAGCGTGACCCTAAAGTTTACTATGTATTCCTATGCAAAATAAAGTGTTCTGAGAAGCTTAAAATGAGGAATTAAGCGTTCTAAAATGCTTTAAAAATTCAAAGACATTTTTCTATGTTAACTAACGGCACGGTATCGGACCTTAATATTGACCTAAAATTTTTAAATTTGACCACGTATTATATTTCAGAGTGATAGTGAACTCTACCACAGGAAATAATTATAGGTCAATTAGGGGGTACACAGCGTGACCCTAAAGGTTACTATGTATGCCTATGCGAAATAAAGTGTTCTGAGAAGCTTAAAATGAGGAAATAAGCGTTCTAAAATGCTTTAAAAATTCAAAGACATTTTTCTATGTTAACTAACGACACGGTATCGGACCTTAATATTGACCTATAAGTTTTAAATTGGACCACGTATTATATTACAGGGTAATAGTGTACCCTACCACAGGAAATAATTATAGGTCAATTAGGGGGTACACAGAGTGACCCTAAAGTTTACTATGTATGCCTATGCGAAATAGAGTGTTCTGAGAAGATTAAAATGAAGAAATAAGCGTTCTAAAATGCTTTAAAAATTAAAGACATCTTTCAATGGTTAACTAACGCAAGGCGCGATATCAGACCTTAATATGGAACCATAATATTTAAATTGCACCAGGTATTATATTACAGAGTAATATTGTACCCTACCACAGGAAATAATTATAGGTCAATTGGGGGGTACACTATGTATATTTTAAATAGTGCATTAAAACAAGGAAATTCGAAGACTCTTTTCTATGTTAACTAACGGCACGGTATCGGACCTTAATATTGACTTAAAATTTTTAAATTGAACCACGTATTATATTACAGGGTTATAGTGTACCCTACCACGTAAAATAATTATAGGTCAATTAGGGGGTACACACCGTGACCCTAAAGTTTACTATGTATGCCTATGCGAAATAGAGTGTTCTGAGAAGCTTAAAATGAAGAAATAAGCGTTCTAGAATGCTTTAAAAATTCAAAGACATCTTTCAATGGTTAACTAACGCAAGGCGCAATATCAGACCTTAATATTGACCTATAATTTTTAAATTGGACCACGTATTATATTAAAGGTTATAGTGTACCCTACCACAGGAAATAATTATAGGTCAATTAGGGGGTACACAGCATGACCCTAAAGTTTACTATGTATGCCTATGCGAAATAAAGTGTTCTGAGAAGCTTAAAATGAGGAAATAAGCGTTCTAAAATGCTTTAAAAATTCAAAGACATTTTTCTATGTTAACTAACGGTACGGTATCGGACCTTAATATTGACCTATAATTTTTAAATTGGACCACGTATTATATTACAGGGTAATATTGTTCCCTACCACGGGAAATAATTATAGGTCATTTAGGGGGTACACAGCGTGACTCTAAAGTTTACTATGTATGCCTATGCGAAATAAAATGTTCTGAGAAGCTTAAAATGAGGAAATAAGCGTTCTAAAATGCTTTAAAAATTCAAAGACATTTTTCTATGTTAACTAACGGTACGGTATCGGACCTTAATATTGACCTATAATTTTTAAATTGGACCACGTAATATATTACAGGGTAATATTGTTCCCTACCACGGGAAATAATTATAGGTCTCTTAGGGGGTACACAGCGTGACCCTAAAGTTTACTAAGTATGCCTATGCGAAATATAGTGTTCTGAGAAGCTTAAAATGAAGAAATAAGCGTTCTAAAATGCTTTAAAAATTCAAAGACATCTTTCAATGGTTAACGAACGCAAGGTGCGATATCAGACCTTAATATGGAACCATAATATTTAAATTGGACCAGGTATTATATTACAGGGTAATAGTGTACCCTACAACAGGAAATAATTATAGGTCAATTAGGGGGTACACTGTGTATATTTTAAATAGTGCATTAAAACAAGGAAATTCGAAGACTCTTTTCAATGTTAACTAACGGCACGGTATCGGACCTTAATATTGACTTAAAATTTTTAAATTGAACCACGTATTATATTACAGGGTTATAGTGTACCCTACCACGTAAAATAATTATAGGTCAATTAGGGGGTACACACCGTGACCCTAAAGTTTACTATGTATGCGTATGCGAAATAAAGTGTTCTGAGAAGCTTAAAATGAAGAAATAAGCGTTCTAAAATGCTTTAAAAATTCAAAGACATCTTTCAATGGTTAACTAACGCAAGGCGCAATATCAGACCTTAATATTGACCCATAATATTTAAATTGGACCAGGTATTATATTACAGGGTAATAGTGTACCCTACCACAGGAAATAATTATATTTCAATTAGGGGGTACACTATGTATATTTTAAATAGTGCATTAAAGCAAGGAAATTCGAAGACACTTTTCTATGTTAACTAACGACACGGTATCGGACCTTAATATTGACCTATAATTTTTAAATTGGACCACGTATTCTATTACAGGGTTATAGTGTACCCTACCACAGGAAATAATTATAGGTCAATTAGGGGGTACACAGCGTGACCCTAAAGTTTACTATGTATGCCTATGCGAAATAAAGTGTTCTGAGAAGCTTAAAATGAGGAAATAAGCGTTCTAAAATGCTTTAAAAATTCAAAGACATTTTTCTATGTTAACTAACGGTACGGTATCGGACCTTAATATTGACCTATAATTTTTAAATTGGACCACGTAATATATTACAGGGTAATATTGTTCCCTACCACGGGAAATAATTATAGGTCACTTAGGGGGTACACAGCGTGACCCTAAAGTTTACTATGTATGCCTATGCGTAATAAAGTGTTCTGAGCAGCTTAAAATGAAGAAATAAGCGTTCTAAAATGCTTTAAAAATTCAAAGACATCTTTCAATGATTAACTAACGCAAGGCGCAATATCAGACCTTAATATTGACCCATAATATTTAAATTGGCCCAGGTATTATATTACAGGGTAATAGTGTACCCTACCACAGGAAATAATTATAGGTCAATAAGGGAACCCACTATGTATATTTTAAATAGTGCATAAAAACAAGGAAATTCGAAGACACTTTTCTGTGTTAACTAACGGCACGGTATCGGACCTTAATATTGACCTATAATTTTTAAATTGGACCACGTATTATATTACAGGGTTATAGTGTACCCTACCACAGGAAATAATTATATGTCAATTAGGGGGTACACAGCGTGACCCTAAAGTTTACTATGTATGCCTATGCGAAATAAAGTGTTCTGAGAAGCTTAAAATGAAGAAATAAGCGTTCTAAAATGCTTTAAAAATTCAAAGACATCTTTAAATGGTTAACTAACGCAAGGCGCAATATCAGACCTTAATATTGACCCATAATATTTAAATTGGACCAGGTATTATATTACAGGGTAATAGTGTACCCTACCACAGGAAATAATTATAGGTCAATTAGGGGTTACACTATGTATATTTTAAATAGTGCATTAAAACAAGGAAATTCGAAGACACTTTTCTATGTTAACTAACGGCACGGTATCGGACCTTAATATTGACCTATAATTTTTAAATTTGACCACGTATTATATTTCAGGGTTATAGTGTACCCTACCACAGGAAATAATTATAGGTCAATTAGGGGGTACACAGAGTGACCCTAAAGTTTACTATGTATGCCTATGCGAAATAGAGTGTTCTGAGAAGCTTAAAATGAAGAAATAAGCGTTCTGAAATGCTTTAAAAATTCAAAGACATTTTTCTGTGTTAACTAACGGTACGGTATCGGACCTTAATATTGACCTATAATTTTTAAATTTGACCACGTAATATATTACAGGGTAATATTGTTCCCTACCACGGGAAATAATTATAGGTCAATTAGGGGGTACACAGTGTGACCCTAAAGTTTACTATGTATGCCTATGCGAAATAAAGTGTTTTGAGAAGCTTAAAATGAAGAAATAAGCGTTCTAAAATGCTTTAAAAATTCAAAGACATCTTTCAATGGTTAACTAACGCAAGGCGCAATATCAGACCTTAATATTGACCCATAATATTTAAATTGGCCCAGGTATTATATTACAGGGTAATAGTGTACCCTACCACAGGAAATAATTATAGGTCAGTTAGGGGGTACACTATGTATATTTTAAATAGTGCATTAAAACAAGGAAATTCGAAGACTCTTTTCTATGTTAACTAACGGCACGGTATCGGACCTTAATATTGACCTAAAATTTTTAAATTGGACCACGTATTATATTTCAGGGTGATAGTGAACTCTACCACAGGAAATAATTATAGGTCAATTAGGGGGTACACAGCGTGACCCTAAAGGTTACTATGTATGTCTATGCGAAATAAAGTGTTCTGAGAAGCTTAAAATGAGGAAATAAACGTTCTAAAATGCTTTAAAAATTCAAAGACATTTTTCTATGTTAACTAACGGAACGGTATCGGACCTTAATATTGACCTATAATTTTTAAATTGGACCACGTAATATATTACAGGGTAATATTGTTCCTTACCACGGGAAATAATTATAGGTCAATTAGGGGGTACACAGCGTGACCCTAAAGTTTACTATTTATTCCTATGCAAAATAAAGTGTTCTGAGAAGCTTAAAATGAAGAAATAAGCGTTCTAAAATGCTTTAAAAATTCAAAGACATCTTTCAATGGTTAACGAACGCAAGGTGCGATATCAGACCTTAATATGGAACCATAATATTTAAATTGGACCAGGTATTATATTACAGGGTAATAGTGTACCCTACAACAGGAAATAATTATAGGTCAATTAGGGGGTACACTGTGTATATTTTAAATAGTGCATTAAAGCAAGGAAATTCGAAGACACTTTTCTATGTTAACTAACGGCACGGTATCGGACCTTAATATTGACCTATAATTTTTAAATTGGACCACGTATTATATTACAGGGTTATAGTGTACCCTACCACAGGAAATAATTATAGGTCAATTAGGGGGTACACAGCGTGACCCTAAAGTTTACTATGTATGCCTATGCGAAATAAAGTGTTCTGAGAAGCTTAAAATGAGGAAATAAGCGTTCTAAAATGCTTTAAAAATTCAAAGACATCTTTCAATGGTTAACTAACGCAAGGCGCAATATCAGACCTTAATATTAACCCATAATATTTAAATTGGACCAGGTATTATATTACAGGGTAATAGTGTACCCTACCACAGGAAATAATTATAGGTCAATTTGGGGGTACACTATGTATATTTTAAATAGTGCATTAAAACAAGGAAATACGAAAACACTTTTCTATGTTAACTAACGGCACGGTATCGGACCTTAATATTGACCTATAATTTTTAAATTGGACCACGTATTATATTACAGGGTAATAGTGTACCCTATGACAGGAAATAATTATAGGTCATTTAGGGGGTACACAGCGTCACCCTAAATTTTACTATGTATGCCTATGCGAAATAAAATGTTTTGAGAAGCTTAAAATGAAGAAATAAGCGTTCTATAATGCTTTAAAAATTCAAAGACATCTTTCAATGGTTAACCAACGCAAGGCGCGATATCAGACCTTAATATTGACCCATAATATTTAAATTGGACCAGGTATTATATTACAGAGTAATAGTGTACCCTACCGCAGGAAATAATTATAGGTCAAATAGGGGGTACACAGCGTGACCCTAAAGTTTACTATGTATTCCTATGCAAAATAAAGTGTTCTGAGAAGCTTAAAATGAGGAATTAAGCGTTCTAAAATGCTTTAAAAATTCAAAGACATTTTTCTATGTTAACTAACGGCACGGTATCGGACCTTAATATTGACCTAAAATTTTTAAATTTGACCACGTATTATATTTCAGGGTGATAGTGAACTCTACCACAGGAAATAATTATAGGTCAATTAGGGGGTACACAGCGTGACCCTAAAGGTTACTATGTATGCCTATGCGAAATAAAGTGTTCTGAGAAGCTTAAAATGAGGAAATAAGCGTTCTAAAATGCTTTAAAAATTCAAAGACATTTTTCTATGTTAACTAACGACACGGTATCGGACCTTAATATTGACCTATAAGTTTTAAATTGGACCACGTATTATATTACAGGGTAATAGTGTACCCTACCACAGGAAATAATTATAGGTCAATTAGGGGGTACACAGAGTGACCCTAAAGTTTACTATGTATGCCTATGCGAAATAGAGTGTTCTGAGAAGATTAAAATGAAGAAATAAGCGTTCTAAAATGCTTTAAAAATTAAAGACATCTTTCAATGGTTAACTAACGCAAGGCGCGATATCAGACCTTAATATGGAACCATAATATTTAAATTGTACCAGGTATTATATTACAGAGTAATATTGTACCCTACCACAGGAAATAATTATAGGTCAATTGGGGGGTACACTATGTATATTTTAAATAGTGCATTAAAACAAGGAAATTCGAAGACTCTTTTCTATGTTAACTAACGGCACGGTATCGGACCTTAATATTGACTTAAAATTTTTAAATTGAACCACGTATTATATTACAGGGTTATAGTGTACCCTACCACGTAAAATAATTATAGGTCAATTAGGGGGTACACACCGTGACCCTAAAGTTTACTATGTATGCCTATGCGAAATAGAGTGTTCTGAGAAGCTTAAAATGAAGAAATAAGCGTTCTAGAATGCTTTAAAAATTCAAAGACATCTTTCAATGGTTAACTAACGCAAGGCGCAATATCAGACCTTAATATTGACCTATAATTTTTAAATTGGACCATGTATTATATTAAAGGTTATAGTGTACCCTACCACAGGAAATAATTATAGGTCAATTAGGGGGTACACAGCATGACCCTAAAGTTTACTATGTATGCCTATGCGAAATAAAGTGTTCTGAGAAGCTTAAAATGAGGAAATAAGCGTTCTAAAATGCTTTAAAAATTCAAAGACATTTTTCTATGTTAACTAACGGTACGGTATCGGACCTTAATATTGACCTATAATTTTTAAATTGGACCACGTATTATATTACAGGGTAATATTGTTCCCTACCACGGGAAATAATTATAGGTCATTTAGGGGGTACACAGCGTGACTCTAAAGTTTACTATGTATGCCTATGCGAAATAAAATGTTCTGAGAAGCTTAAAATGAGGAAATAAGCGTTCTAAAATGCTTTAAAAATTCAAAGACATTTTTCTATGTTAACTAACGGTACGGTATCGGACCTTAATATTGACCTATAATTTTTAAATTGGACCACGTAATATATTACAGGGTAATATTGTTCCCTACCACGGGAAATAATTATAGGTCTCTTAGGGGGTACACAGCGTGACCCTAAAGTTTACTAAGTATGCCTATGCGAAATATAGTGTTCTGAGAAGCTTAAAATGAAGAAATAAGCGTTCTAAAATGCTTTAAAAATTCAAAGACATCTTTCAATGGTTAACGAACGCAAGGTGCGATATCAGACCTTAATATGGAACCATAATATTTAAATTGGACCAGGTATTATATTACAGGGTAATAGTGTACCCTACAACAGGAAATAATTATAGGTCAATTAGGGGGTACACTGTGTATATTTTAAATAGTGCATTAAAACAAGGAAATTCGAAGACTCTTTTCAATGTTAACTAACGGCACGGTATCGGACCTTAATATTGACTTAAAATTTTTAAATTGAACCACGTATTATATTACAGGGTTATAGTGTACCCTACCACGTAAAATAATTATAGGTCAATTAGGGGGTACACACCGTGACCCTAAAGTTTACTATGTATGCGTATGCGAAATAAAGTGTTCTGAGAAGCTTAAAATGAAGAAATAAGCGTTCTAAAATGCTTTAAAAATTCAAAGACATCTTTCAATGGTTAACTAACGCAAGGCGCAATATCAGACCTTAATATTGACCCATAATATTTAAATTGGACCAGGTATTATATTACAGGGTAATAGTGTACCCTACCACAGGAAATAATTATATTTCAATTAGGGGGTACACTATGTATATTTTAAATAGTGCATTAAAGCAAGGAAATTCGAAGACACTTTTCTATGTTAACTAACGACACGGTATCGGACCTTAATATTGACCTATAATTTTTAAATTGGACCACGTATTCTATTACAGGGTTATAGTGTACCCTACCACAGGAAATAATTATAGGTCAATTAGGGGGTACACAGCGTGACCCTAAAGTTTACTATGTATGCCTATGCGAAATAAAGTGTTCTGAGAAGCTTAAAATGAGGAAATAAGCGTTCTAAAATGCTTTAAAAATTCAAAGACATTTTTCTATGTTAACTAACGGTACGGTATCGGACCTTAATATTGACCTATAATTTTTAAATTGGACCACGTAATATATTACAGGGTAATATTGTTCCCTACCACGGGAAATAATTATAGGTCACTTAGGGGGTACACAGCGTGACCCTAAAGTTTACTATGTATGCCTATGCGTAATAAAGTGTTCTGAGCAGCTTAAAATGAAGAAATAAGCGTTCTAAAATGCTTTAAAAATTCAAAGACATCTTTCAATGATTAACTAACGCAAGGCGCAATATCAGACCTTAATATTGACCCATAATATTTAAATTGGCCCAGGTATTATATTACAGGGTAATAGTGTACCCTACCACAGGAAATAATTATAGGTCAATAAGGGAACCCACTATGTATATTTTAAATAGTGCATAAAAACAAGGAAATTCGAAGACACTTTTCTGTGTTAACTAACGGCACGGTATCGGACCTTAATATTGACCTATAATTTTTAAATTGGACCACGTATTATATTACAGGGTTATAGTGTACCCTACCACAGGAAATAATTATATGTCAATTAGGGGGTACACAGCGTGACCCTAAAGTTTACTATGTATGCCTATGCGAAATAAAGTGTTCTGAGAAGCTTAAAATGAAGAAATAAGCGTTCTAAAATGCTTTAAAAATTCAAAGACATCTTTAAATGGTTAACTAACGCAAGGCGCAATATCAGACCTTAATATTGACCCATAATATTTAAATTGGACCAGGTATTATATTACAGGGTAATAGTGTACCCTACCACAGGAAATAATTATAGGTCAATTAGGGGTTACACTATGTATATTTTAAATAGTGCATTAAAACAAGGAAATTCGAAGACACTTTTCTATGTTAACTAACGGCACGGTATCGGACCTTAATATTGACCTATAATTTTTAAATTTGACCACGTATTATATTTCAGGGTTATAGTGTACCCTACCACAGGAAATAATTATAGGTCAATTAGGGGGTACACAGAGTGACCCTAAAGTTTACTATGTATGCCTATGCGAAATAGAGTGTTCTGAGAAGCTTAAAATGAAGAAATAAGCGTTCTGAAATGCTTTAAAAATTCAAAGACATTTTTCTGTGTTAACTAACGGTACGGTATCGGACCTTAATATTGACCTATAATTTTTAAATTTGACCACGTAATATATTACAGGGTAATATTGTTCCCTACCACGGGAAATAATTATAGGTCAATTAGGGGGTACACAGTGTGACCCTAAAGTTTACTATGTATGCCTATGCGAAATAAAGTGTTTTGAGAAGCTTAAAATGAAGAAATAAGCGTTCTAAAATGCTTTAAAAATTCAAAGACATCTTTCAATGGTTAACTAACGCAAGGCGCAATATCAGACCTTAATATTGACCCATAATATTTAAATTGGACCAGGTATTATATTACAGGGTAATAGTGTACCCTACCACAGGAAATAATTATAGGTCAATTAGGGGTTACACTATGTATATTTTAAATAGTGCATTAAAACAAGGAAATTCGAAGACACTTTTCTATGTTAACTAACGGCACGGTATCGGACCTTAATATTGACCTATAATTTTTAAATTTGACCACGTATTATATTTCAGGGTTATAGTGTACCCTACCACAGGAAATAATTATAGGTCAATTAGGGGGTACACAGAGTGACCCTAAAGTTTACTATGTATGCCTATGCGAAATAGAGTGTTCTGAGAAGCTTAAAATGAAGAAATAAGCGTTCTGAAATGCTTTAAAAATTCAAAGACATTTTTCTGTGTTAACTAACGGTACGGTATCGGACCTTAATATTGACCTATAATTTTTAAATTTGACCACGTATTATATTTCAGGGTTATAGTGTACCCTACCACAGGAAATAATTATAGGTCAATTAGGGGGTACACAGCGTGACCCTAAAGGTTACTATGTATGCCTATGCCAAATAAAGTGTTCTGAGAAGCTTAAAATGAGGAAATAAACGTTCTAAAATGCTTTAAAAATTCAAAGACATTTTTCTATGTTAACTAACGGAACGGTATCGGACCTTAATATTGACCTATAATTTTTAAATTGGACCACGTAATATATTACAGGGTAATATTGTTCCTTACCACGGGAAATAATTATAGGTCAATTAGGGGGTACACAGCGTGACCCTAAAGTTTACTATTTATTCCTATGCAAAATAAAGTGTTCTGAGAAGCTTAAAATGAGGAAATAAGCGTTCTAAAATGCTTTAAAAATTCAAAGACATTTTTCTATGTTAACTAACGGTACGGTATCGGACCTTAATATTGACCTATAATTTTTAAATTGGACCACGTAATATATTACAGGGTAATATCGTTCCCTAACACGGGAAATAATTATAGGTCACTTAGGGGGTACACAGCGTGACCCTAAAGTTTACTATGTATGCCTATGCGAAATAAAGTGTTCTGAGAAGCTTAAAATGAAGAAATAAGCGTTCTAAAATGCTTTAAAAATTCAAAGACATCTTTCAATGGTTAACTAATGCAAGGCGCAATATCAGACCTTAATATTGACCTATAATTTTTAAATTGGACCACGTATTATATTACAGGGTTATAGTGTACCCTACCACAGGAAATAATTATAGGTCAATTAGGGGGTACACAGCGTGACCCTAAAGTTTACTATGTATGCCTATGGGAAATAAAGTGTTCAGAAAAGCTTAAAATGAGGAAATAAGCGTTCTAAAATGCTTTAAAAATTCAAAGACATTTTTCTATGTTAACTAACGGTACGGTATCGGACCTTAATATTGACCTATAATTTTTGAATTGGACCACGTATTATATTACAGGGTAATATTGTTCCCTACCACGGGAAATAATTATAGGTCTCTTAGGGGGTACACAGAGTGACCCTAAAGTTTACTATGTATGCCTATGAGAAATAAAGTGTTCTGAGAAGCTTAAAATGAGGAAATAAGCGTTCTAAAATACTTTAAAAATTCAAAGACATCTTTCAATGGTTAACTAACGCAAGGCGCGATATCAGACCTTAATATGGAACCATAATATTTAAGTTGGACCAGGTATTATATTACAGGGTAATAGTGTACCCTACAACAGGAAATACCTATAGGTCAATTAGGGGGTACACTATGTATATTTTAAATAGTGCATTAAAACAAGGAAATACGAAGACTCTTTTCTATGTTAACTAACGGCACGGTATCGGACCTTAATATTGACCTATAATTTTTAAATTGGACCACGTATTATATTACAGGGTTATAGTGTACCCTACCACAGGAAATAATTATAGGTCAATTAGGGGGTACACAGCGTGACCCTAAAGTTTACTATGTATGCCTATGCGAAATAAAGTGTTCTGAGAAGCTTAAAATGAGGAAATAAGCGTTCTAAAATGCTTTAAAAATTCAAAGACATTTTTCTATGTTAACTAACGGCACGGTATCGGACCTTAATATTGACCTATAATTTTTAAATTGGACCACGTATTATATTACAGGGTAATAGTGTACCCTACCACAGGAAATAATTATAGGTCAATTAGGGGGTACACTATGTATATTTTAAATAGTGCATTAAAACAAGGAAATACGAAGACACTTTTCTATGTTAACTAACGGCACGGTATCGGACCTTAATATTGATCTATAATTTTTAAATTGGACCACGTAATATATTACAGGGTAATATTGTTCCTTACCACGGGAAATAATTATAGGTCAATTAGGGGGTACACAGCGTGACCCTAAAGTTTACTATTTATTCCTATGCAAAATAAAGTGTTCTGAGAAGCTTAAAATGAGGAAATAAGCGTTCTAAAATGCTTTAAAAATTCAAAGACATTTTTCTATGTTAACTAACGGTACGGTATCGGACCTTAATATTGACCTATAATTTTTAAATTGGACCACGTAATATATTACAGGGTAATATCGTTCCCTACCACGGGAAATAATTATAGGTCTTTTAGGGGGTACACAGCGTGACCCTAAAGTTTACTATGTATGCCTATGCGAAATAAAGTGTTCTGAGAAGCTTAAAATGAAGAAATAAGCGTTCTAAAATGCTTTAAAAATTCAAAGACATCTTTCAATGGTTAACTAATGCAAGGCGCAATATCAGACCTTAATATTGACCTATAATTTTTAAATTGGACCACGTATTATATTACAGGGTTATAGTGTACCCTACCACAGGAAATAATTATAGGTCAATTAGGGGGTACACAGGGTGACCCTAAAGTTTACTATGTATGCCTATGCGAAATAAAGTGTTCTGAGAAGCTTAAAATGAGGAAATAAGCGTTCTAAAATGCTTTAAAAATTCAAAGACATTTTTCTATGTTAACTAACGGCACGGTATCGGACCTTAATATTGACCTATAATTTTTAAATTGGACCACGTATTATATTACAGGGTAATAGTGTACCCTACCACAGGAAATAATTATAGGTCATTTAGGGGGTACACAGCGTCACCCTAAATTTTACTATGTATGCCTATGCGAACTAAAATGTTTTGAGAAGCTTAAAATGAAGAAATAAGCGTTCTAAAATGCTTTAAAAATTCAAAGACATCTGTCAATGGTTAACTAACGCAAGGCGCAATATCAGACCTTAATATTGACCCATAATATTTATATTGGACCAGGTATTATATTACAGGGTAATAGTGTACCCTACCACAGGAAATAATTATAGGTCAATTAGGGGGTACACTATGTATATTTTAAATAGTGCATTAAAACAAGCAAATACGAAGACACTTTTCTATGTTAACTAACGGCACGGTATCGGACCTTAATATTGATCTATAATTTTTAAATTGTACCACGTATTATATTACAGGGTAATAGTGTACCTTACCACAGGAAATAATTATAGGTCAATTAGGTGGTACACAGCGTGACCCTAAAGTTTACTATGTATGCCTATGCGAAATAGAGTGTTCTGAGAAGCTTAAAATGAAGAAATAAGCGTTCTAAAATGCTTTAAAAATTCAAAGACATCTTTCAATGGTTACCTAACGCAAGGCGCGATATCAGACCTTAATATTGACCCATAATATTTAAATTGGACCAGGTATTATATTACAGGGTAATAGTGTACCCTACCACAGGAAATATATATAGGTCAATTAGGGGGTACACTATGTATATTTTAAATAGTGCATTAAAACAAGGAAATACGAAGACACTTTTCTACGTTAGCTAACGGCACGGTATCGGACCTTAATATTGACCTATAATTTTTAAATTGGACCACGTATTATATTACAGGGTAATAGTGTACCCTACCACAGGAAATATTTATAGGTCATTTAGGGGGTACACAGCGTGACCCTAAATTTTACTATGTATGCCTATGCGAAATAGAGTGTTCTGAGATGCTTAAAATGAAGAAATAAGCGTTCTGAAATGCTTTAAAAATTCAAAGACATCTTTCAATGGTTAACTAACGCAAGGCGCAATATCAGACCTTAATATTGACCCATAATATTTAAATTGGACCAGGTATTATATTACAGGGTAATAGTGTACCCTACCACAGGAAATAATTATAGGTCAATTAGGGGGTACACTATGTATATTTTAAATAGTGCATTAAAACAAGGAAATACGAAGACACTTTTCTATGTTAACTAACGGCACGGTATCGGACCTTAATATTGACCTATAATTTTTAAATTGGACCACGTATTATATTACAGGGTTATAATTTACCCTACCACAGGAAATAATTATAGGTCAATTAGGGGGTACACAGTGTGACCCTAAAGTTTACTATGTATGCCTATGCGAAATAAAGTGTTCTGAGAAGCTTAAAATGAGGAAATAAGCGTTCTAAAATGCTTTAAAAATTCAAAGACATTTTTCTATGTTAACTAACGGCACGGTATCGGACCTTAATATTGACCTATAATTTTTAAAATGGACCACCTATTATATTACAGGGTAATAGTGTACCCTACCACAGGAAATAATTATAGGTCAATTAGGGGGTACACAGCGTGACCCTAAAGTTTACTATGTATGCCTATGCGAAATAGAGTGTTCTGAGAAGCTTAAAATGAAGAAATAAGCGTTCTAAAATGCTTTAAAAATTCAAAGACATCTTTCAATGGTTAACTAACGCAAGGCGCAATATCAGACCTTAATATTGACCCATAATATTTAAATTGGACCAGGTATTATATTACAGGGTAATAGTGTACCCTACCACAGGAAATAATTATAGGTCAATTAGGGGGTACACTATGTATATTTTAAATAGTGCATTAAAACAAGGAAATACGAAGACACTTTTCTATGTTAACTAATGGCACGGTATCGGACCTTAATATTGACCTATAATTTTTAAATTGGACCACGTATTATATTTCCGGGTTATAGTGTACCCTACCACAGGAAATAATTATAGGTCAATTAGGGGGTACACAGAGTGACCCTTAAGTTTACTATGTATGCCTATGCGAAATAAAGTGTTCTGAGAAGCTTAAAATGAGGAAATAAGCGTTCTAAAATACTTTAAAAATTCAAAGACATTTTTCTATGTTAACTAACGGCACGGTATCGGACCTTAATATTGACCTATAATTTTTAAATTGGACCAGGTATTGTATTACAGGGTAATAGTGTACCCTACCACAGGAAATAATTATAGGTCAATTAGGGGGTACACTATGTATATATTAAATAGTGCATTAAAACAAGGAAATACGAAGACATTTTTCAATGTTAACTAACGGCACGGTATCGGAACTTAATATTGACATATAATTTTTAAATTGGACCACGTATTATATTACAGGGTAATAGTGCACCCTACCACAGGAAATAATTATAGGTCATTTAGGGGGTACACAGCGTGACCCTAAATTTTACTATGTATGCCTATGCGAAATAGAGTGTTCTGAGAAGCTTAAAATGAAGAAATAAGCGTTCTAAAATGCTTTAAAAATTCAAAGACATCTTTCAATGGTTAACTAACGCAAGGCGCAATATCAGACCTTAATATTGACCCATAATATTTAAATTGGACCAGGTATTATATTACAGGGTAATAGTGTACCCTACCACAGGAAATAATTATAGGTCAATTAGGGGGTACACTATGTATATTTTAAATAGTGCATTAAAACAAGGAAATACGAAGACACTTTTCTATGTTAACTAACGGCACGGTATCGGACCTTAATATTGACCTATAATTTTTAAATTGTACCACGTATTATATTACAGGGTAATAGTGTACCTTACCACAGGAAATAATTATAGGTCAATTAGGTGGTACACAGCGTGACCCTAAAGTTTACTATGTATGCCTATGCGAAATAGAGTGTTCTGAGATGCTTAAAATGAAGAAATAAGCGTTCTAAAATGCTTTAAAAATTCAAAGACATCTTTCAATGGTTAACTAACGCAAGGCGCAATATCAGACCTTAATATTGACCCATAATATTTAAATTGGACCAGGTATTATATTACAGGGTAATAGTGTACCCTACCACAGGAAATAATTATAGGTCAATTAGGGGGTACACTATGTATATTTTAAATAGTGCATTAAAACAAGGAAATACGAAGACACTTTTCTATGTTAACTAACGGCACGGTATCGGACCTTAATATTGACCTATAATTTTTAAATTAGACCACGTATTATATTACAGGGTTATAGTGTACCCTACCACAGGAAATAATTATAGGTCAATTAGGGGGTACGCAGAGTGACCCTAAAGTTTACTATGTATGCCTATGCGAAATAAAGTGTTCTGAGAAGCTTAAAATGAGGAAATAAGCGTTCTAAAATGCTTTAAAAATTCAAAGACATTTTTCTATGTTAACTAACCGCACGGTATCGGACCTTAATATTGACCTATAATTTTTAAATTGGACCACCTATTATATTACAGGGTAATAGTGTACCCTACCTCAGGAAATAATTATAGGTCAATTAGGGGGTACACAGCGTGACCCTAAAGTTTACTATGTATGTCTATGCGAAATAAAGTGTGCTGAGAAGCTTAAAATGAAGAAATAAGCGTTCTAAAATGCTTTAAAAATTCAAAGACATCTTTCAATGGTTAACTAACGCAAGGCGCAATATCAAACCTTAATATTGACCCATAATATTTAAATTGGACCAGGTATTGTATTACAGGGTAATAGTGTACCCTACCACAGGAAATAATTATAGGTCAATTAGGGGGTACACTATGTATATTTTAAATAGTGCATTAAAACAAGGAAATACGAAGACATTTTTCAATGTTAACTAACGGCACGGTATCGGAACTTAATATTGACCTATAATTTTTAAATTGGACCACGTATTATATTACAGGGTAATAGTGTACCCTACCACAGGAAATAATTATAGGTCATTTAGGGGGTACACAGCGTGACCCTAAATTTTACTATGTATGCCTATGCGAAATAGAGTGTTCTGAGAAGCTTAAAATGAAGAAATAAGCGTTCTAAAATGCTTTAAAAATTCAAAGACATCTTTCAATGGTTAACTAACGCAAGGCGCAATATCAGACCTTAATATTGACCCATAATATTTAAATTGGACCAGGTATTATATTACAGGGTAATAGTGTACCCTACCAAAGGAAATAATTATAGGTCAATTAGGGGGTACACAGCGTGACCCTAAACTTTACTATGTATGCCTATATGAAATAAAGTGTTCTGAGAAGCTTAAAATGAGGAAATAAGCGTTCTAAAATGCTTTAAAAATTCAAAAACATTTTTCTATGTTAGCTAACGGCACGGTATCGGACCTTAATATTGACCTATAATTTTTAAATTGGACCACGTATTATATTACAGGGTAATAGTGTACCCTACCACAGGAAATAATTATAGGTCATTTAGGGGGTACACAGCGTGACCCTAAATTTTACTATGTATGCCTATGCGAAATAGAGTGTTCTGAGATGCTTAAAATGAAGAAATAAGCGTTCTAAAATGCTTTAAAAATTCAAAGACATCTTTCAATGGTTAACTAACGCAAGGCGCAATATCAGACCTTAATATTGACCCATAATATTTAAATTGGACCAGGTATTATATTACAGGGTAATAGTGTACCCTACCACAGGAAATAATTATAGGTCAATTAGGGGGTACACTATGTATATTTTAAATAGTGCATTAAAACAAGGAAATACGAAGACACTTTTCTATGTTAACTAACGGCACGGTATCGGACCTTAATATTGACCTATAATTTTTAAATTGGACCACGTATTATATTACAGGGTTATAGTGTACCCTACCACAGGAAATAATTATAGGTCAATTAGGGGGTACACAGAGTGACCCTAAAGTTTACTATGTATGCATATGCGAAATAAAGTGTTCTGAGAAGCTTAAAATGAGGAAATAAGCGTTCTAAAATGCTTTAAAAATTCAAAGACATTTTTCTATGTTAACTAACGGCACGGTATCGGACCTTAATATTGACCTATAATTTTTAAATTGGACCACCTATTATATTACAGGGTAATAGTGTACCTTACCACAGGAAATAATTATAGGTCATTTAGGGGGTACACTATGTATATTTTAAATAGTGCATTAAAACAAGGAAATACGAAGACACTTTTCTATGTTAACTAACGGCACGGTATCGGACCTTATTATTGACCTATAATTTTTTAATTGGACCACGTATTATATTACAGGGTTATAGTGTACCCTACCACAGGAAATAATTATAGGTCAATTAGGGGGTACGCAGAGTGACCCTAAAGTTTACTATGTATGCCTATGCGAAATAAAGTGTTCTGAGAAGCTTAAAATGAGGAAATAAGCGTTCTAAAATGCTTTAAAAATTCAAAGACATTTTTCTATGTTAACTAACGGCACGGTATCGGACCTTAATATTGACCTATAATTTTTAAATTGGACCACCTATTATATTACAGGGTAATAGTGTACCCTACCACAGGAAATAATTATAGGTCAATTAGGGGGTACACAGCGTGACCCTAAATTTACTATGTATGCCTATGCGAAATAAAGTGCTCTGAGAAGCTTAAAATGAAGAAATAAGCGTTCTAAAATGCTTTAAAAATTCAAAGACATCTTTCAATGGTTAACTAACGCAAGGCGCAATATCAAACCTTAATATTGACCCATAATATTTAAATTGGACCAGGTATTGTATTACAGGGTAATAGTGTACCCTACCACAGGAAATAATTATAGGTCAATTAGGGGGTACACTATGTATATTTTAAATAGTGCATTAAAACAAGGAAATACGAAGACATTTTTCAATGTTAACTAACGGCACGGTATCGGAACTTAATATTGACCTATAATTTTTAAATTGGACCACGTATTATATTACAGGGTAATAGTGTACCCTACCACAGGAAATAATTATAGGTCATTTAGGGGGTACACAGCGTGACCCTAAATTTTACTATGTATGCCTATGCGAAATAGAGTGTTCTGAGATGCTTAAAATGAAGAAATAAGCGTTCTAAAATGCTTTAAAAATTCAAAGACATCTTTCAATGGTTAACTAACGCAAAGCGCAATATCAGACCTTAATATTGACCCATAATATTTAAATTGGACCAAGTATTATATTACAGGGTAATAGTGTACCCTACCACAGGAAATAATTATAGGTCAATTAGGGGGTACACTATGTATATTTTAAATAGTGCATTAAAACAAGGAAATACGAAGACACTTTTCTATGTTAACTAACGGCACGGTATCGGACCTTAATATTGACCTATAATTTTTAAATTGGACCACGTATTATATTACAGGGTTATAGTGTACCCTACCACAGGAAATAATTATAGGTCAATTAGGGGGTACACAGAGTGACCCTAAAGTTTACTATGTATGCCTATGCGAAATAAAGTGTTCTGAGAAGCTTAAAATGAGGAAATAAGCGTTCTAAAATGCTTTAAAAATTCAAAGACATTTTTCTATGTTAACTAACGGCACGGTATCGGACCTTAATATTGACCTATAATTTTTGAATTGGACCACCTATTATATTACAGGGTAATAATGTACCCTACCACAGGAAATAATTATAGGTCATTTAGGGGGTACACTATGTATATTTTAAATAGTGCATTAAAACAAGGAAATACGAAGACACTTTTCTATGTTAACTAACGGCACGGTATCGGACCTTAATATTGACCTATAATTTTTAAATTGTACCACGTATTATATTACAGGGTAATAGTGTACCTTACCACAGGAAATAATTATAGGTCAATTAGGTGGTACACAGCGTGACCCTAAAGTTTACTATGTATGCCTATGCGAAATAGAGTGTTCTGAGATGCTTAAAATGAAGAAATAAGCGTTCTAAAATGCTTTAAAAATTCAAAGACATCTTTCAATGGTTAACTAACGCAAGGCGCGATATCAGACCTTAATATGGAACCATAATATTTCAATTGGACCAGGTATTATATTACAGGGTAATAGTGTACCCTACCACAGGAAATAATTATAGGTCAATTAGGGGGTACACTATGTATATTTTAAATAGTGCATTAAAACAAGGAAATACGAAGACACTTTTCTATGTTAACTAACGGCACGGTATCGGACCTTAATATTGACCTATATTTTTTAAATTGGACCACGTATTATATTACAGGGTTATAGTGTACCCTACCACAGGAAATAATTATAGGTCAATTAGGGGGTACACAGAGTGACCCTAAAGTTTACTATGTATGCCTATGCGAAATAAAGTGTTCTGAGAAGCTTAAAATGAGGAAATAAGCGTTCTAAAATGCTTTAAAAATTCAAAGACATTTTTATAAGTTAACTAACGGCACGGTATCGGACCTTAATATTGACCTATAATTTTTAAATTGGACCACCTATTATATTACAGGGTAATAATGTACCCTACCACAGGAAATAATTATAGGTCATTTAGGGGGTACACTATGTATATTTTAAATAGTGCATTAAAACAAGGAAATACGAAGACACTTTTCTATGTTAACTAACGGCACGGTATCGGACCTTAATATTGACCTATAATTTTTAAATTGTACCACGTATTATATTACAGGGTAATAGTGTACCTTACCACAGGAAATAATTATAGGTCAATTAGGTGGTACACAGCGTGACCCTAAATTTCACTATGTATGCCTATGCGAAATAGAGTGTTCTGAGATGCTTAAAATGAAGAAATAAGCGTTCTAAAATGCTTTAAAAATTCAAAGACATCTTTCAATGGTTAACTAACGCAAGGCGCAATATCTGACCTTAATATTGACCCATAATATTTAAATTGGACCAGGTATTGTATTACAGGGTAATAGTGTACCCTACCACAGGAAATAATTATAGGTCAATTAGGGGGTACACTATGTATATTTTAAATAGTGCATTAAAACATGGAAATACGAAGACATTTTTCAATGTTAACTAACGGCACGGTATCGGAACTTAATATTGACCTATAATTTTTAAATTGGACCACGTATTATATTACAGGGTAATAGTGTACCCTACCACAGGAAATAATTATAGGTCATTTAGGGGGTACACAGCGTGACCCTAAATTTTACTATGTATGCCTATGCGAAATAGAGTGTTCTGAGATGCTTAAAATGAAGAAATAAGCGTTCTAAAATGCTTTAAAAATTCAAAGACATCTTTCAATGGTTAACTAACGCAAAGCGCAATATCAGACCTTAATATTGACCCATAATATTTAAATTGGACCAAGTATTATATTACAGGGTAATAGTGTACCCTACCACAGGAAATAATTATAGGTCAATTAGGGGGTACACAGCGTGACCCTAAAGTTTACTATGTATGCCTATGCGAAATAAAGTGTTCTGAGAAGCTTAAAATGAAGAAATAAGCGTTCTAAAATGCTTTAAAAATTCAAAGACATCTTTCAATGGTTAACTAACGCAAGGCGCAATATCAAACCTTAATATTGACCCATAATATTTAAATTGGACCAGGTATTGTATTACAGGGTAATAGTGTACCCTACCACAGGAAATAATTATAGGTCAATTAGGGGGTACACTATGTATATTTTAAATAGTGCATTAAAACAAGGAAATACGAAGACATTTTTCAATGTTAACTAACGGCACGGTATCGGAACTTAATATTGACCTATAATTTTTAAATTGGACCACGTATTATATTACAGGGTAATAGTGTACCCTACCACAGGAAATAATTATAGGTCATTTAGGGGGTACACAGCGTGACCCTAAATTTTACTATGTATGCCTATGCGAAATAGAGTGTTCTGAGATGCTTAAAATGAAGAAATAAGCGTTCTAAAATGCTTTAAAAATTCAAAGACATCTTTCAATGGTTAACTAACGCAAAGCGCAATATCAGACCTTAATATTGACCCATAATATTTAAATTGGACCAAGTATTATATTACAGGGTAATAGTGTACCCTACCACAGGAAATAATTATAGGTCATTTAGGGGGTACACTATGTATATTTTAAATAGTGCATTAAAACAAGGAAATACGAAGACACTTTTCTATGTTAACTAACGGCACGGTATCGGACCTTAATATTGACCTATAATTTTTAAATTGTACCACGTATTATATTACAGGGTAATAGTGTACCTTACCACAGGAAATAATTATAGGTCAATTAGGTGGTACACAGCGTGACCCTAAAGTTTACTATGTATGCCTATGCGAAATAGAGTGTTCTGAGAAGCTTAAAATGAAGAAATAAGCGTTCTAAAATGCTTTAAAAATTCAAAGACATCTTTCAATGGTTAACTAAGGCAAGGTGCGATATCAGACCTTAATATGGAACCATAATATTTCAATTGGACCAGGTATTATATTACAGGGTAATAGTGTACCCTACCACAGGAAATAATTATAGGTCAATTAGGGGGTACACTATGTATATTTTAAATAGTGCATTAAAACAAGGAAATACGAAGACACTTTTCTATGTTAACTAACGGCACGGTATCGGACCTTAATATTGACCTATAATTTTTAAATTGGACCACGTATTATATTACAGGGTTATAGTGTACCCTACCACAGGAAATAATTATAGGTCATTTAGGGGGTACACTATGTATATTTTAAATAGTGCATTAAAACAAGGAAATACGAAGACACTTTTCTATGTTAACTAACGGCACGGTATCGGACCTTAATATTGACCTATAATTTTTAAATTGGACCACGTATTATATTACAGGGTTATAGTGTACCCTACCACAGGAAATAATTATAGGTCAATTAGGGGGTACACAGAGTGACCCTAAAGTTTACTATGTATGCCTATGCGAAATAAAGTGTTCTGAGAAGCTTAAAATGAGGAAATAAGCGTTCTAAAATGCTTTAAAAATTTAAAGACATTTTTCTAAGTTAACTAACGGCACGGTATCGGACCTTAATATTGACCTATAATTTTTAAATTGGACCACCTATTATATTACAGGGTAATAGTGTACCTTACCACAGGAAATAATTATAGGTCATTTAGGGGGTACACTATGTATATTTTAAATAGTGCATTAAAACAAGGAAATACGAAGACACTTTTCTATGTTAACTAACGGCACGGTATCGGACCTTAATATTGACCTATAATTTTTAAATTGGACCACCTATTATATTACAGGGTAATAATGTACCCTACCACAGGAAATAATTATAGGTCATTTAGGGGGTACACTATGTATATTTTAAATAGTGCATTAAAACAAGGAAATACGAAGACACTTTTCTATGTTAACTAACGGCACGGTATCGGACCTTAATATTGACCTATAATTTTTAAATTGTACCACGTATTATATTACAGGGTAATAGTGTACCTTACCACAGGAAATAATTATAGGTCAATTAGGTGGTACACAGCGTGACCCTAAAGTTTACTATGTATGCCTATGCGAAATAGAGTGTTCTGAGAAGCTTAAAATGAAGAAATAAGCGTTCTAAAATGCTTTAAAAATTCAAAGACATCTTTCAATGGTTAACTAAGGCAAGGCGCGATATCAGACCTTAATATGGAACCATAATATTTCAATTGGACCAGGTATTATATTACAGGGTAATAGTGTACCCTACCACAGGAAATAATTATAGGTCATTTAGGGGGTACACTATGTATATTTTAAATAGTGCATTAAAACAAGGAAATACGAAGACACTTTTCTACGTTAACTAACGGCACGGTATCGGACCTTAATATTGACCTATAATTTTTAAATTGGACCACGTATTATATTACAGGGTTATAGTGTACCCTATAACAGGAAATAATTATAGGTCAATTAGGGGGTACGCAGAGTGACCCTAAAGTTTACTATGTATGCCTATGCGAAATAAAGTGTTCTGAGAAGCTTAAAATGAGGAAATAAGCGTTCTAAAATGCTTTAAAAATTCAAAGACATTTTTATAAGTTAACTAACGGCACGGTATCGGACCTTAATATTGACCTATAATTTTTAAATTGGACCACCTATTATATTACAGGGTAATAATGTACCCTACCACAGGAAATAATTATAGGTCATTTAGGGGGTACACTATGTATATTTTAAATAGTGCATTAAAACAAGGAAATACGAAGACACTTTTCTATGTTAACTAACGGCACGGTATCGGACCTTAATATTGACCTATAATTTTTAAATTGTACCACGTATTATATTACAGGGTAATAGTGTACCTTACCACAGGAAATAATTATAGGTCAATTAGGTGGTACACAGCGTGACCCTAAATTTTACTATGTATGCCTATGCGAAATAGAGTGTTCTGAGATGCTTAAAATGAAGAAATAAGCGTTCTAAAATGCTTTAAAAATTCAAAGACATCTTTCAATGGTTAACAAACGCAAGGCGCAATATCAGACCTTAATATTGACCCATAATATTTAAATTGGACCAGGTATTATATTACAGGGTAATAGTGTACCCTACCACAGGAAATAATTATAGGTCAATTAGGGGGTACACTATGTATATTTTAAATAGTGCATTAAAACAAGGAAATACGAAGACACTTTTCTATGTTAACTAACGGCACGGTATCGGACCTTAATATTGACCTATAATTTTTAAATTGGACCACGTATTATATTACAGGGTTATAGTGTACCCTACCACAGGAAATAATTATAGGTCAATTAGGGGGTACACAGAGTGACCCTAAAGTTTACTATGTATGCATATGCGAAATAAAGTGTTCTGAGAAGCTTAAAATGAGGAAATAAGCGTTCTAAAATGCTTTAAAAAGTCAAAGACATTTTTCTATGTTAACTAACGGCACGGTATCGGACCTTAATATTGACCTATAATTTTTAAATTGGACCACCTATTATATTACAGGGTAATAGTGTACCCTACCACAGGAAATAATTATAGGTCAATTAGGGGGTACACAGCGTGACCCTAAAGTTTACTATGTATGCCTATGCGAAATAGAGTGTTCTGAGATGCTTAAAATGAAGAAATAAGCGTTCTAAAATGCTTTAAAAATTCAAAGACATCTTTCAATGGTTAACTAACGCAAAGCGCAATATCAGACCTTAATATTGACCCATAATATTTAAATTGGACCAAGTATTATATTACAGGGTAATAGTGTACCCTACCACAGGAAATAATTATAGGTCAATTAGGGGGTACACTATGTATATTTTAAATAGTGCATTAAAACAAGGAAATACGAAGACACTTTTCTATGTTAACTAACGGCACGGTATCGGACCTTAATATTGACCTATAATTTTTAAATTGGACCACCTATTATATTACAGGGTAATAATGTACCCTACCACAGGAAATATTTATAGGTCATTTAGGGGGTACACTATGTATATTTTAAATAGTGCATTAAAACAAGGAAATACGAAGACACTTTTCTATGTTAACTAACGGCACGGTATCGGACCTTAATATTGACCTATAATTTTTAAATTGTACCACGTATTATATTACAGGGTAATAGTGTACCTTACCACAGGAAATAATTATAGGTCAATTAGGTGGTACACAGCGTGACCCTAAAGTTTACTATGTATGCCTATGCGAAATAGAGTGTTCTGAGAAGCTTAAAATGAAGAAATAAGCGTTCTAAAATGCCTTAAAAATTCAAAGACATCTTTCAATGGTTAACTAAGGCAAGGCGCGATATCAGACCTTAATATGGAACCATAATATTTCAATTGGACCAGGTATTATATTACAGGGTAATAGTGTACCCTACCACAGGAAATAATTATAGGTCAATTAGGGGGTACACTATGTATATTTTAAATAGTGCATTAAAACAAGGAAATACGAAGACACTTTTCTATGTTAACTAACGGCACGGTATCGGACCTTAATATTGATCTATAATTTTTAAATTGGACCACGTATTATATTACAGGGTTATAGTGTACCCTACCACAGGAAATAATTATAGGTCAATTAGGGGGTACACAGAGTGACCCTAAAGTTTACTATGTATGCCTATGCGAAATAAAGTGTTCTGAGAAGCTTAAAATAAGGAAATAAGCGTTCTAAAATGCTTTAAAAATTTAAAGACATTTTTCTAAGTTAACTAACGGCACGGTATCGGACCTTAATATTGACCTATAATTTTTAAATTGGACCACCTATTATATTACAGGGTAATAGTGTACCTTACCACAGGAAATAATTATAGGTCATTTAGGGGGTACACTATGTATATTTTAAATAGTGCATTAAAACAAGGAAATACGAAGACACTTTTCTATGTTAACTAACGGCACGGTATCGGACCTTAATATTGACCTATAATTTTTAAATTGGACCACGTATTATATTACAGGGTTATAGTGTACCCTATAAGAGGAAATAATTATAGGTCAATTAGGGGGTACGCAGAGTGACCCTAAAGTTTACTATGTATGCCTATGCGAAATAAAGTGTTCTGAGAAGCTTAAAATGAGGAAATAAGCGTTTTAAAAGGCTTTAAAAATTCAAAGACATTTTTCTATGTTAACTAACGGCACGGTATCGGACCTTAATATTGACCTATAATTTTTAAATTGGACCACGTATTATATTACAGGGTAATAGTGTACCCTACCACAGGAAATAATTATAGGTCATTTAGGGGGTACACAGCGTGACCCTAAATTTTACTATGTATGCCTATGCGAAATAGAGTGTTCTGAGATGCTTAAAATGAAGAAATAAGCGTTCTAAAATGCTTTAAAAATTCAAAGACATCTTTCAATGGTTAACTAACGCAAAGCGCAATATCAGACCTTAATATTGACCCATAATATTTAAATTGGACCAAGTATTATATTACAGGGTAATAGTGTACCCTACCACAGGAAATAATTATAGGTCAATTAGGGGGTACACTATGTATATTTTAAATAGTGCATTAAAACAAGGAAATACGAAGACACTTTTCTATGTTAACTAACGGCACGGTATCGGACCTTAATATTGACCTATAATTTTTAAATTGGACCACGTATTATATTACAGGGTTATAGTGCACCCTACCACAGGAAATAATTATAGGTCAATTAGGGGGTACACAGAGTGACCCTAAAGTTTACTATGTATGCCTATGCGAAATAAAGTGTTCTGAGAAGCTTAAAATAAGGAAATAAGCGTTCTAAAATGCTTTAAAAATTCAAAGACATTTTTCTATGTTAACTAACGGCACGGTATCGGATCTTAATATTGACCTATAATTTTTAAATTGGACCACGTATTATATTACAGGGTAATAGTGTACCTTACCACAGGAAATAATTATAGGTCAATTAGGTGGTACACAGCGTGACCCTAAAGTTTACTATGTATGCCTATGCGAAATAGAGTGTTCTGAGAAGCTTAAAATGAAGAAAAAAGCGTTCTAAAATGCTTTAAAAATTCAAAGACATCTTTCAATGGTTAACTAACGCAAGGCGCGATATCAGACCTTAATATGGAACCATAATATTTCAATTGGACCAGGTATTATATTACAGGGTAATAGTGTACCCTACCACAGGAAATAATTATAGGTCAATTAGGGGGTACACTATGTATATTTTAAATAGTGCATTAAAACAAGGAAATACGAAGACACTTTTCTATGTTAACTAACGGCACGGTATCGGACCTTAATATTGACCTATAATTTTTAAATTGGACCACGTATTATATTACAGGGTTATAGTGTACCCTACCACAGGAAATAATTATAGGTCAATTAGGGGGTACACAGAGTGACCCTAAAGTTTACTATGTATGCCTATGCGAAATAAAGTGTTCTGAGAAGCTTAAAATGAGGAAATAAGCGTTCTAAAATGCTTTAAAAATTCAAAGACATTTTTCTAAGTTAACTAACGGCACGGTATCGGACCTTAATATTGACCTATAATTTTTAAATTGGACCACCTATTATATTACAGGGTAATAATGTACCCTACCACAGGAAATAATTATAGGTCATTTAGGGGGTACACTATGTATATTTTAAATAGTGCATTAAAACAAGGAAATACGAAGACACTTTTCTATGTTAACTAACGGCACGGTATCGGACCTTAATATTGACCTATAATTTTTAAATTGTACCACGTATTATATTACAGGGTAATAGTGTACCTTACCACAGGAAATAATTATAGGTCAATTAGGTGGTACACAGCGTGACCCTAAAGTTTACTATGTATGCCTATGCGAAATAAAGTGTTCTGAGAAGCTTAAAATGAGGAAATAAGCGTTCTAAAATGCTTTAAAAATTCAAAGACATTTTTCTATGTTAACTAACAGCACGGTATCGGACCTTAATATTGACCTATAATTTTTAAATTGGACCACCTATTATATTACAGGGTAATAGTGTACCCTACCACAGGAAATAATTATAGGTCAATTAGGGGGTACACAGCGTGACCCTAAAGTTTACTATGTATGCCTATGCGAAATAGAGTGTTCTGAGAAGCTTAAAATGAAGAAATAAGCGTTCTAAAATGCTTTAAAAATTCAAAGACATCTTTCAATGGTTACCTAACGCAAGGCGCGATATCAGACCTTAATATGGAACCATAATATTTCAATTGGACCAGGTATTATATTACAGGGTAATAGTGTACCCTACCACAGGAAATAATTATAGGTCAATTAGGGGGTACACTATGTATATCTTAAATAGTGCATTAAAACAAGGAAATACGAAGACACTTTTCTATGTTAACTAACGGCACGGTATCGGACCTTAATATTGACCTATAATTTTTAAATTGGACCACGTATTATATTACAGGGTTATAGTGTACCCTACCACAGGAAATAATTATAGGTCAATTAGGGGGTACACAGAGTGACCCTAAAGTTTACTATGTATGCATATGCGAAATAAAGTGTTCTGAGAAGCTTAAAATGAGGAAATAAGCGTTCTAAAATGCTTTAAAAATTCAAAGACATTTTTCTATGTTAACTAACGGCACGGTATCGGACCTTAATATTGACCTATAATTTTTAAATTGGACCACCTATTATATTACAGGGTAATAGTGTACCTTACCACAGGAAATAATTATAGGTCATTTAGGGGGTACACTATGTATATTTTAAATAGTGCATTAAAACAAGGAAATACGAAGACACTTTTCTATGTTAACTAACGGCACGGTATCGGACCTTAATATTGACCTATAATTTTTAAATTGGACCACCTATTATATTACAGGGTAATAGTGTACCCTACCACAGGAAATAATTATAGGTCAATTAGGGGGTACACAGCGTGACCCTAAAGTTTACTATGTATGCCTATGCGAAATAAAGTGTTCTGAGAAGCTTAAAATGAAGAAATAAGCGTTCTAAAATGCTTTAAAAATTCAAAGACATCTTTCAATGGTTAACTAACGCAAGGCGCAATATCAAACCTTAATATTGACCCATAATATTTAAATTGGACCAGGTATTGTATTACAGGGTAATAGTGTACCCTACCACAGGAAATAATTATAGGTCAATAGGGGGTACACTATGTATATTTTAAATAGTGCATTAAAACAAGGAAATACGAAGACATTTTTCAATGTTAACTAACGGCACGGTATCGGAACTTAATATTGACCTATAATTTTTAAATTGGACCACGTATTATATTACAGGGTAATTGTGTACCCTACCACAGGAAATAATTATAGGTCATTTAGGGGGTACACAGCGTGACCCTAAATTTTACTATGTATGCCTATGCGAAATAGAGTGTTCTGAGATGCTTAAAATGAAGAAATAAGCGTTCTAAAATGCTTTAAAAATTCAAAGACATCTTTCAATGGTTAACTAACGCAAAGCGCAATATCAGACCTTAATATTGACCCATAATATTTAAATTGGACCAAGTATTATATTACAGGGTAATAGTGTACCCTACCACAGGAAATATATATATGTCAATTAGGGGGTACACTATGTATATTTTAAATAGTGCATTAAAACAAGGAAATACGAAGACACTTTTCTATGTTAACTAACGGCACGGTATCGGACCTTAATATTGACCTATAATTTTTAAATTGGACCACGTATTATATTACAGGGTTATAGTGTACCCTACCACAGGAAATAATTATAGGTCAATTAGGGGGTACACAGAGTGACCCTAAAGTTTACTATGTATGCCTATGCGAAATAAAGTGTTCTGAGAAGCTTAAAATGAGGAAATAAGCGTTCTAAAATGCTTTAAAAATTCAAAGACATTTTTCTATGTTAACTAACGGCACGGTATCGGACCTTAATATTGACCTATAATTTTTAAATTGGACCACCTATTATATTACAGGGTAATAATGTACCCTACCACAGGAAATAATTATAGGTCATTTAGGGGGTACACTATGTATATTTTAAATAGTGCATTAAAACAAGGAAATACGAAGACACTTTTCTATGTTAACTAACGGCACGGTATCGGACCTTAATATTGACCTATAATTTTTAAATTGTACCACGTATTATATTACAGGGTAATAGTGTACCTTACCACAGGAAATATTTATAGGTCAATTAGGTGGTACACAGCGTGACCCTAAAGTTTACTATGTATGCCTATGCGAAATAGAGTGTTCTGAGAAGATTAAAATGAAGAAATAAGCGTTCTAAAATGCTTTAAAAATTCAAAGACATCTTTCTAAGTTAACTAACGGCACGGTATCGGACCTTAATATTGACCTATAATTTTTAAATTGGACCACCTATTATATTACAGGGTATTAGTGTACCTTACCACAGGAAATAATTATAGGTCATTTTGGGGGTACACTATGTATATTTTAAATAGTGCATTAAAACAAGGAAATACGAAGACACTTTTCTATGTTAACTAACGGCACGGTATCGGACCTTAATATTGACCTATAATTTTTAAATTGGACCACGTATTATATTACAGGGTTATAGTGTACCCTACCACAGGAAATAATTATAGGTCAATTAGGGGGTACGCAGAGTGACCCTAAAGTTTACTATGTATGCCTATGCGAAATAAAGTGTTCTGAGAAGCTTAAAATGAGGAAATAAGCGTTCTAAAATGCTTTAAAAATTCAAAGACATTTTTCTATGTTAACTAACGGCACGGTATCGGACCTTAATATTGACCTATAATTTTTAAATTGGACCACCTATTATATTACAGGGTAATAGTGTACCCTACCACAGGAAATAATTATAGGTCAATTAGGGGGTACACAGCGTGACCCTAAAGTTTACTATGTATGCCTATGCGAAATAAAGTGTTCTGAGAAGCTTAAAATGAAGAAATAAGCGTTCTAAAATGCTTTAAAAATTCAAAGACATCTTTCAATGGTTAACTAACGCAAGGCGCAATATCAAACCTTAATATTGACCCATAATATTTAAATTGGACCAGGTATTGTATTACAGGGTAATAGTGTACCCTACCACAGGAAATAATTATAGGTCAATTAGGGGGTACACTATGTATATTTTAAATAGTGCATTAAAACAAGGAAATACGAAGACATTTTTCAATGTTAACTAACGGCACGGTATCGGAACTTAA
Source organism: Parasteatoda tepidariorum (assembly GCF_982258835.1). Lineage (NCBI taxonomy): Eukaryota > Metazoa > Arthropoda > Arachnida > Araneae > Theridiidae > Parasteatoda > Parasteatoda tepidariorum. Next base: position 226,705 of record NW_028257392.1, on the reverse strand, counting down.
TATTGACCTATAATTTTTAAATTGGACCACGTATTATATTACAGGGTAATAGTGTACCCTACCACAGGAAATAATTATAGGTCATTTAGGGGGTACACAGCGTGACCCTAAATTTTACTATGTATGCCTATGCGAAATAAAGTGTTCTGAGAAGCTTAAAATGAGGAAATAAGCGTTCTAAAATGCTTTAAAAATTCAAAGACATTTTTCTATGTTAACTAACGGCACGGTATCGGACCTTAATATTGACCTATAATTTTTAAATTGGACCACCTATTATATTACAGGGTAATAATGTACCCTACCACAGGAAATAATTATAGGTCATTTAGGGGGTACACTATGTATATTTTAAATAGTGCATTAAAACAAGGAAATACGAAGACACTTTTCTATGTTAACTAACGGCACGGTATCGGACCTTAATATTGACCTATAATTTTTAAATTGTACCACGTATTATATTACAGGGTAATAGTGTACCTTACTACAGGAAATAATTATAGGTCAATTAGGTGGTACACAGCGTGACCCTAAAGTTTACTATGTATGCCTATGCGAAATAGAGTGTTCTGAGAAGCTTAAAATGAAGAAATAAGCGTTCTAAAATGCTTTAAAAATTCAAAGACATCTTTCAATGGTTAACTAACGCAAGGCGCGATATCAGACCTTAATATGGAACCATAATATTTCAATTGGACCAGGTATTATATTACAAGGTAATAGTGTACCCTACCACAGGAAATAATTATAGGTCAATTAGGGGGTACACTATGTATATTTTAAATAGTGCATTAAAACAAGGAAATACGAAGACACTTTTCTATGTTAACTAACAGCACGGTATCGGACCTTAATATTGACCTATAATTTTTAAATTGGACCACGTATTATATTACAGGGTTATAGTGTACCCTACCACAGAAAATTATTATAGGTCAATTAGGGGGTACACAGAGTGACCCTAAAGTTTACTATGTATGCCTATGCGAAATAAAGTGTTCTGAGAAGCTTAAAATGAGGAAATAAGCGTTCTAAAATGCTTTAAAAATTCAAAGACATTTTTCTAAGTTAACTAGCGGCACGGTATCGGACCTTAATATTGACCTATAATTTTTAAATTGGACCACCTATTATATTACAGGGTGATAGTGTACCCTACCACAGGAAATAATTATAGGTCATTTAGGGGGTACACAGCGTGACCCTAAATTTTACTATGTATGCCTATGCCAAATAGAGTGTTCTGAGAAGCTTAAAATGAAGAAATAAGCGTTCTTAAATGCTTTAAAAATTCAAAGACATCTTTCAATGGTTAACTAACGCAAGGCGCAATATCAGACCTTAATATTGACCCATAAAATTTAAATTGGACCAGGTATTATATTACAGGGTAATAGTGTACCCTACCAAAGGAAATAATTATAGGTCAATTAGGGGGTACACAGCGTGACCCTAAAGTTTACTATGTATGCCTATGCGAAATAAAAAGTTCTGAGAAGCTTAAAATGAGGAAATAAGCGTTCTAAAATGCTTAAAAAATTCAAAGACATTTTTCTATGTTAACTAACGGCACGGTATCGGACCTTAATATTGACCTATAATTTTTAAATTGGACCACGTATTATATTACAGGGTAATAGTGTACCCTACCACAGGAAATAATTATAGGTCATTTAGGGGGTACACAGCGTGACCCTAAATTTTACTATGTATGCCTATGCGAAATAGAGTGTTCTGAGATGCTTAAAATGAAGAAATAAGCGTTCTAAAATGCTTTAAAAATTCAAAGACATCTTCCAATGGTTAACTAACGCAAGGCGCTATATCAGACCTTAATATTGACCCATAATATTTAAATTGGACCAGGTATTATATTACAGGGTAATAGTGTACCCTACCACAGGAAATAATTATAGGTCAATTAGGGGGTACACTATGTATATTTTAAATAGTGCATTAAAACAAGGAAATTCGAAGACACTTTTCTATGTTAACTAACGGCACGGTATCGGACCTTAATATTGACCTATAATTTTTAAATTGGACCACGTATTATATTACAGGGTTATAGTGTACCCTACCACAGGAAATAGTTATAGGTCAATTAGGGGGTACACAGAGTGACCCTAAAGTTTACTATATATGCCTATGCGAAATAGAGTGTTCTGAGATGCTTAAAATGAAGAAATAAGCGTTCTAAAATGCTTTAAAAATTCAAAAACATCTTTCAATGGTTAACTAACGCAAGGTGCAATATCAGACCTTAATATTGACCCATAATATTTAAATTGGACCAGGTATTATATTACAGGGTAATAGTGTACCCTACAACAGGAAATAATTATAGGTCAATTAGGGGGTACACTATGTATGTTTTAAATAGTGCATTAAAACAAGAAAATACGAAGACACTTTTCTATGTTAACTAACGACACGGTATCGGACCTTAATATTGACCTATAATTTTTAAATTGGACAACGTATTATATTACAGGGTAATAGTGTACCCTACCACAGGAAATAATTATAGGTCAATTAGGGGGTACACAGCGTGACCCTAAAGTTTACTATGTATGCCTATGCGAAATAAAGTGTTCTGAGAAGCTTAAAATGAGGAAATAAGCGTTCTAAAATGCTTTAAAAATTCAAAGACATTTTTCTATGTTAACTAACGGCATGGTATCGGACCTTAATATTGACCTATAATTTTTAAATTGGACCACCTATTATATTACAGGGTAATAGTGTACCCTACCACAGGAAATAATTATAGGTCATTTAGGGGGTACACTATGTATATTTTAAATAGTGCATTAAAACAAGGAAATACGAAGACACTTTTCTATGTTAACTAACGGCACGGTATCGGACCTTAATATTGACCTATAATTTTTAAATTGTACCACGTATTATATTACAGGGTAATAGTGTACCTTACCACAGGAAATAATTATAGGTCAATTAGGTGGTACACAGCGTGACCCTAAAGTGTACTATGTATGCCTATGCGAAATAGAGTGTTCTGAGATGCTTAAAATGAAGAAATAAGCGTTCTAAAATGCTTTAAAAATTCAAAGACATCTTTCAATGGTTAACTAACGCAAGGCGCAATATCAGACCTTAATATTGACCCATAATATTTAAATTGGACCAGGTATTATATTACAGGGTAATAGTGTACCCTATAGCAGGAAATAATTATAGGTCAATTAGGGGGTACACTATGTATATTTTAAATAGTGCATTAAAACAAGGAAATACGAAGACACTTTTCTATGTTAACTAACGGCACGGTATCGGACCTTAATATTGACCTATAATTTTTAAATTGTACCACGTATTATATTACAGGGTGATAGTGTACCTTAAAACAGGAAATAATTATAGGTCAATTAGGTGGTACACAGCGTGACCCTAAAGTTTACTATGTATGCCTATGCGAAATAGAGTGTTCTGAGATGCTTAAAATGAAGAAATAAGCGTTCTAAAATGCTTTAAAAATTCAAAGACATCTTTCAATGGTTAACTAACGCAAGGCGCAATATCAAACCTTAATATTGACCCATAATATTTAAATTGGACCAGGTATTGTATTACAGGGTAATAGTGTACCCTACCACAGGAAATAATTATAGGTCAATTAGGGGGTACACTATGTATATTTTAAATAGTGCATTAAAACAAGGAAATACGAAGACATTTTTCAATGTTAACTAACGGCACGGTATCGGAACTTAATATTGACCTATAATTTTTAAATTGGACCACGTATTATATTACAGGGTAATAGTGTACCCTACCACAGGAAATAATTATAGGTCATTTAGGGGGTACACAGCGTGACCCTAAATTTTACTATGTATGCCTATGCGAAATAAAGTGTTCTGAGAAGCTTAAAATGAGGAAATAAGCGTTCTAAAATGCTTTAAAAATTCAAAGACATTTTTCTATGTTAACTAACGGCACGGTATCGGACCTTAATATTGACCTATAATTTTTAAATTGGACCACCTATTATATTACAGGGTAATAATGTACCCTACCACAGGAAATAATTATAGGTCATTTAGGGGGTACACTATGTATATTTTAAATAGTGCATTAAAACAAGGAAATACGAAGACACTTTTCTATGTTAACTAACGGCACGGTATCGGACCTTAATATTGACCTATAATTTTTAAATTGTACCACGTATTATATTACAGGGTAATAGTGTACCTTACTACAGGAAATAATTATAGGTCAATTAGGTGGTACACAGCGTGACCCTAAAGTTTACTATGTATGCCTATGCGAAATAGAGTGTTCTGAGAAGCTTAAAATGAAGAAATAAGCGTTCTAAAATGCTTTAAAAATTCAAAGACATCTTTCAATGGTTAACTAACGCAAGGCGCGATATCAGACCTTAATATGGAACCATAATATTTCAATTGGACCAGGTATTATATTACAAGGTAATAGTGTACCCTACCACAGGAAATAATTATAGGTCAATTAGGGGGTACACTATGTATATTTTAAATAGTGCATTAAAACAAGGAAATACGAAGACACTTTTCTATGTTAACTAACAGCACGGTATCGGACCTTAATATTGACCTATAATTTTTAAATTGGACCACGTATTATATTACAGGGTTATAGTGTACCCTACCACAGAAAATTATTATAGGTCAATTAGGGGGTACACAGAGTGACCCTAAAGTTTACTATGTATGCCTATGCGAAATAAAGTGTTCTGAGAAGCTTAAAATGAGGAAATAAGCGTTCTAAAATGCTTTAAAAATTCAAAGACATTTTTCTAAGTTAACTAGCGGCACGGTATCGGACCTTAATATTGACCTATAATTTTTAAATTGGACCACCTATTATATTACAGGGTGATAGTGTACCCTACCACAGGAAATAATTATAGGTCATTTAGGGGGTACACAGCGTGACCCTAAATTTTACTATGTATGCCTATGCCAAATAGAGTGTTCTGAGAAGCTTAAAATGAAGAAATAAGCGTTCTTAAATGCTTTAAAAATTCAAAGACATCTTTCAATGGTTAACTAACGCAAGGCGCAATATCAGACCTTAATATTGACCCATAAAATTTAAATTGGACCAGGTATTATATTACAGGGTAATAGTGTACCCTACCAAAGGAAATAATTATAGGTCAATTAGGGGGTACACAGCGTGACCCTAAAGTTTACTATGTATGCCTATGCGAAATAAAAAGTTCTGAGAAGCTTAAAATGAGGAAATAAGCGTTCTAAAATGCTTAAAAAATTCAAAGACATTTTTCTATGTTAACTAACGGCACGGTATCGGACCTTAATATTGACCTATAATTTTTAAATTGGACCACGTATTATATTACAGGGTAATAGTGTACCCTACCACAGGAAATAATTATAGGTCATTTAGGGGGTACACAGCGTGACCCTAAATTTTACTATGTATGCCTATGCGAAATAGAGTGTTCTGAGATGCTTAAAATGAAGAAATAAGCGTTCTAAAATGCTTTAAAAATTCAAAGACATCTTCCAATGGTTAACTAACGCAAGGCGCTATATCAGACCTTAATATTGACCCATAATATTTAAATTGGACCAGGTATTATATTACAGGGTAATAGTGTACCCTACCACAGGAAATAATTATAGGTCAATTAGGGGGTACACTATGTATATTTTAAATAGTGCATTAAAACAAGGAAATTCGAAGACACTTTTCTATGTTAACTAACGGCACGGTATCGGACCTTAATATTGACCTATAATTTTTAAATTGGACCACGTATTATATTACAGGGTTATAGTGTACCCTACCACAGGAAATAGTTATAGGTCAATTAGGGGGTACACAGAGTGACCCTAAAGTTTACTATATATGCCTATGCGAAATAGAGTGTTCTGAGATGCTTAAAATGAAGAAATAAGCGTTCTAAAATGCTTTAAAAATTCAAAAACATCTTTCAATGGTTAACTAACGCAAGGTGCAATATCAGACCTTAATATTGACCCATAATATTTAAATTGGACCAGGTATTATATTACAGGGTAATAGTGTACCCTACAACAGGAAATAATTATAGGTCAATTAGGGGGTACACTATGTATGTTTTAAATAGTGCATTAAAACAAGAAAATACGAAGACACTTTTCTATGTTAACTAACGACACGGTATCGGACCTTAATATTGACCTATAATTTTTAAATTGGACAACGTATTATATTACAGGGTAATAGTGTACCCTACCACAGGAAATAATTATAGGTCAATTAGGGGGTACACAGCGTGACCCTAAAGTTTACTATGTATGCCTATGCGAAATAAAGTGTTCTGAGAAGCTTAAAATGAGGAAATAAGCGTTCTAAAATGCTTTAAAAATTCAAAGACATTTTTCTATGTTAACTAACGGCATGGTATCGGACCTTAATATTGACCTATAATTTTTAAATTGGACCACCTATTATATTACAGGGTAATAGTGTACCCTACCACAGGAAATAATTATAGGTCATTTAGGGGGTACACTATGTATATTTTAAATAGTGCATTAAAACAAGGAAATACGAAGACACTTTTCTATGTTAACTAACGGCACGGTATCGGACCTTAATATTGACCTATAATTTTTAAATTGTACCACGTATTATATTACAGGGTAATAGTGTACCTTACCACAGGAAATAATTATAGGTCAATTAGGTGGTACACAGCGTGACCCTAAAGTGTACTATGTATGCCTATGCGAAATAGAGTGTTCTGAGATGCTTAAAATGAAGAAATAAGCGTTCTAAAATGCTTTAAAAATTCAAAGACATCTTTCAATGGTTAACTAACGCAAGGCGCAATATCAGACCTTAATATTGACCCATAATATTTAAATTGGACCAGGTATTATATTACAGGGTAATAGTGTACCCTATAGCAGGAAATAATTATAGGTCAATTAGGGGGTACACTATGTATATTTTAAATAGTGCATTAAAACAAGGAAATACGAAGACACTTTTCTATGTTAACTAACGGCACGGTATCGGACCTTAATATTGACCTATAATTTTTAAATTGTACCACGTATTATATTACAGGGTGATAGTGTACCTTAAAACAGGAAATAATTATAGGTCAATTAGGTGGTACACAGCGTGACCCTAAAGTTTACTATGTATGCCTATGCGAAATAGAGTGTTCTGAGATGCTTAAAATGAAGAAATAAGCGTTCTAAAATGCTTTAAAAATTCAAAGACATCTTTCAATGGTTAACTAACGCAAGGCGCAATATCAGACCTTAATATTGACCCATAATATTTAAATTGGACCAGGTATTATATTACAGGGTAATAGTGTACCCTACCACAGGAAATAATTATAGGTCAATTAGGGGGTACACTATGTATATTTTAAATAGTGCATTAAAACAAGGAAATACGAAGACACTTTTCTATGTTAACTAACGGCACGGTATCGGACCTTAATATTGACCTATAATTTTTAAATTGGACCACGTATTATATTACAGGGTAATAGTGTACCCTACCACAGGAAATAATTATAGGTCATTTAGGGGGTACACAGCGTGACCCTAAAGTTTATTATGTATGCCTATGCGAAATAAAGTGTTCTGAGAAGCTTAAAATGAAGAAATAAGCGTTCTAAAATGCTTTAAAAATTCAAAGACATCTTTCAATGGTTAACTAACGCAAGGCGCAATATCAAACCTTAATATTGACCCATAATATTTAAATTGGACCAGGTATTGTATTACAGGGTAATAGTGTACCCTACCACAGGAAATAATTATAGGTCAATTAGGGGGTACACTATGTATATTTTAAATAGTGCATTAAAACAAGGAAATACGAAGACATTTTTCAATGTTAACTAACGGCACGGTATCGGAACTTAATATTGACCTATAATTTTTAAATTGGACCACGTGTTATATTACAGGGTAATAGTGTACCCTACCACAGGAAATAATTATAGGTCATTTAGGGGGTACACAGCGTGACCCTAAATTTTACTATGTATGCCTATGCGAAATAGAGTGTTCTGAGAAGCTTAAAATGAAGAAATAAGCGTTCTAAAATGCTTTAAAAATTCAAAGACATCTTTCAATGGATAACTAACGCAAGGCGCAATATCAGACCTTAATATTGACCCATAATATTTAAATTGGACCAGGTATTATATTACAGGGTAATAGTGTACCCTACCAAAGGAAATAATTATAGGTCAATTAGGGGGTACACAGCGTGACCCTAAAGTTTACTATGTATGCCTATGTGAAATAAAGTGTTCTGAGAAGCTTAAAATGAGGAAATAAGCGTTCTAAAATGCTTTAAAAATTCAAAAACATTTTTCTATGTTAGCTAACGGCACGGTATCGGACCTTAATATTGACCTATAAATTTTAAATTGGACCACGTATTATATTACAGGGTAATAATGTACCCTACCACAGGAAATAATTATAGGACATTTAGGGGGTACACTATGTATATTTTAAATAGTGCATTAAAACAAGGAAATACGAAGACACTTTTCTATGTTAACTAACGGCACGGTATCGGACCTTAATATTGACCTATAATTTTTAAATTGGACCACGTATTATATTACAGAGTTATAGTGTACCCTACCACAGGAAATAATTATAGGTCAATTAGGGGGTACGCAGAGTGACCCTAAAGTTTACTATGTATGCCTATGCGAAATAAAGTGTTCTGAGAAGCTTAAAATGAGGAAATAAGCGTTCTAAAATACTTAAAAAATTCAAAGACATTTTTCTATGTTAACTAACGGCACGGTATCGGACCTTAATATTGACCTATAATTTTTAAATTGGACCACCTATTATATTACAGGGTAATAGTGTACCCTACCACAGGAAATAATTATAGGTCATTTAGGGGGTACACAGCGTGACCCTAAATTTTACTATGTATGCCTATGCGAAATAGAGTGTTCTGAGAAGCTTAAAATGAAGAAATAAGCGTTCTAAAATGCTTTAAAAATTCAAAGACATCTTTCAATGGTTAACTAACGCAAGGCGCAATATCAGACCTTAATATTGACCCATAAAATTTAAATTGGACCAGGTATTATATTACAGGGTAATAGTGTACCCTACCAAAGGAAATAATTATAGGTCAATTAGGGGGTACACAGCGTGACCCTAAAGTTTACTATGTATGCCTATGCGAAATAAAAAGTTCTGAGAAGCTTAAAATGAGGAAATAAGCGTTCTAAAATGCTTAAAAAATTCAAAGACATTTTTCTATGTTAACTAACGGCACGGTATCGGACCTTAATATTGACCTATAATTTTTAAATTGGACCACGTATTATATTACAGGGTAATAGTGTACCCTACCACAGGAAATAATTATAGGTCATTTAGGGGGTACACAGCGTGACCCTAAATTTTACTATGTATGCCTATGCGAAATAGAGTGTTCTGAGATGCTTAAAATGAAGAAATAAGCGTTCTAAAATGCTTTAAAAATTCAAAGACATCTTCCAATGGTTAACTAACGCAAGGCGCTATATCAGACCTTAATATTGACCCATAATATTTAAATTGGACCAGGTATTATATTACAGGGTAATAGTGTACCCTACCACAGGAAATAATTATAGGTAAATTAGGGGGTACACTATGTATATTTTAAATAGTGCATTAAAACAAGGAAATACGAAGACACTTTTCTATGTTAACTAACGGCACGGTATCGGACCTTAATATTGACCTATAATTTTTAAATTGGACCACGTATTATATTACAGGGTTATAGTGTACCCTACCACAGGAAATAGTTATAGGTCAATTAGGGGGTACACAGAGTGACCCTAAAGTTTACTATATATGCCTATGCGAAATAGAGTGTTCTGAGATGCTTAAAATGAAGAAATAAGCGTTCTAAAATGCTTTAAAAATTCAAAAACATCTTTCAATGGTTAACTAACGCAAGGTGCAATATCAGACCTTAATATTGACCCATAATATTTAAATTGGACCAGGTATTATATTACAGGGTAATAGTGTACCCTACAACAGGAAATAATTATAGGTCAATTAGGGGGTACACTATGTATGTTTTAAATAGTGCATTAAAACAAGAAAATACGAAGACACTTTTCTATGTTAACTAACGACACGGTATCGGACCTTAATATTGACCTATAATTTTTAAATTGGACAACGTATTATATTACAGGGTAATAGTGTACCCTACCACAGGAAATAATTATAGGTCAATTAGGGGGTACACAGCGTGACCCTAAAGTTTACTATGTATGCCTATGCGAAATAAAGTGTTCTGAGAAGCTTAAAATGAGGAAATAAGCGTTCTAAAATGCTTTAAAAATTCAAAGACATTTTTCTATGTTAACTAACGGCATGGTATCGGACCTTAATATTGACCTATAATTTTTAAATTGGACCACCTATTATATTACAGGGTAATAGTGTACCCTACCACAGGAAATAATTATAGGTCATTTAGGGGGTACACTATGTATATTTTAAATAGTGCATTAAAACAAGGAAATACGAAGACACTTTTCTATGTTAACTAACGGCACGGTATCGGACCTTAATATTGACCTATAATTTTTAAATTGTACCACGTATTATATTACAGGGTAATAGTGTACCTTACCACAGGAAATAATTATAGGTCAATTAGGTGGTACACAGCGTGACCCTAAAGTGTACTAAGTATGCCTATGCGAAATAGAGTGTTCTGAGATGCTTAAAATGAAGAAATAAGCGTTCTAAAATGCTTTAAAAATTCAAAGACATCTTTCAATGGTTAACTAACGCAAGGCGCAATATCAGACCTTAATATTGACCCATAATATTTAAATTGGACCAGGTATTATATTACAGGGTAATAGTGTACCCTATAGCAGGAAATAATTATAGGTCAATTAGGGGGTACGCTATGTATATTTTAAATAGTGCATTAAAACAAGGAAATACGAAGACACTTTTCTATGTTAACTAACGGCACGGTATCGGACCTTAATATTGACCTATAATTTTTAAATTGTACCACGTATTATATTACAGGGTGATAGTGTACCTTACCACAGGAAATAATTATAGGTCAATTAGGTGGTACACAGCGTGACCCTAAAGTTTACTATGTATGCCTATGCGAAATAGAGTGTTCTGAGATGCTTAAAATGAAGAAATAAGCGTTCTAAAATGCTTTAAAAATTCAAAGACATCTTTCAATGGTTAACTAACGCAAGGCGCAATATCAGACCTTAATATTGACCCATAATATTTAAATTGGACCAGGTATTATATTACAGGGTAATAGTGTACCCTACCACAGGAAATAATTATAGGTCAATTAGGGGGTACACTATGTATATTTTAAATAGTGCATTAAAACAAGGAAATACGAAGACACTTTTCTATGTTAACTAACGGCACGGTATCGGACCTTAATATTGACCTATAATTTTTAAATTGGACCACGTATTATATTACAGGGTAATAGTGTACCCTACCACAGGAAATAATTATAGGTCATTTAGGGGGTACACAGCGTGACCCTAAAGTTTACTATGTATGCCTATGCGAAATAAAGTGTTCTGAGAAGCTTAAAATGAAGAAATAAGCGTTCTAAAATGCTTTAAAAATTCAAAGACATCTTTCAATGGTTAACTAACGCAAGGCGCAATATCAAACCTTAATATTGACCCATAATATTTAAATTGGACCAGGTATTGTATTACAGGGTAATAGTGTACCCTACCACAGGAAATAATTATAGGTCAATTAGGGGGTACACTATGTATATTTTAAATAGTGCATTAAAACAAGGAAATACGAAGACATTTTTCAATGTTAACTAACGGCACGGTATCGGAACTTAATATTGACCTATAATTTTTAAATTGGACCACGTGTTATATTACAGGGTAATAGTGTACCCTACCACAGGAAATAATTATAGGTCATTTAGGGGGTACACAGCGTGACCCTAAATTTTACTATGTATGCCTATGCGAAATAGAGTGTTCTGAGAAGCTTAAAATGAAGAAATAAGCGTTCTAAAATGCTTTAAAAATTCAAAGACATCTTTCAATGGATAACTAACGCAAGGCGCAATATCAGACCTTAATATTGACCCATAATATTTAAATTGGACCAGGTATTATATTACAGGGTAATAGTGTACCCTTCCAAAGGAAATAATTATAGGTCAATTAGGGGGTACACAGCGTGACCCTAAAGTTTACTATGTATGCCTATGTGAAATAAAGTGTTCTGAGAAGCTTAAAATGAGGAAATAAGCGTTCTAAAATGCTTTAAAAATTCAAAAACATTTTTCTATGTTAGCTAACGGCACGGTATCGGACCTTAATATTGACCTATAATTTTTAAATTGGACCACGTATTATATTACAGGGTAATAATGTACCCTACCACAGGAAATAATTATAGGACATTTAGGGGGTACACTATGTATATTTTAAATAGTGCATTAAAACAAGGAAATACGAAGACACTTTTCTATGTTAACTAACGGCACGGTATCGGACCTTAATATTGACCTATAATTTTTAAATTGGACCACGTATTATATTACAGAGTTATAGTGTACCCTACCACAGGAAATAATTATAGGTCAATTAGGGGGTACGCAGAGTGACCCTAAAGTTTACTATGTATGCCTATGCGAAATAAAGTGTTCTGAGAAGCTTAAAATGAGGAAATAAGCGTTCTAAAATACTTTAAAAATTCAAAGACATTTTTCTATGTTAACTAACGGCACGGTATCGGACCTTAATATTGACCTATAATTTTTAAATTGGACCACCTATTATATTACAGGGTAATAGTGTACCCTACCACAGGAAATAATTATAGGTCAATTAGGGGGTACACTATGTATATTTTAAATAGTGCATTAAAACAAGGAAATACGAAGAGATTTTTCAATGTTAACTAACGGCACGGTATCGGAACTTAATATTGACCTATAATTTTTAAATTGGACCACGTATTATATTACAGGGTAATAGTGTACCCTACCACAGGAAATAATTATAGGTCATTTAGGGGGTACACAGCGTGACCCTAAATTTTACTATGTATGCCTATGCGAAATAGAGTGTTCTGAGATACTTAAAATGAAGAAATAAGCGTTCTAAAATGCTTTAAAAATTCAAAGACATCTTTCAATGGTTAACTAACGCAAAGCGCAATATCAGACCTTAATATTGACCCATAATATTTAAATTGGACCAAGTATTATATTACAGAGTAATAGTGTACCCTACCACAGGAAATAATTATAGGTCAATTAGGGGGTACACTATGTATATTTTAAATAGTGCATTAAAACAAGGAAATACGAAGACACTTTTCTATGTTAACTAACGGCACGGTATCGGACCTTAATATTGACCTATAATTTTTAAATTGGACCACGTATTATATTACAGGGTTATAGTGTACCCTACCACAGGAAATAATTATAGGTCAATTAGGGGGTACACAGAGTGACCCTAAAGTTTACTATGTATGCCTATGCGAAATAAAGTGTTCTGAGAAGCTTAAAATGAGGAAATAAGCGTTCTAAAATGCTTTAAAAATTCAAAGACATTTTTCTATGTTAACTAACGGCACGGTATCGGACCTTAATATTGACCTATAATTTTTAAATTGGACCACCTATTATATTACAGGGTAATAATGTACCCTACCACAGGAAATAATTATAGGTCATTTAGGGGGTACACTATGTATATTTTAAATAGTGCATTAAAACAAGGAAATACGAAGACACTTTTCTATGTTAACTAACGGCACGGTATCGGACCTTAATATTGACCTATAATTTTTAAATTGTACCACGTATTATATTACAGGGTAATAGTGTACCTTACCACAGGAAATAATTATAGGTCAATTAGGTGGTACACAGCGTGACCCTAAAGTTTACTATGTATGCCTATGCGAAATAGAGTGTTCTGAGAAGCTTAAAATGAAGAAATAAGCGTTCTAAAATGCTTTAAAAATTCAAAGACATCTTTCAATGGTTAACTAACGCAAGGCGCGATATCAGACCTTAATATGGAACCATAATATTTCAATTGGACCAGGTATTATATTACAGGGTAATAGTGTACCCTACCACAGGAAATAATTATAGGTCAATTAGGGGGTACACTATGTATATTTTAAATAGTGCATTAAAACAAGGAAATACGAAGACACTTTTCTATGTTAACTAACGGCACGGTATCGGACCTTAATATTGACCTATAATATTTAAATTGGACCACGTATTATATTACAGAGTTATAGTGTACCCTACCACAGGAAATAATTATAGGTCAATTAGGGGGTACGCAGAGTGACCCTAAAGTTTACTATGTATGCCTATGCGAAATAAAGTGTTCTGAGAAGCTTAAAATGAGGAAATAAGCGTTCTAAAATACTTTAAAAATTCAAAGACATTTTTCTATGTTAACTAACGGTACGGTATCGGACCTTAATATTGACCTATAATTTTTAAATTGGACCACCTATTATATTACAGGGTAATAGTGTACCCTACCACAGGAAATAATTATAGGTCAATTAGGGGGTACACTATGTATATTTTAAATAGTGCATTAAAACAAGGAAATACGAAGAGATTTTTCAATGTTAACTAACGGCACGGTATCGGAACTTAATATTGACCTATAATTTTTAAATTGGACCACGTGTTATATTACAGGGTAATAGTGTACCCTACCACAGGAAATAATTATAGGTCATTTAGGGGGTACACAGCGTGACCCTAAATTTTACTATGTATGCCTATGCGAAATAGAGTGTTCTGAGATACTTAAAATGAAGAAATAAGCGTTCTAAAATGCTTTAAAAATTCAAAGACATCTTTCAATGGTTAACTAACGCAAAGCGCAATATCAGACCTTAATATTGACCCATAATATTTAAATTGGACCAAGTATTATATTACAGGGTAATAGTGTACCCTACCACAGGAAATAATTATAGGTCAATTAGGGGGTACACTATGTATATTTTAAATAGTGCATTAAAACAAGGAAATACGAAGACACTTTTCTATGTTAACTAACGGCACGGTATCGGACCTTAATATTGACCTATAATTTTTAAATTGGACCACGTATTATATTACACGGTTATAGTGTACCCTACCACAGGAAATAATTATAGGTCAATTAGGGGGTACACAGAGTGACCCTAAAGTTTACTATGTATGCCTATGCGAAATAAAGTGTTCTGAGAAGCTTAAAATGAAGAAATAAGCGTTCTAAAATGCTTTAAAAATTCAAAGACATCTTTCTATGTTAACTAACGGCACGGTATCGGACCTTAATATTGACCTATAATTTTTAAATTGGACCACCTATTATATTACAGGGTAATAATGTACCCTACCACAGGAAATAATTATAGGTCATTTAGGGGGTACACTATGTATATTTTAAATAGTGCATTAAAACAAGGAAATACGAAGACACTTTTCTATGTTAACTAACGGCACGGTATCGGACCTTAATATTGACCTATAATTTTTAAATTGTACCACGTATTATATTACAGGGTAATAGTGTACCTTACCACAGGAAATAATTATAGGTCAATTAGGTGGTACACAGCGTGACCCTAAAGTTTACTATGTATGCCTATGCGAAATAGAGTGTTCTGAGAAGCTTAAAATGAAGAAATAAGCGTTCTAAAATGCTTTAAAAATTCAAAGACATCTTTCAATGGTTAACTAACGCAAGGCGCGATATCAGACCTTAATATGGAACCATAATATTTCAATTGGACCAGGTATTATATTACAGGGTAATAGTGTACCCTACCACAGGAAATAATTATAGGTCAATTAGGGGGTACACTATGTATATTTTAAATAGTGCATTAAAACAAGGAAATACGAAGACACTTTTCTATGTTAACTAACGGCACGGTATCGGACCTTAATATTGACCTATAATTTTTAAATTGGACCACGTATTATATTACAGAGTTATAGTGTACCCTACCACAGGAAATAATTATAGGTCAATTAGGGGGTACGCAGAGTGACCCTAAAGTTTACTATGTATGCCTATGCGAAATAAAGTGTTCTGAGAAGCTTAAAATGAGGAAATAAGCGTTCTAAAATACTTTAAAAATTCAAAGACATTTTTCTATGTTAACTAACGGCACGGTATCGGACCTTAATATTGACCTATAATTTTTAAATTGGACCACCTATTATATTACAGGGTAATAGTGTACCCTACCACAGGAAATAATTATAGGTCAATTAGGGGGTACACTATGTATATTTTAAATAGTGCATTAAAACAAGGAAATACGAAGAGATTTTTCAATGTTAACTAACGGCACGGTATCGGAACTTAATATTGACCTATAATTTTTAAATTGGACCACGTATTATATTACAGGGTAATAGTGTACCCTACCACAGGAAATAATTATAGGTCATTTAGGGGGTACACAGCGTGACCCTAAATTTTACTATGTATGCCTATGCGAAATAGAGTGTTCTGAGATACTTAAAATGAAGAAATAAGCGTTCTAAAATGCTTTAAAAATTCAAAGACATCTTTCAATGGTTAACTAACGCAAAGCGCAATATCAGACCTTAATATTGACCCATAATATTTAAATTGGACCAAGTATTATATTACAGGGTAATAGTGTACCCTACCACAGGAAATAATTATAGGTCAATTAGGGGGTACACTATGTATATTTTAAATAGTGCATTAAAACAAGGAAATACGAAGACACTTTTCTATGTTAACTAACGGCACGGTATCGGACCTTAATATTGACCTATAATTTTTAAATTGGACCACGTATTATATTACAGGGTTATAGTGTACCCTACCACAGGAAATAATTATAGGTCAATTAGGGGGTACACAGAGTGACCCTAAAGTTTACTATGTATGCCTATGCGAAATAAAGTGTTCTGAGAAGCTTAAAATGAAGAAATAAGCGTTCTAAAATGCTTTAAAAATTCAAAGACATCTTTCTATGTTAACTAACGGCACGGTATCGGACCTTAATATTGACCTATAATTTTTAAATTGGACCACCTATTATATTACAGGGTAATAATGTACCCTACCACAGGAAATAATTATAGGTCATTTAGGGGGTACACTATGTATATTTTAAATAGTGCATTAAAACAAGGAAATACGAAGACACTTTTCTATGTTAACTAACGGCACGGTATCGGACCTTAATATTGACCTATAATTTTTAAATTGTACCACGTATTATATTACAGGGTAATAGTGTACCTTACCACAGGAAATAATTATAGGTCAATTAGGTGGTACACAGCGTGACCCTAAAGTTTACTATGTATGCCTATGCGAAATAGAGTGTTCTGAGAAGCTTAAAATGAAGAAATAAGCGTTCTAAAATGCTTTAAAAATTCAAAGACATCTTTCAATGGTTAACTAACGCAAGGCGCGATATCAGACCTTAATATGGAACCATAATATTTCAATTGGACCAGGTATTATATTACAGGGTAATAGTGTACCCTACCACAGGAAATAATTATAGGTCAATTAGGGGGTACACTATGTATATTTTAAATAGTGCATTAAAACAAGGAAATACGAAGACACTTTTCTATGTTAACTAACGGCACGGTATCGGACCTTAATATTGACCTATAATTTTTAAATTGGACTACCTATTATATTACAGGGTAATAGTGTACCCTACCACAGGAAATAATTATAGGTCAATTAGGGGGTACACAGCGTGACCCTAAAGTTTACTATGTATGCCTATGCGAAATAAAGTGTTCTGAGAAGCTTAAAATGAAGAAATAAGCTTTCTAAAATGCTTTAAAAATTCAAAGACATCTTTCAATGGTTAACTAACGCAAGGCGCAATATCAAACCTTAATATTGACCCATAATATTTAAATTGAACCAGGTATTGTATTACAGGGTAATAGTGTACTCTACCACAGGAAATAATTATAGGTCAATTAAGGGGTACACTATGTATATTTTAAATAGTGCATTAAAACAAGGAAATACGAAGACATTTTTCAATGTTAACTAACGGCACGGTATCGTAACTTAATATTGACCTATAATTTTTAAATTGGACCACGTATTATATTACAGGGTAATAGTGTACCCTACCACAGGAAATAATTATAGGTCATTTAGGGGGTACACAGCGTGACCCTAAATTTTACTATGTATGCCTATGCGAAATAGAGTGTTCTGAGAAGCTTAAAATGAAGAAATAAGCGTTCTAAAATGCTTTAAAAATTCAAAGACATCTTTCAATGGTTAACTAACGCAAGGCGCAATATCAGACCTTAATATTGACCCATAAAATTTAAATTGGACCAGGTATTATATTACAGGGTAATAGCGTACCCTATCAAAGGAAATAATTATAGGTCAATTAGGGGGTACACAGCGTGACCCTAAAGTTTACTATGTATGCCTATGCGAAATAAAGTGTTCTGAGAAGCTTAAAATGAGGAAATAAGCGTTCTAAAATGCTTTAAAAATTCAAAGACATTTTTCTATGTTAACTAACGGCACGGTATCGGACCTTAATATTGACCTATAATTTTTAAATTGGACCACGTATTATATTACAGGGTAATAGTGTACCCTACCACAGGAAATAATTATAGGTCTTTTAGGGGGTACACAGCGTGACCCTAAATTTTACTATGTATGCCTATGCGAAATAGAGTGTTCTGAGATGCTTAAAATGAAGAAATAAGCGTTCTAAAATGCTTTAAAAATTCAAAGACATCTTCCAATTCTTAACTAACGCAAGGCGCAATATCAGACCTTAATATTGACCCATAATATTTAAATTGGACCAGGTATTATATTACAGGGTAATAGTGTACCCTACCACAGGATATAATTATAGGTCAATTAGGGGGTACACTATGTATATTTTAAATAGTGCATTAAAACAAGGAAATACGAAGACACTTTTCTATGTTAACTATCGGCACGGTATCGGACCTTAATATTGACCTATAATTTTTAAATTGGACCACGTATTATATTACAGGGTTATAGTGTACCCTACCACAGGAAATAATTATAGGTCAATTAGGGGGTACACAGAGTGACCCTAAAGTTTACTATATATGCCTATGCGAAATAGAGTGTTCTGAGATGCTTAAAATGAAGAAATAAGCGTTCTAAAATGCTTTAAAAATTCAAAGACATCTTTCAATGGTTAACTAACGCAAGGCGCAATATCAGACCTTAATATTGACCCATAATATTTAAATTGGACCAGGTATTATATTACAGGGTAATAGTGTACCCTACCACAGGAATTAATTATAGGTCAATTAGGGGGTACAATATGTATATTTTAAATAGTGCATTAAAACAAGGAAATACGAAGACACTTTTCTATGTTAACTAACGGCACGGTATCGGACCTTAATATTGACCTATAATTTTTAAACTGGAATACGTATTATATTACAGGGCTATAGTGTACCCTACCACAGGAAATAATTATAGGTCAATTAGGGGGTACACAGAGTGACCCTAAAGTTTACTATGTATGCCTATGCGAAATAAAGTGTTCTGAGAAGCTTAAAATGAGGAAATAAGCGTTCTAAAATGCTTTAAAAATTCAAAGACATTTTTCTATGTTAACTAACGGCACGGTATCGAACCTTAATATTGAGCTATAATTTTTAAATTGGACCACCTATTATATTACAGGGTAATAGTGTACCCTACCACAGGAAATAATTATAGGTCAATTAGGGGGTACACAGCGTGAAACTAAAGTTTACTATGTATGCCTATGCGAAATAAAGTGTTCTGAGAAGCTTAAAATGAAGAAATAAGCGTTCTAAAATGCTTTAAAAATTCAAAGACATCTTTCAATGGTTAACTAACGCAAGGCGCAATATCAAACCTTAATATTGACCCATAATATTTAAATTGAACCAGGTATTGTATTACAGGGTAATAGTGTACCCTACCGCAGGAAATAATTATAGGACAATTAGGGGGTACACTATGTATATTTTAAATAGTGCATTAAAACAAGGAAATACGAAGACATTTTTCAATGTTAACTAACGGCACGGTATCGTAACTTAATATTGACCTATAATTTTTAAATTGGACCACGTATTATATTACAGGGTAATAGTGTACCCTACCACAGAAAATAATTATAGGTCATTTAGGGGGTACACAGCGTGACCTTAAATTTTACTATGTATGCCTATGCGAAATAGAGTGTTCTGAGAAGCTTAAAATGAAGAAATAAGCGTTCTAAAATGCTTTAAAAATTCAAAGACATCTTTCAATGGTTAACTAACGCAAGGCGCAATATCAGACCTTAATATTGACCCATAAAATTTAAATTGGACCAGGTATTATATTACAGGGTAATAGCGTACCCTACGAAGGAAATAATTATAGGTCAATTAGGGGGTACACAGCGTGACCCTAAAGTTTACTATGTATGCCTATGCGAAATAAAGTGTTCTGAGAAGCTTAAAATGAGGAAATAAGCGTTCTAAAATGCTTTAAAAATTCAAAGACATTTTTCTATGTTAACTAACGGCACGGTATCGGACCTTAATATTGACCTATAATTTTTAAATTGGACCACGTATTATATTACAGGGTAATAGTGTACCCTACCACAGAAAATAATTATAGGTCATTTAGGGGGTACACAGCGTGACCTTAAATTTTACTATGCATGCCTATGCGAAATAGAGTGTTCTGAGAAGCTTAAAATGAAGAAATAAGCGTTCTAAAATGCTTTAAAAATTCAAAGACATCTTTCAATGGTTAACTAACGCAAGGCGCAATATCAGACCTTAATATTGACCCATAAAATTTAAATTGGACCAGGTATTATATTACAGGGTAATAGCGTACCCTACGAAGGAAATAATTATAGGTCAATTAGGGGGTACACAGCGTGACCCTAAAGTTTACTATGTATGCCTATGCGAAATAAAGTGTTCTGAGAAGCTTAAAATGAGGAAATAAGCGTTCTAAAATGCTTTAAAAATTCAAAGACATTTTTCTATGTTAACTAACGGCACGGTATCGGACCTTAATATTGACCTATAATTTTTAAATTGGACCACGTATTATATTACAGGGTAATAGTGTACCCTACCACAGGAAATAATTATAGGTCATTTAGGGGGTACACAGCGTGACCCTAAATTTTACTATGTATGCCTATGCGAAATAGAGTGTTCTGAGATGCTTAAAATGAAGAAATAAGCGTTCTAAAATGCTTTAAAAATTCAAAGACATCTTCCAATGGTTAACTAATGCAAGGCGCAATATCAAACCTTAATATTGACCCATAATATTTAAATTGGACCAGGTATTATATTACAGGGTAATAGTGTACCCTACCACAGGATATAATTATAGGACAATTAGGGGGTACACTATGTATATTTTAAATAGTGCATTAAAACAAGGAAATACGAAGACACTTTTCTATGTTAACTAATGGCACGGTATCGGACCTTAATATTGACCTATAATTTTTAAATTGGACCACGTATTATATTACAGGGTTATAGTGTACCCTACCACAGGAAATTATTATAGGTCATTTAGGGGGTACACAGAGTGACCCTAAAGTTTACTATATATGCCTATGCGAAATAGAGTGTTCTGAGATGCTTAAAATGAAGAAATAAGCGTTCTAAAATGCTTTAAAAATTCAAAGACATCTTTCAATGGTTAACTAACGCAAGGCGCAATATCAGACCTTAATATTGACCCATAAAATTTAAATTGGACCAGGTATTATATTACAGGGTAATAGCGTACCCTACCAAAGGAAATAATTATAGGTCAATTAGGGGGTACACAGCGTGACCCTAAAGTTTACTATGTATGCCTATGCGAAATAAAGTGTTCTGAGAAGCTTAAAATGAGGAAATAAGCGTTCTAAAATACTTTAAAAATTCAAAGACATTTTTCTATGTTAACTAACGGCACGGTATCGGATCTTAATATTGACCTATAATTTTTAAATTGGACCACGTATTATATTACAGGGTAATAGTGTACCCTACCACAGGAAATAATTATAGGTCATTTAGGGGATACACAGCGTGACCCTAAATTTTACTATGTATGCCTATGCGAAATAGAGTGTTCTGAGATGCTTAAAATGAAGAAATAAGCGTTCTAAAATGCTTTAAAAATTCAAAGACATCTTCCAATGGTTAACTAATGCAAGGCGCAATATCAAACCTTAATATTGACCCATAATATTTAAATTGGACCAGGTATTATATTACAGGGTAATAGTGTACCCTACCACAGGATATAACTATAGGTCAATGAGGGGGAACACTATGTATATTTTAAATAGTGCATTAAAACAAGGAAATACGAAGACACTTTTCTATGTTAACTAACGGCACGGTATCGGACCTTAATATTGACCTATAATTTTTAAATTGGACCACGTATTATATTACAGGGTTATAGTGTACCCTACCACAGGAAATAATTATAGGTCAATTAGGGGGTACACAGAGTGACCCTAAAGTTTACTATATATGCCTATGCGAAATAGAGTGTTCTGAGATGCTTAAAATGAAGAAATAAGCGTTCTAAAATGCTTTAAAAATTCAAAGACATCTTCCAATGGTTAACTAATGCAAGGCGCAATATCAAACCTTAATATTGACCCATAATATTTAAATTGGACCAGGTATTATATTACAGGGTAATAGTGTACCCTACCACAGGATATAATTATAGGACAATTAGGGGGTACACTATGTATATTTTAAATAGTGCATTAAAACAAGGAAATACGAAAACACTTTTCTATGTTAACTAATGGCACGGTATCGGACCTTAATATTGACCTATAATTTTTAAATTGGACCACGTATTATATTACAGGGTTATAGTGTACCCTACCACATGAAATAATTATAGGTCATTTAGGGGGTACACAGAGTGACCCTAAAGTTTACTATATATGCCTATGCGAAATAGAGTGTTCTGAGATGCTTAAAATGAAGAAATAAGCGTTCTAAAATGCTTTAAAAATTCAAAGACATCTTTCAATGGTTAACTAACGCAAGGCGCAATATCAGACCTTAATATTGACCCATAATATTTAAATTGGACCAGGTATTATATTACAGGGTAATAGTGTACCCTACCACAGGGAATAATTATAGGTCAATTAGGGGGTACACTATGTATATTTTAAATAGTGCATTAAAACAAGGAAATACGAAGACACTTTTCTATGTTAACTAACGGCACGGTATCGGACCTTAATATTGACCTATAATTTTTAAACTGGACCACGTATTATATTACAGGGTTATAGTTTACCCTACCACAGGAAATAATTATAGGTCAATTAGGGGGTACACAGAGTGACCCTAAAGTTTACTATGTATGCCTATGCGAAATAAAGTGTTCTGAGAAGCTTAAAATGAGGAAATAAGCGTTCTAAAATGCTTTAAAAATTCAAAGACATCTTCCAATGGTTAACTAATGCAAGGCGCAATATCAAACCTTAATATTGACCCATAATATTTAAATTGGACCAGGTATTATATTACAGGGTAATAGTGTACCCTACCACAGGATATAACTATAGGTCAATGAGGGGGAACACTATGTATATTTTAAATAGTGCATTAAAACAAGGAAATACGAAGACACTTTTCTATGTTAACTAACGGCACGGTATCGGACCTTAATATTGACCTATAATTTTTAAATTGGACCACGTATTATATTACAGGGTTATAGTGTACCCTACCACAGGAAATAATTATAGGTCAATTAGGGGGTACACAGAGTGACCCTAAAGTTTACTATATATGCCTATGCGAAATAGAGTGTTCTGAGATGCTTAAAATGAAGAAATAAGCGTTCTAAAATGCTTTAAAAATTCAAAGACATCTTCCAATGGTTAACTAATGCAAGGCGCAATATCAAACCTTAATATTGACCCATAATATTTAAATTGGACCAGGTATTATATTACAGGGTAATAGTGTACCCTACCACAGGATATAATTATAGGACAATTAGGGGGTACACTATGTATATTTTAAATAGTGCATTAAAACAAGGAAATACGAAAACACTTTTCTATGTTAACTAATGGCACGGTATCGGACCTTAATATTGACCTATAATTTTTAAATTGGACCACGTATTATATTACAGGGTTATAGTGTACCCTACCACAGGAAATAATTATAGGTCAATTAGGGGGTACACAGAGTGACCCTAAAGTTTACTATATATGCCTATGCGAAATAGAGTGTTCTGAGATGCTTAAAATGAAGAAATAAGCGTTCTAAAATGCTTTAAAAATTCAAAGACATCTTCCAATGGTTAACTAATGCAAGGCGCAATATCAAACCTTAATATTGACCCATAATATTTAAATTGGACCAGGTATTATATTACAGGGTAATAGTGTACCCTACCACAGGATATAATTATAGGACAATTAGGGGGTACACTATGTATATTTTAAATAGTGCATTAAAACAAGGAAATACGAAAACACTTTTCTATGTTAACTAATGGCACGGTATCGGACCTTAATATTGACCTATAATTTTTAAATTGGACCACGTATTATATTACAGGGTTATAGTGTACCCTACCACAGGAAATAATTATAGGTCATTTAGGGGGTACACAGAGTGACCCTAAAGTTTACTATATATGCCTATGCGAAATAGAGTGTTCTGAGATGCTTAAAATGAAGAAATAAGCGTTCTAAAATGCTTTAAAAATTCAAAGACATCTTTCAATGGTTAACTAACGCAAGGCGCAATATCAGACCTTAATATTGACCCATAATATTTAAATTGGACCAGGTATTATATTACAGGGTAATAGTGTACCCTACCACAGGGAATAATTATAGGTCAATTAGGGGGTACACTATGTATATTTTAAATAGTGCATTAAAACAAGGAAATACGAAGACACTTTTCTATGTTAACTAACGGCACGGTATCGGACCTTAATATTGACCTATAATTTTTAAACTGGACCACGTATTATATTACAGGGTTATAGTTTACCCTACCACAGGAAATAATTATAGGTCAATTAGGGGGTACACAGAGTGACCCTAAAGTTTACTATGTATGCCTATGCGAAATAAAGTGTTCTGAGAAGCTTAAAATGAGGAAATAAGCGTTCTAAAATGCTTTAAAAATTCAAAGACATCTTCCAATGGTTAACTAATGCAAGGCGCAATATCAAACCTTAATATTGACCCATAATATTTAAATTGGACCAGGTATTATATTACAGGGTAATAGTGTACCCTACCACAGGATATAACTATAGGTCAATGAGGGGGAACACTATGTATATTTTAAATAGTGCATTAAAACAAGGAAATACGAAGACACTTTTCTATGTTAACTAACGGCACGGTATCGGACCTTAATATTGACCTATAATTTTTAAATTGGACCACGTATTATATTACAGGGTTATAGTGTACCCTACCACAGGAAATAATTATAGGTCAATTAGGGGGTACACAGAGTGACCCTAAAGTTTACTATATATGCCTATGCGAAATAGAGTGTTCTGAGATGCTTAAAATGAAGAAATAAGCGTTCTAAAATGCTTTAAAAATTCAAAGACATCTTCCAATGGTTAACTAATGCAAGGCGCAATATCAAACCTTAATATTGACCCATAATATTTAAATTGGACCAGGTATTATATTACAGGGTAATAGTGTACCCTACCACAGGATATAATTATAGGACAATTAGGGGGTACACTATGTATATTTTAAATAGTGCATTAAAACAAGGAAATACGAAAACACTTTTCTATGTTAACTAATGGCACGGTATCGGACCTTAATATTGACCTATAATTTTTAAATTGGACCACGTATTATATTACAGGGTTATAGTGTACCCTACCACAGGAAATAATTATAGGTCAATTAGGGGGTACACAGAGTGACCCTAAAGTTTACTATATATGCCTATGCGAAATAGAGTGTTCTGAGATGCTTAAAATGAAGAAATAAGCGTTCTAAAATGCTTTAAAAATTCAAAGACATCTTCCAATGGTTAACTAATGCAAGGCGCAATATCAAACCTTAATATTGACCCATAATATTTAAATTGGACCAGGTATTATATTACAGGGTAATAGTGTACCCTACCACAGGATATAATTATAGGACAATTAGGGGGTACACTATGTATATTTTAAATAGTGCATTAAAACAAGGAAATACGAAAACACTTTTCTATGTTAACTAATGGCACGGTATCGGACCTTAATATTGACCTATAATTTTTAAATTGGACCACGTATTATATTACAGGGTTATAGTGTACCCTACCACAGGAAATAATTATAGGTCATTTAGGGGGTACACAGAGTGACCCTAAAGTTTACTATATATGCCTATGCGAAATAGAGTGTTCTGAGATGCTTAAAATGAAGAAATAAGCGTTCTAAAATGCTTTAAAAATTCAAAGACATCTTTCAATGGTTAACTAACGCAAGGCGCAATATCAGACCTTAATATTGACCCATAATATTTAAATTGGACCAGGTATTATATTACAGGGTAATAGTGTACCCTACCACAGGGAATAATTATAGGTCAATTAGGGGGTACACTATGTATATTTTAAATAGTGCATTAAAACAAGGAAATACGAAGACACTTTTCTATGTTAACTAACGGCACGGTATCGGACCTTAATATTGACCTATAATTTTTAAACTGGACCACGTATTATATTACAGGGTTATAGTGTACCCTACCACAGGAAATAATTATAGGTCAATTAGGGGGTACACAGAGTGACCCTAAAGTTTACTATGTATGCCTATGCGAAATAAAGTGTTCTGAGAAGCTTAAAATGAGGAAATAAGCGTTCTAAAATGCTTTAAAAATTCAAAGACATTTTTCTATGTTAACTAACGGCACGGTATCGAACCTTAATATTGACCTATAATTTTTAAATTGGACCACCTATTATATTACAGGGTAATAGTGTACCCTACCACAGGAAATAATTAAAGGTCATTTAGGGGGTACACTATGTATATTTTAAATAGTGCATTAAAACAAGGAAATACGAAGACACTTTTCTATGTTAAGTAACGGCACGGTATCGGACCTTAATATTGACCTATAATTTTTAAATTGTACCACGTATTATATTACAGGGTAATAGTGTACCTTACCACAGGAAATAATTATAGGTCAATTAGGTGGTACACAGCGTGACCCTAAAATTTACTATGTATGCCTATGCGAAATAGAGTGTTCTGAGAAGCTTAAAATGAAGAAATAAGCGTTCTAAAATGCTTTAAAAATTCAAAGACATCTTTCAATGGTTAACTAACGCAAGGCGCGATATCAGACCTTAATATGGAACCATAATATTTCAATTGGAACAGGTATTATATTACAGGGTAATAGTGTACCCTACAACAGGAAATAATTATAGGTCAATTAGGGGGTACACTATGTATGTTTTAAATAGTGCATTAAAACAAGAAAATACGAAGACACTTTTCTATGTTAACTAACGACACGGTATCGGACCTTAATATTGACCTATAATTTTTAAATTGGACCACGTATTATATTACAGGGTTATAGTGTACCCTACAACAGGAAATAATTATAGGTCAATTAGGGGGTACACTATGTATGTTTTAAATAGTGCATTAAAACAAGAAAATACGAAGACACTTTTCTATGTTAACTAACGGCACGGTATCGGACCTTAATATTGACCTATAATTTTTAAATTGGACCACGTATTATATTACAGGGTTATAGTGTACCCTACCACAGGAAATAATTATAGGTCAATTAGGGGGTACACAGAGTGACCCTAAAGTTTACTATGTATGCCTATGCGAAATAAAGTGTTCTGAGAAGCTTAAAATGAGGAAATAAGCGTTCTAAAATGCTTTAAAAATTCAAAGACATTTTTCTATGTTAACTAACGGCACGGTATCGGACCTTAATATTGACCTATAATTTTTAAATTGAACCAGGTATTGTATTACAGGGTAATAGTGTACCCTACCACAGTAAATAATTATAGGTCATTTAGGGGGTACACAGCGTGACCCTAAATTTTACTATGTATGCTTATGCGAAATAGAGTGTTCTGAGAAGCTTAAAATGAAGAAATAAGCGTTCTAAAATGCTTTAAAAATTCAAAGACATCTTTCAATGGTTAACTAGCGCAAGGCGCAATATCAGACCTTAATATTGATCCATAATATTTAAATTGGACGAGGTATTATATTACAGGGTATTAGTGTACCCTACCAAAGGAAATAATTATAGGTCATTTAGGGGGTACACAGCGTGACCCTAAATTTTACAATGTATGCCTATGCGAAATAGAGTGTTCTGAGAAGCTTAAAATGAAGAAATAAGCGTTCTAAAATGCTTTAAAAATTCAAAGACATCTTTCAATGGTTAACTAACGCAAGGCGCAATATCAGACCTTAATATTGACCCATAATATTTAAATTGGACCAGGTATTATATTACAGGGTAATAGTGTACCCTTCCAAAGGAAATAATTATAGGTCAATTAGGGGGTACACAACGTGACCCTAAAGTTTACTATGTATGCCTATGCGAAATAAAGTGTTCTGAGAAGCTTAAAATGAGGAAATAAGCGTTCTAAAATGCTTTAAAAATTCAAAGACATTTTTCTATGTTAACTAACGGCACGGTATCGGACCTTAATATTGACCTATAATTTTTAAATTGGACCACGTATTATATTACAGGGTAATAGTGTACCCTACCACAGGAAATAATTATAGGTCATTTAGGGGGTACACAGCGTGACCCTAAATGTTACTATGTATGCCTATGCGAAATAGAGTGTTCTGAGATGCTTAAAATGAAGAAATAAGCGTTCTAAAATGCTTTAAAAATTCAAAGACATCTTCCAATGGTTAACTAATGCAAGGCGCAATATCAGACCTTAATATTGATCCATAATATTTAAATTGGACCAGGTATTATATTACAGGGTAATAGTGTACCCTACCACAGGATATAATTATAGGACAATTAGGTGGTACACTATGTATATTTTAAATAGTGCATTAAATCAAGGAAATACGAAGACACTTTTCTATGTTAACTAATGGCACGGTATCGGACCTTAATATTGACCTATAATTTTTAAATTGGACCACGTATTATATTACAGGGTTATAGTGTACCCTACCACAGGAAATAATTATAGGTCATTTAGGGGGTACACAGATTGACCCTAAAGTTTACTATTTATGCCTATGCGAAATAGAGTGTTCTGAGATGCTTAAAATGAAGAAATAAGCGTTCTAAAATGCTTTAAAAATTCAAAGACATCTTTCAATGGTTAACTAACGCAAGGCGCAATATCAGACCTTAATATTGACCCATAATATTTAAATTGGACCAGGTATTATATTACAGGGTAATAGTGTACCCTACCACAGGGAATAATTATAGGTCAATTAGGGGGTACACTATGTATATTTTAAATAGTGCATTAAAACAAGGAAATACGAAGACACTTTTCTATGTTAACTAACGGCACGGTATCGGACCTTAATATTGACCTATAATTTTTAAACTGGACCACGTATTATATTACAGGGTTATAGTGTACCCTACCACAGGAAATAATTATAGGTCAATTAGGGGGTACACAGAGTGACCCTAAAGTTTACTATGTATGCCTATGCGAAATAAAGTGTTCTGAGAAGCTTAAAATGAGGAAATAAGCGTTCTAAAATGCTTTAAAAATTCAAAGACATTTTTCTATGTTAACTAACGGCACGGTATCGAACCTTAATATTGACCTATAATTTTTAAATTGGACCACCTATTATATTACAGGGTAATAGTGTACCCTAAAACAGGAAATAATTATAGGTCATTTAGGGGGTACACTATGTATATTTTAAATAGTGCATTAAAACAAGGAAATACGAAGACACTTTTCTATGTTAAGTAACGGCACGGTATCGGACCTTAATATTGACCTATAATTTTTAAATTGTACCACGTATTATATTACAGGGTAATAGTGTACCTTACCACAGGAAATAATTATAGGTCAATTAGGTGGTACACAGCGTGACCCTAAAATTTACTATGTATGCCTATGCGAAATAGAGTGTTCTGAGAAGCTTAAAATGAAGAAATAAGCGTTCTAAAATGCTTTAAAAATTCAAAGACATCTTTCAATGGTTAACTAACGCAAGGCGCGATATCAGACCTTAATATGGAACCATAATATTTCAATTGGAACAGGTATTATATTACAGGGTAATAGTGTACCCTACAACAGGAAATAATTATAGGTCAATTAGGGGGTACACTATGTATGTTTTAAATAGTGCATTAAAACAAGAAAATACGAAGACACTTTTCTATGTTAACTAACGACACGGTATCGGACCTTAATATTGACCTATAATTTTTAAATTGGACCACGTATTATATTACAGGGTTATAGTGTACCCTACCACAGGAAATAATTATAGGTCAATTAGGGGGTACACAGCGTGACCCTAAAGTTTACTATGTATGCCTATGCGAAATAAAGTGTTCTGTGAAGCTTAAAATGAGGAAATAAGCGTTCTAAAATGCTTTAAAAATTCAAAGACATTTTTCTATGTTAACTAACGGCACGGTATCGGACCTTAATATTGACCTATAATTTTTAAATTGGACCACGTATTATATTACAGGGTAATAGTGTACCCTACCACAGGAAATAATTATAGGTCAATTAGGGGGTACACAGCGTGACCCTAAAGTTTACTATGTATGCCTATGCGAAATAAAGTGTTCTGAGAAGCTTAAAATGAAGAAATAAGCGTTCTAAAATGCTTTAAAAATTCAAAGACATCTTTCAATGGTTAACTAACGCAAGGCGCAATATCAAACCTTAATATTGACCCATAATATTTAAATTGAACCAGGTATTGTATTACAGGGTAATAGTGTACCCTACCACAGGAAATAATTATAGGTCAATTAGGGGGTACACTATGTATATTTTAAATAGTGCATTAAAACAAGGAAATACGAAGACATTTTTCAATGTTAACTAACGGCACGGTATCGTAACTTAATATTGACCTATAATTTTTAAATTGGACCACGTATTATATTACAGGGTATTAGTGTACCCTACCACAGGAAATAATTATAGGTCATTTAGGGGGTACACAGCGTGACCCTAAATTTTACTATGTATGCCTATGCGAAATAGAGTGTTCTGAGAAGCTTAAAATGAAGAAATAAGTGTTCTAAAATGCTTTAAAAATTCAAAGACATCTTTCAATGGTTAACTAACGCAAGGCGCAATATCAGACCTTAATATTGACCCATAAAATTTAAATTGGACCAGGTATTATATCACAGGGTAATAGCGTACCCTACGAAAGGAAATAATTATAGATCAGTTAGGGGGTACACAGCGTGACCCTAAAGTTTACTATGTATGCCTATGCGAAATAAAGTGTTCTGAGAAGCTTAAAATGAGGAAATAAGCGTTCTAAAATGCTTTAAAAATTCAAAGACATTTTTCTATGTTAACTAACGCCACGGTATCGCATTAATATTGACCTATAATTTTTAAATTGGACCACGTATTATATTACAGGGTAATAGTGTACCCTACCACAGGAAATAATTATAGGTCATTTAGGGGGTACACAGCGTGACCCTAAATTTTACTATGTATGCCTATGCGAAATAGAGTGTTCTGAGATGCTTAAAATGAAGAAATAAGCGTTCTAAAATGCTTTAAAAATTCAAAGACATCTTCCAATGGTTAACTAATGCAAGGCGCAATATCAAACCTTAATATTGGCCCATAATATTTAAATTGGACCAGGTATTATATTACAGGGTAATAGTGTACCCTACCACAGGATATAATTATAGGTCAATTAGGGGGTACACTATGTATATTTTAAATAGTGCATTAAAACAAGGAAATACGAAGACACTTTTCTATGTTAACTAATGGCACGGTATCGGACCTTAATATTGACCTATAATTTTTAAACTGGACCACGTATTATATTACAGGGTTATAGTGTACCCTACCACAGGAAATAATTATAGGTCAATTAGGGGGTACACAGAGTGACCCTAAAGTTTACTATGTATGCCTAAGCGAAATAAAGTGTTCTGAGAAGCTTAAAATGAGGAAATAAGCGTTCTAAAATGCTTTAAAAATTCAAAGACATTTTTCTATGTTAACTAACGGCACGGTATTGGACCTTAATATTGACCTATAATTTTTAAATTGGACCACCTATTATATTACAGGGTAATAGTGTACCCTACCACAGGAAATAATTATAGGTCATTTAGGGGGTACACTATGTATATTTTAAATAGTGCATTAAAACAAGGAAATACGAAGACACTTTTCTATGTTAACTAACGGCACGGTATCGGACCTTAATATTGACCTATAATTTTTAAATTGTACCACGTATTATATTACACGGTAATAGTGTACCTTACCACAGGAAATAATTATAGGTCAATTAGGTGGTACACAGCGTGACCCTAAAATTTACTATGTATGCCTATGCGAAATAGAGTGTTCTGAGAAGCTTAAAATGAAGAAATAAGCGTTCTAAAATGCTTTAAAAATTCAAAGACATCTTTCAATGGTTAACTAACGCAAGGCGCGATATCAGACCTTAATATGGAACCATAATATTTCAAATAGACCAGGTATTATATTACAGGGTAATAGTGTACCCTACAACAGGAAATAATTATAGGTCAATTAGGGGGTACACTATGTATGTTTTAAATAGTGCATTAAAACAAGAAAATACGAAGACACTTTTCTATGTTAACTAACGGCACGGTATCGGACCTTAATATTGACCTATAATTTTTAAATTGGACCACGTATTATATTACAGGGTTATAGTGTACCCTACCACAGGAAATAATTATAGGTCAATTAGGGGGTACGCAGAGTTACCCTAAAGTTTACTATGTATGCCTATGCGAAATAAAGTGTTCTGAGAAGCTTAAAATGAGGAAATAAGCGTTCTAAAATGCTTTAAAAATTCAATGACATTTTTCTATGCTAACTAACGGCACGGTATCGGACCTTAATATTGACCTATAATTTTTAAATTGGACCACCTATTATATTACAGGGTAATAGTGTACCTTACCACAGGAAATAATTATAGGTCAATTAGGGGGTACACAGCGTGACCCTAAAGTTTACTATGTATGCCTATGCGAAATAAAGTGTTCTGAGAAGCTTAAAATGAAGGAATAAGCGTTCTAAAATGCTTTAAAAATTCAAAGACATCTTTCAATGGTTAACTAACGCAAGGCGCAATATCAAACCTTAATATTGACCAATAATATTTAAATTGAACCAGGTATTGTATTACAGGGTAATAGTGTACCCTACCACAGGAAATAATTATAGGTCAATTAGGGGGTACACTATGTATATTTTAAATAGTGCATTAAAACAAGGAAATACGAAAACATTTTTCAATGTTAACTAACGGCACGGTATCGGAACTTAATACTGACCTATAATTTTTAAATTGGACCACGTATTATATTACAGGGTAATAGTGTGCCCTACCACAGGAAATAATTATAGGTCATTTAGGGGGTACACAGCGTGACCCTAAATTTTACTATGTATGCCTATGCGAAATAGAGTGTTCTGAGAAGCTTAAAATGAAGAAATAAGCGTTCTAAAATGCTTTAAAAATTCAAAGACATCTTTCAATGGTTAACTAACGCAAGGCGCAATATCAGACATTAATATTGACCCATAATATTTAAATTGGACCAGGTATTATATTACAGGGAAATAGTGTACCCCACCAAAGGAAATAATTATAGGTCAATTAGGGGGTACACAGCGTGACCCTAAAGTTTACTATGTATGCCTATGCGAAATAAAGTGTTCTGAGAAGCTTAAAATGAGGAAATAAGCGTTCTAAAATGCTTTAAAAATTCAAAGACATTTTTCTATGTTAACTAACGGCACGGTATCGGACCTTAATATTGACCTATAATTTTTAAATTGGACCACGTATTATATTACAGGGTAATAGTGTAACCTACCGCAGGATATAATTATAGGTCATTTAGGGGGTACACAGCGTGACCCTAAATTTTACTATGTATGCCTATGCGAAATAGAGTGTTCTGAGATGCTTAAAATGAAGAAATAAGCGTTCTAAAATGCTTTAAAAATTCAAAGACATCTTTCAATGGTTAACTAACGCAAGGCGCAATATCAAACCTTAATATTGATCCATAATATTTAAATTGGACGAGGTATTATATTACAGGGTATTAGTGTACCCTACCACAGGAAATAATTATAGGTCAATTAGGGGGTACACTATGTATATTTTAAATAGTGCATTAAAACAAGGAAATACGAAGACACTTTTCTATGTTAACTAACGGCACGGTATCGGACCTTAATATTGACCTATAATTTTTAAATTGGACCACGTATTATATTACAGGGTTATAGTGTACCCTACCACAGGAAATAATTATAGGTCAATTAGGGGGTACACAGAGAGACCCTAAATTTTACTATGTATGCCTATGCGAAATAAAGTGTTCTGAGAAGCTTAAAATGAGGAAATAAGCGTTCTAAAATGCTTTAAAAATTCAAAGACATTTTTCAATGTTAACTAACGGCACGGTATCGGACCTTAATATTGACCTATAATTTTTAAATTGGACCACGTATTATATTACAGGGTAATAGTGTACCCTACCACAGTAAATAATTATAGGTCATTTAGGGGGTACACAGCGTGACCCTAAATTTTACTATGTATGCTTATGCGAAATAGAGTGTTCTGAGAAGCTTAAAATGAAGAAATAAGCGTTCTAAAATGCTTTAAAAATTCAAAGATATCTTTCAATGGTTAACTAGCGCAAGGCGCAATATCAGACCTTAATATTGATCCATAATATTTAAATTGGACGAGGTATTATATTACAGGGTATTAGTGTACCCTACCACAGGAAATAATTATAGGTCATTTAGGGGGTACACAGCGTGACCCTAAATTTTACAATGTATGCCTATGCGAAAGAGAGTGTTCTGAGAAGCTTAAAATGAAGAAATAAGCGTTCTAAAATGCTTTAAAAATTCAAAGACATCTTTCAATGGTTAACTAACGCAAGGCGCAATATCAGACCTTAATATTGACCCATAATATTTAAATTGGACCAGGTATTATATTACAGGGTAATAGTGTACCCTTCCAAAGGAAATAATTATAGGTCAATTAGGGGGTACACAGCGTGACCCTAAAGTTTACTATGTATGCCTATGCGAAATAAAGTGTTCTGAGAAGCTTAAAATGAGGAAATAAGCGTTCTAAAATGCTTTAAAAATTCAATGAAATTTTTCTATGCTAACTAACGGCACGGTATCGGACCTTAATATTGACCTATAATTTTTAAATTGGACCATCTATTATATTACAGGGTAATAGTGTACCTTACCACAGGAAATAATTATAGGTCAATTAGGGGGCACACAGCGTGACCCTAAAGTTTACTATGTATGCCTATGCGAAATAAAGTGTTCTGAGAAGCTTAAAATGAGGAAATAAGCGTTCTAAAATGCTTTAAAAATTCAATGACATTTTTCTATGCTAACTAATGGCACGGTATCGGACCTTAATATTGTTCTATAATTTTTAAATTGGACCACCTATTATATTACTGGGTAATAGTGTACCCTACCACAGGAAATAATTATAGGTCAATTAGGGGGTACACAGCGTGACCCTAAAGTTTACTATGTATGCCTATGCGAAATAAAGTGTTCTGAGAAGCTTAAAATGAAGAAATAAGCGTTCTAAAATGCTTTAAAAATTCAAAGACATCTTTCAATGGTTATCTAACGCAAGGCGCAATATCAAACCTTAATATTGACCCATAATATTTAAATTGAACCAGGTATTGTATTACAGGGTAATAGTGTACCCTACCACAGGAAATAATTATAGGTCAATTAGGGGGTACACTATGTATATTTTAAATAGTGCATTAAAACAAGGAAATACGAAGACATTTTTCAATGTTAACTAACGGCACGGTATCGGAACTTAATATTAACCTATAATTTTTAAATTGGACCACGTATTATATTACAGGGTAATAGTGTGCCCTACCGCAGGAAATAATTATAGGTCATTTAGGGGGTACACAGCGTGACCCTAAATTTTACTATGTATGCCTATGCGAAATAGAGTGTTCTGAGATGCTTAAAATGAAGAAATAAGCGTTCAAAAATGCTTTAAAAATTCAAAGACATCTTTCAATGGTTAACTAACGCAAGGCGCAATATCAGACCTTAATATTGATCCATAATATTTAAATTGGACGAGGTATTATATTACAGGGTATTAGTGTACCCTACCACAGGAAATAATTATAGGTCAATTAGGGGGTACACTATGTATATTTTAAATAGTGCATTAAAACAAGGAAATACGAAGACACTTTTCTATGTTAACTAACGGCACGGTATCGGACCTTAATATTGACCTATAATTTTTAAATTGGACCACGTATTATATTACAGGGTTATAGTGTACCCTACCACAGGAAATAATTATAGGTCAATTAGGGGGTACACAGAGAGACCCTAAATTTTACTATGTATGCCTATGCGAAATAAAGTGTTCTGAGAAGCTTAAAATGAGGAAATAAGCGTTCTAAAATGCTTTAAAAATTCAAAGACATTTTTCAATGTTAACTAACGGCACGGTATCGGACCTTAATATTGACCTATAATTTTTAAATTGGACCACGTATTATATTACAGGGTAATAGTGTACCCTACCACAGTAAATAATTATAGGTCATTTAGGGGGTACACAGCGTGACCCTAAATTTTACTATGTATGCTTATGCGAAATAGAGTGTTCTGAGAAGCTTAAAATGAAGAAATAAGCGTTCTAAAATGCTTTAAAAATTCAAAGACATCTTTCAATGGTTAACTAGCGCAAGGCGCAATATCAGACCTTAATATTGATCCATAATATTTAAATTGGACGAGGTATTATATTACAGGGTATTAGTGTACCCTACCACAGGAAATAATTATAGGTCATTTAGGGGGTACACAGCGTGACCCTAAATTTTACAATGTATGCCTATGCGAAATAGAGTGTTCTGAGAAGCTTAAAATGAAGAAATAAGCGTTCTAAAATGCTTTAAAAATTCAAAGACATCTTTCAATGGTTAACTAACGCAAGGCGCAATATCAGACCTTAATATTGACCCATAATATTTAAATTGGACCAGGTATTATATTACAGGGTAATAGTGTACCCTTCCAAAGGAAATAATTATAGGTCAATTAGGGGGTACACAGCGTGACCCTAAAGTTTACTATGTATGCCTATGCGAAATAAAGTGTTCTGAGAAGCTTAAAATGAGGAAATAAGCGTTCTAAAATGCTTTAAAAATTCAATGACATTTTTCTATGCTAACTAACGGCACGGTATCGGACCTTAATATTGACCTATAATTTTTAAATTGGACCACCTATTATATTACAGGGTAATAGTGTACCTTACCACAGGAAATAATTATAGGTCAATTAGGGGGTACACAGCGTGACCCTAAAGTTTACTATGTATGCCTATGCGAAATAAAGTGTTCTGAGAAGCTTAAAATGAAGAAATAAGCGTTCTAAAATGCTTTAAAAATTCAAAGACATCTTTCAATGGTTAACTAACGCAAGGCGCAATATCAGACCTTAATATTGACCCATAATATTTAAATTGGACCAGGTATTATATTACAGGGTAATAGTGTACCCTACCACAGGAAATAATTATAGGTCAATTAGGGGGTACACTATGTATATTTTAAATAGTGCATTAAAACAAGGAAATACGAAGACACTTTTCTATGTTAACTAACGGCACGTTATCGGACCTTAATATTGACCTATAATTTTTAAATTGGACCACGTATTATATTACAGGGTTATAGTGTACCCTACCACAGGAAATAATTATAGGTCAATTAGGGGGTACGCAGAGTGACCCTAAAGTTTACTATGTATGCCTATGCGAAATAAAGTGTTCTGAGAAGCTTAAAATGAGGAAATAAGTGTTCTAAAATGCTTTAAAAATTCAATGACATTTTTCTATGCTAACTAATGGCACGGTATCGGACCTTAATATTGTCCTATAATTTTTAAATTGGACCACCTATTATATTACTGGGTAATAGTGTACCCTACCACAGGAAATAATTATAGGTCAATTAGGGGGTACACAGCGTGACCCTAAAGTTTACTATGTATGCCTATGCGAAATAAAGTGTTCTGAGAAGCTTAAAATGAGGAAATAAGTGTTCTAAAATGCTTTAAAAATTCAATGACATTTTTCTATGCTAACTAATGGCACGGTATCGGACCTTAATATTGTCCTATAATTTTTAAATTGGACCACCTATTATATTACTGGGTAATAGTGTACCCTACCACAGGAAATAATTATAGGTCAATTAGGGGGTACACAGCGTGACCCTAAAGTTTACTATGTATGCCTATGCGAAATAAAGTGTTCTGAGAAGCTTAAAATGAAGAAATAAGCGTTCTAAAATGCTTTAAAAATTCAAAGACATCTTTCAATGGTTATCTAACGCAAGGCGCAATATCAAACCTTAATATTGACCCATAATATTTAAATTGAACCAGGTATTGTATTACAGGGTAATAGTGTACCCTACCACAGGAAATAATTATAGGTCAATTAGGGGGTACACTATGTATATTTTAAATAGTGCATTAAAACAAGGAAATACGAAGACATTTTTCAATGTTAACTAACGGCACGGTATCGGAAATTAATATTAACCTATAATTTTTAAATTGGACCACGTATTATATTACAGGGTAATAGTGTGCCCTACCACAGGAAATAATTATAGGTCATTTAGGGGGTACACAGCGTGACCCTAAATTTTACAATGTATGCCTATGCGAAATAGAGTGTTCTGAGAAGCTTAAAATGAAGAAATAAGCGTTCTAAAATGCTTTAAAAATTCAAAGACATCTTTCAATGGTTAACTAACGCAAGGCGCAATATCAGACCTTAATATTGACCCATAATATTTAAATTGGACCAGGTATTATATTACAGGGTAATAGTGTACCCTTCCAAAGGAAATAATTATAGGTCAATTAGGGGGTACACAGCGTGACCCTAAAGTTTACTATGTATGCCTATGCGAAATAAAGTGTTCTGAGAAGCTTAAAATGAGGAAATAAGCGTTCTAAAATGCTTTAAAAATTCAATGACATTTTTCTATGCTAACTAACGGCACGGTATCGGACCTTAATATTGACCTATAATTTTTAAATTGAACCATCTATTATATTACAGGGTAATAGTGTACCTTACCACAGGAAATAATTATAGGTCAATTAGGGGGCACACAGCGTGACCCTAAAGTTTACTATGTATGCCTATGCGAAATAAAGTGTTCTGAGAAGCTTAAAATGAGGAAATAAGCGTTCTAAAATGCTTTAAAAATTCAATGACATTTTTCTATGCTAACTAATCGCACGGTATCGGACCTTAATATTGTCCTATAATTTTTAAATTGGACCACCTATTATATTAATGGGTAATAGTGTACCCTACCACAGGAAATAATTATAGGTCAATTAGGGGGTACACAGCGTGACCCTAAAGTTTACTATGTATGCCTATGCGAAATAAAGTGTTCTGAGAAGCTTAAAATGAAGAAATAAGCGTTCTAAAATGCTTTAAAAATTCAAAGACATCTTTCAATGGTTATCTAACGCAAGGCGCAATATCAAACCTTAATATTGACCCATAATATTTAAATTGAACCAGGTATTGTATTACAGGGTAATAGTGTACCCTACCACAGGAAATAATTATAGGTCAATTAGGGGGTACACTATGTATATTTTAAATAGTGCATTAAAACAAGGAAATACGAAGACATTTTTCAATGTTAACTAACGGCACGGTATCGGAACTTAATATTAACCTATAATTTTTAAATTGGACCACGTATTATATTACAGGGTAATAGTGTGCCCTACCGCAGGAAATAATTATAGGTCATTTAGGGGGTACACAGCGTGACCCTAAATTTTACTATGTATGCCTATGCGAAATAGAGTGTTCTGAGAAGCTTAAAATGAAGAAATAAGCGTTCTAAAATGCTTTAAAAATTCAAAGACATCTTTCAAAGGTTAACTAACGCAAGGCGCAATATCAGACCTTAATATTGACCCATAATATTTAAATTGGACCAGGTATTATATTACAGGGTAATAGTGTACCCCACCAAAGGAAATAATTATAGGTCATTTAGGGGGTACACAGCGTGACCCTGAAGTTTACTATGTATGCCTATGCGAAATAAAGTGTTCTGAGAAGCTTAAAATGAGGAAATAAGCGTTCTAAAATGCTTTAAAAATTCAAAGACATTTTTCTATGTTAACTAACGGCACGGTATCGGACCTTAATATTGACCTATAATTTTTAAATTGGACCACGTATTATATTACAGGGTAATAGTGTACCCTACCACAGGATATAATTATAGGTCATTTAGGGGGTACACAGCGTGACCCTAAATTTTACTATGTATGGCTATGCGAAATAGAGTGTTCTGAGATGCTTAAAATGAAGAAATAAGCGTTCAAAAATGCTTTAAAAATTCAAAGACATCTTTCAATGGTTAACTAACGCAAGGCGCAATATCAGACCTTAATATTGATCCATAATATTTAAATTGGACGAGGTATTATATTACAGGGTATTAGTGTACCCTACCACAGGAAATAATTATAGGTCAATTAGGGGGTACACTATGTATATTTTAAATAGTGCATTAAAACAAGGAAATACGAAGACACTTTTCTATGTTAACTAACGGCACGGTATCGGACCTTAATATTGACCTATAATTTTTAAATTGGACCACGTATTATATTACAGGGTTATAGTGTACCCTACCACAGGAAATAATTATAGGTCAATTAGGGGGTACACAGAGAGACCCTAAATTTTACTATGTATGCCTATGCGAAATAAAGTGTTCTGAGAAGCTTAAAATGAGGAAATAAGCGTTCTAAAATGCTTTAAAAATTCAAAGACATTTTTCAATGTTAACTAACGGCACGGTATCGGACCTTAA
The DNA here is from genome assembly GCF_982258835.1 of Parasteatoda tepidariorum. Lineage (NCBI taxonomy): Eukaryota > Metazoa > Arthropoda > Arachnida > Araneae > Theridiidae > Parasteatoda > Parasteatoda tepidariorum. The sequence goes on along the minus strand of NW_028257392.1, from coordinate 185,351 downwards.
TATTGACCTATAATTTTTAAATTGGACCACGTATTATATTACAGGGTAATAGTGTACCCTACCACAGTAAATAATTATAGGTCATTTAGGGGGTACACAGCGTGACCCTAAATTTTACTATGTATGCTTATGCGAAATAGAGTGTTCTGAGAAGCTTAAAATGAAGAAATAAGCGTTCTAAAATGCTTTAAAAATTCAAAGACATCTTTCAATGGTTAACTAGCGCAAGGCGCAATATCAGACCTTAATATTGATCCATAATATTTAAATTGGACGAGGTATTATATTACAGGGTATTAGTGTACCCTACCACAGGAAATAATTATAGGTCATTTAGGGGGTACACAGCGTGACCCTAAATTTTACAATGTATGCCTATGCGAAATAGAGTGTTCTGAGAAGCTTAAAATGAAGAAATAAGCGTTCTAAAATGCTTTAAAAATTCAAAGACATCTTTCAATGGTTAACTAACGCAAGGCGCAATATCAGACCTTAATATTGACCCATAATATTTAAATTGGACCAGGTATTATATTACAGGGTAATAGTGTACCCTTCCAAAGGAAATAATTATAGGTCAATTAGGGGGTACACAGCGTGACCCTAAAGTTTACTATGTATGCCTATGCGAAATAAAGTGTTCTGAGAAGCTTAAAATGAGGAAATAAGCGTTCTAAAATGCTTTAAAAATTCAATGACATTTTTCTATGCTAACTAACGGCACGGTATCGGACCTTAATATTGACCTATAATTTTTAAATTGGACCACCTATTATATTACAGGGTAATAGTGTACCTTACCACAGGAAATAATTATAGGTCAATTAGGGGGTACACAGCGTGACCCTAAAGTTTACTATGTATGCCTATGCGAAATAAAGTGTTCTGAGAAGCTTAAAATGAAGAAATAAGCGTTCTAAAATGCTTTAAAAATTCAAAGACATCTTTCAATGGTTAACTAACGCAAGGCGCAATATCAGACCTTAATATTGACCCATAATATTTAAATTGGACCAGGTATTATATTACAGGGTAATAGTGTACCCTACCACAGGAAATAATTATAGGTCAATTAGGGGGTACACTATGTATATTTTAAATAGTGCATTAAAACAAGGAAATACGAAGACACTTTTCTATGTTAACTAACGGCACGGTATCGGACCTTAATATTGACCTATAATTTTTAAATTGGACCACGTATTATATTACAGGGTTATAGTGTACCCTACCACAGGAAATAATTATAGGTCAATTAGGGGGTACGCAGAGTGACCCTAAAGTTTACTATGTATGCCTATGCGAAATAAAGTGTTCTGAGAAGCTTAAAATGAGGAAATAAGCGTTCTAAAATGCTTTAAAAATTCAATGACATTTTTCTATGCTAACTAATGGCACGGTATCGGACCTTAATATTGTCCTATAATTTTTAAATTGGACCACGTATTATATTACAGGGTAATAGTGTACATTACCACAGGAAATAATTATAGGTCAATTAGGTGGTACACAGCGTGACCCTAAAATTTACTATGTATGCCTATGCGAAATAGAGTGTTCTGAGAAGCTTAAAATGAAGAAATAAGCGTTCTAAAATGCTTTAAAAATTCAAAGACATCTTTCAATGGTTAACTAACGCAAGGCGCGATATCAGACCTTAATATGGAACCATAATATTTCAATTGGACCAGGTATTATATTACAGGGTAATAGTGTACCCTACAACAGGAAATAATTATAGGTCAATTAGGGGGTACACTATGTATGTTTTAAATAGTGCATTAAAACAAGAAAATACGAAGACACTTTTCTATGTTAACTAACGGCACGGTATTGGACCTTAATATTGACCTATAATTTTTAAATTGGACCACGTATTATATTACAGGGTTATAGTGTACCCTACCACAGGAAATAATTATAGGTCAATTAGGGGGTACACAGAGTGACCCTAAAGTTTACTATGTATGCCTATGCGAAATAAAGTGTTCTGAGAAGCTTAAAATGAGGAAATAAGCGTTCTAAAATGCTTTAAAAATTCAAAGACATTTTTCTATGTTAACTAACGGCACGGTATCGGACCTTAATATTGACCTATAATTTTTAAATTGGACCACGTATTGTATTACAGGGTAATAGTGTACCCTACCACAGGAAATAATTATAGGTCATTTAGGGGGTACACAGCGTGACCCTAAATTTTACTATGTATGCCTATGCGAAATAGAGTGTTCTGAGATGCTTAAAATGAAGAAATAAGCGTTCAAAAATGCTTTAAAAATTCAAAGACATCTTTGAATGGTTAACTAACGCAAGGCGCAATATCAGACCTTAATATTGACCCATAATATTTAAATTGGACCAGGTATTATATTACAGGGTAATAGTGTACCCTACCACAGGAAATAATTATAGGTCAATTAGGGGGTACACTATGTATATTTTAAATAGTGCATTCATACAAGGAAATACGAAGACACTTTTCTATGTTAACTAACGGCACGGTATCGGACCTTAATATTGACCTATAATTTTTAAATTGGACCACGTATTATATTACAGGGTTATAGTGTACCCTACCACAGGAAATAATTATAGGTCAATTAGGGGGTACGCAGAGTGACCCTAAAGTTTACTATGTATGCCTATGCGAAATAAAGTGTTCTGAGAAGCTTAAAATGAGGAAATAAGCGTTCTAAAATGCTTTAAAAATTCAAAGACATTTTTCTATGCTAACTAACGGCACGGTATCGGACCTTAATATTGACCTATAATTTTTAAATTGGACCACGTATTATATTACAGGGTTATAGTGTATCCTACCACAGGAAATAATTATAGGTCAATTAGGGGGTACACAGCGTGACCCTAAAGTTTACTATGTATGCCTATGCGAAATAAAGTGTTCTGAGAAGCTTAAAATGAGGAAATAAGCGTTCTAAAATGCTTTAAAAATTCAAAGACATTTTTTCAATGTTAACTAACGGCACGGTACCGGATCTTAATATTGACCTATAATTTTTAAATTGGACCACATATTATATTACAGGGTAATAGTGTACCCTACCACAGGAAATAATTATAGGTCATTTAGGGGGTACACAGCGTGACTCTAAATTTTACTATGTATGCTTATGCGAAATAGAGTGTTCTGAGAAGCTTAAAATGAAGAAATAAGCGTTCTAAAATGCTTTAAAAATTCAAAGACATCTTTCAATGGTTAACTAGCGCAAGGCGCAATATCAGACCTTAATATTGACCCATAATATTTAAATTGGACCAGGTATTATATTACAGGGTAATAGTGTACCCTACCACAGGAAATAATTAAAGGTCAATTAGGGGGTACACTATGTATATTTTAAATAGTGCATTAAAACAAGGAAATACGAAGACACTTTTCTGTGTTAACTAACGGCACGGTATCGGACCTTAATATTGACCTATAATTTTTAAATTGAACCACGTATTATATTGCAGGGTAATAGTGTACCTTACCACAGGAAATAATTATAGGTCAATTAGGTGGTACACAGCGTGACCCTAAAATTTACTATGTATGCCTATGCGAAATAGAGTGTTCTGAGAAGCTTAAAATGAAGAAATAGGCGTTCTAAAATGCTTTAAAAATTCAAAGACATCTTTCAATGGTTAACTAACGCAAGGCGCGATATCAGACCTTAATATGGAACCATAATATTTCAATTGGACCAGGTATTATATTACAGGGTAATAGTGTACCCTACAACAGGAAATAATTATAGGTCAATTAGGGGGTACACTATGTATGTTTTAAATAGTGCATTAAAACAAGAAAATACGAAGACACTTTTCTATGTTAACTAACGGCACGGTATCGGACCTTAATATTGACCTATAATTTTTAAATTGGATCACGTATTATATTACAGGGTTATAGTGTACCCTACCACAGGAAATAATTATAGGTCAATTAGGGGGTACACAGAGTGACCCTAAAGTTTACTATGTATGCCTATGCGAAATAAAGTGTTCTGAGAAGCTTAAAATGAAGAAATAAGCGTTCTAAAATGCTTTAAAAATTCAAAGACATCTTTCAATGGTTAACTAACGCAAGGCGCAATATCAGACCTTAATATTGACCCATAATATTTAAATTGGACCAGGTATTATATTACAGGGTAATAGTGTACCCTACCACAGGAAATAATTATAGGTCAATTAGGGGGTACACTATGTATATTTTAAATAGTGCATTAAAACAAGGAAATACGAAGACACTTTTCTATGTTAACTAACGGCACGGTATCGGACCTTAATATTGACCTATAATTTTTAAATTGGACCACGTATTATATTACAGGGTTATAGTGTACCCTACCACAGGAAATAATTATAGGTCAATTAGGGGGTACGCAGAGTGACCCTAAAGTTTACTATGTATGCCTATGCGAAATAAAGTGTTCTGAGAAGCTTAAAATGAGGAAATAAGCGTTCTAAAATGCTTTAAAAATTCAATGACATTTTTCTATGCTAACTAATGGCACGGTATCGGACCTTAATATTGTCCTATAATTTTTAAATTGGACCACGTATTATATTACAGGGTAATAGTGTACCTTACCACAGGAAATAATTATAGGTCAATTAGGTGGTACACAGCGTGACCCTAAAATTTACTATGTATGCCTATGCGAAATAGAGTGTTCTGAGAAGCTTAAAATGAAGAAATAAGCGTTCTAAAATGCTTTAAAAATTCAAAGACATCTTTCAATGGTTAACTAACGCAAGGCGCGATATCAGACCTTAATATGGAACCATAATATTTCAATTGGACCAGGTATTATATTACAGGGTAATAGTGTACCCTACAACAGGAAATAATTATAGGTCAATTAGGGGGTACACTATGTATGTTTTAAATAGTGCATTAAAACAAGAAAATACGAAGACACTTTTCTATGTTAACTAACGGCACGGTATTGGACCTTAATATTGACCTATAATTTTTAAATTGGACCACGTATTATATTACAGGGTTATAGTGTACCCTACCACAGGAAATAATTATAGGTCAATTAGGGGGTACACAGAGTGACCCTAAAGTTTACTATGTATGCCTATGCGAAATAAAGTGTTCTGAGAAGCTTAAAATGAGGAAATAAGCGTTCTAAAATGCTTTAAAAATTCAAAGACATTTTTCTATGTTAACTAACGGCACGGTATCGGACCTTAATATTGACCTATAATTTTTAAATTGGACCACGTATTGTATTACAGGGTAATAGTGTACCCTACCACAGGAAATAATTATAGGTCATTTAGGGGGTACACAGCGTGACCCTAAATTTTACTATGTATGCCTATGCGAAATAGAGTGTTCTGAGATGCTTAAAATGAAGAAATAAGCGTTCAAAAATGCTTTAAAAATTCAAAGACATCTTTGAATGGTTAACTAACGCAAGGCGCAATATCAGACCTTAATATTGACCCATAATATTTAAATTGGACCAGGTATTATATTACAGGGTAATAGTGTACCCTACCACAGGAAATAATTATAGGTCAATTAGGGGGTACACTATGTATATTTTAAATAGTGCATTCATACAAGGAAATACGAAGACACTTTTCTATGTTAACTAACGGCACGGTATCGGACCTTAATATTGACCTATAATTTTTAAATTGGACCACGTATTATATTACAGGGTTATAGTGTACCCTACCACAGGAAATAATTATAGGTCAATTAGGGGGTACGCAGAGTGACCCTAAAGTTTACTATGTATGCCTATGCGAAATAAAGTGTTCTGAGAAGCTTAAAATGAGGAAATAAGCGTTCTAAAATGCTTTAAAAATTCAAAGACATTTTTCTATGCTAACTAACGGCACGGTATCGGACCTTAATATTGACCTATAATTTTTAAATTGGACCACGTATTATATTACAGGGTTATAGTGTATCCTACCACAGGAAATAATTATAGGTCAATTAGGGGGTACACAGCGTGACCCTAAAGTTTACTATGTATGCCTATGCGAAATAAAGTGTTCTGAGAAGCTTAAAATGAGGAAATAAGCGTTCTAAAATGCTTTAAAAATTCAAAGACATTTTTTCAATGTTAACTAACGGCACGGTACCGGATCTTAATATTGACCTATAATTTTTAAATTGGACCACATATTATATTACAGGGTAATAGTGTACCCTACCACAGGAAATAATTATAGGTCATTTAGGGGGTACACAGCGTGACTCTAAATTTTACTATGTATGCTTATGCGAAATAGAGTGTTCTGAGAAGCTTAAAATGAAGAAATAAGCGTTCTAAAATGCTTTAAAAATTCAAAGACATCTTTCAATGGTTAACTAGCGCAAGGCGCAATATCAGACCTTAATATTGACCCATAATATTTAAATTGGACCAGGTATTATATTACAGGGTAATAGTGTACCCTACCACAGGAAATAATTAAAGGTCAATTAGGGGGTACACTATGTATATTTTAAATAGTGCATTAAAACAAGGAAATACGAAGACACTTTTCTGTGTTAACTAACGGCACGGTATCGGACCTTAATATTGACCTATAATTTTTAAATTGAACCACGTATTATATTGCAGGGTAATAGTGTACCTTACCACAGGAAATAATTATAGGTCAATTAGGTGGTACACAGCGTGACCCTAAAATTTACTATGTATGCCTATGCGAAATAGAGTGTTCTGAGAAGCTTAAAATGAAGAAATAGGCGTTCTAAAATGCTTTAAAAATTCAAAGACATCTTTCAATGGTTAACTAACGCAAGGCGCGATATCAGACCTTAATATGGAACCATAATATTTCAATTGGACCAGGTATTATATTACAGGGTAATAGTGTACCCTACAACAGGAAATAATTATAGGTCAATTAGGGGGTACACTATGTATGTTTTAAATAGTGCATTAAAACAAGAAAATACGAAGACACTTTTCTATGTTAACTAACGGCACGGTATCGGACCTTAATATTGACCTATAATTTTTAAATTGGATCACGTATTATATTACAGGGTTATAGTGTACCCTACCACAGGAAATAATTATAGGTCAATTAGGGGGTACACAGAGTGACCCTAAAGTTTACTATGTATTCCTATGCGAAATAAAGTGTTCTGAGAAGCTTAAAATGAGGAAATAAGCGTTCTAAAATGCTTTAAAAATTCAAAGACATTTTTCTATGTTAACTAACGGCACGGTATCGGACCTTAATATTGACCTATAATTTTTAAATTGGACCACGTATTATATTGCAGGGTAATAGTGTACCTTACCACAGGAAATAATTATAGGTCAATTAGGTGGTACACAGCGTGACCCTAAAATTTACTATGTATGCCTATGCGAAATAGAGTGTTCTGAGAAGCTTAAAATGAAGAAATAGGCGTTCTAAAATGCTTTAAAAATTCAAAGACATCTTTCAATGGTTAACTAACGCAAGGCGCGATATCAGACCTTAATATGGAACCATAATATTTCAATTGGACCAGGTATTATATTACAGGGTAATAGTGTACCCTACAACAGGAAATAATTATAGGTCAATTAGGGGGTACACTATGTATGTTTTAAATAGTGCATTAAAACAAGAAAATACGAAGACACTTTTCTATGTTAACTAACGGCACGGTATCGGACCTTAATATTGACCTATAATTTTTAAATTGGATCACGTATTATATTACAGGGTTATAGTGTACCCTACCACAGGAAATAATTATAGGTCAATTAGGGGGTACACAGAGTGACCCTAAAGTTTACTATGTATTCCTATGCGAAATAAAGTGTTCTGAGAAGCTTAAAATGAGGAAATAAGCGTTCTAAAATGCTTTAAAAATTCAAAGACATTTTTCTATGTTAACTAACGGCACGGTATCGGACCTTAATATTGACCTATAATTTTTAAATTGGACCACGTATTATATTACAGGGTAATAGTGTACCCTACCACAGGAAATAATTATAGGTCATTTAGGGGGTACACAGCGTGACCCTAAATTTTACTATGTATGCCTATGCGAAATAGAGTGTTCTGAGATGCTTAAAATGAAGAAATAAGCGTTCAAAAATGCTTTAAAAATTCAAAGACATCTTTCAATGGTTAACTAACGCAAGGCGCAATATCAGACCTTAATATTGACCCATAATATTTAAATTGGACCAGGTATTATATTACAGGGTAATAGTGTACCCTACCACAGGAAATAATTATAGCTCAATTAGGGGGTACACTATGTATATTTTAAATAGTGCATTAAAACAAGGAAATACGAAGAAACTTTTCTATGTTAACTAATGGCACGGTAGCGGACCTTAATATTGACCTATAATTTTTAAATTGGACCACGTATTATATTACAGGGTTATAGTGTACCCTACCACAGGAAATAATTATAGGTCAATTAGGGGGTACACAGAGTGACCCTAAAGTTTACTATGTATGCCTATGCGAAATAAAGTGTTCTGAGAAGCTTAAAATGTGGAAATAAGCGTTCTAAAATGCTTTAAAAATTCAAAGACATTTTTCTATGTTAACTAACGGCACGGTATCGGATCTTAATATTGACCTATAATTTTTAAATTGGACCACGTATTATATTACAGGGTAATAGTGTACCCTACCACAGGGTATAATTATAGGTCATTTATGGGGTTCACAGCGTGACCCTAAATTTTACTATGTATGCCTATGCGAAATAGAGTGTTCTGAGATGCTTAAAATGAAGAAATAAGCGTTCTAAAATACTTTAAAAATTCAAAGACATCTTTCAATGGTTAACTAACGCAAGGCGCAATATCAGACCTTAATATTGACCCATAATATTTAAATTGGACCAGGTATTATATTACAGGGTAATAGTGTACCCTACCACAGGAAATAATTATAGGTCAATTAGGGGGTACACTATGTATATTTTAAATAGTGCATTAAAACAAGGAAATTCGAAGACACTTTTCTATGTTAACTAACGGCACGGTATCGCACCTTAATATTGACCTATAATTTTTAAATTGGACCACGTATTATATTACAGGGTTATAGTGTATCCTACCACAGGAAATAATTATAGGTCAATTAGGGGGTACACAGCGTGACCCTAAAGTTTACTATGTATGCCTATGCGAAATAAAGTGTTCTGAGAAGCTTAAAATGAGGAAATAAGCGTTCTAAAATGCTTTAAAAATTCAAAGACATTTTTCAATGTTAACTAACGGCACGGTATCGGACCTTAATATTGACCTATAATTTTTAAATTGAACCACGTATTATATTACAGGGTAATAGTGTACCCTACCACAGGAAATAATTATAGGTCATTTAGGGGGTACTCAGCGTGACCCTAAATTTTACTATGTATGCTTATGCGAAATAGAGTGTTCTGAGAAGCTTAAAATGAAGAAATAAGCGTTCTAAAATGCTTTAAAAATTCAAAGACATCTTTCAATGGTTAACTAGCGCAAGGCGCAATATCAGACCTTAATATTGACCCATAATATTTAAATTGGACCTGGTATTATATTACAGGGTAATAGTGTACCCTACCACAGGAAATAATTATAGGTCAATTAGGGGGTACACTATGTATATTTTAAATAGTGCATTAAAACAAGGAAATACGAAGACACTTTTCTATGTTAACTAACGGCACGGTATCGGACCTTAATATTGACCTATAATTTTTAAATTGGACCACGTATTATATTACAGGGTTATAGTGTACCCTACCACAGGAAATAATTATAGGTCAATAAAGGGGGTACGCAGAATGACCCTAAAGTTTACTATGTATGCCTATGCGAAATAAAGTGTTCTGAGAAGCTTAAAATGAGGAAATAAGCGTTCTAAAATGCTTTAAAAATTCAAAGACATTTTTCTATGCTAACTAACGGCACGGTATCGGACCTTAATATTGACCTATAATTTTTAAATTGGACCACCTATTATATTTCAGGGTAATAGTGTACCCTACCACAGGAAATAATTATAGGTCAATTAGGGGGTACACAGCGTGACCCTAAAGTTTACTATGTATGCCTATGCGAAATAAAGTGTTCTGAGAAGCTTAAAATGAAGAAATAAGCGTTCTAAAATGCTTTAAAAATTCAAAGACATCTTTCAATGGTTAACTAACGCAAGGCGCAATATCAAACCTTAATATTGACCCATAATATTTAAATTGAACCAGGTATTGTATTACAGGGTAATAGTGTACCCTACCACAGGAAATAATTATAGGTCAATTAGGGGGTACACTATGTATATTTTAAATAGTGCATTAAAACAAGGAAATACGAAGACATTTTTCAATGTTAACTAACGGCACGGTATAGGAACTTAATATTGACCTATAATTTTTAAATTGGACCACGTATTATATTACAGGGTAATAGTGTACCCTACCACAGGAAATAATTATAGGTCATTTAGGGGGTACACAGCGTGACCCTAAATTTTACTATGTATGCCTATGCGAAATAGAGTGTTCTGAGAAGCTTAAAATGAAGAAATAAGCGTTCTAAAATGCTTTAAAAATTCAAAGACATCTTTCAATGGTTAACTAACGCAAGGCGCAATATCAGACCTTAATATTGACCCATAATATTTAAATTAGACCAGGTATTATATTACAGGGTAATAGTGTACCCTTCCAAAGGAAATAATTATAGGTCAATTAGGGGGTACACAGCGTGACCCTAAAGTTTACTATGTATGCCTATGCGAAATAAAGTGTTCTGAGAAGCTTAAAATGTGGAAATAAGCGTTCTAAAATGCTTTAAAAATTCAAAGACATTTTTCTATGTTAACTAACGGCACGGTATCGGACCTTAATATTGACCTATAATTTTTAAATTGGACCACGTATTATATTACAGGGTAATAGTGTACCCTACCACAGGATATAATTATAGGTCATTTAGGGGGTACACAGCGTGACCCTAAATTTTACTATGTATGCCTATGCGAAATAGAGTGTTCTGAGATGCTTAAAATGAAGAAATAAGCGTTCTAAAATGCTTTAAAAATTCAAAGACATCTTTCAATGGTTAACTAACGCAAGGCGCAATATCAGACCTTAATATTGATCCATAATATTTAAATTGGACGAGGTATTATATTACAGGGTATTAGTGTACCCTACCACAGGAAATAATTATAGGTCAATTAGGGGGTACACTATGTATATTTTAAATACTGCATTAAAACAAGGAAATACGAAGACACTTTTCTATGTTAACTAACGGCACGGTATCGGACCTTAATATTGACCTATAATTTTTAAATTGGACCACGTATTATATTACAGGGTTATAGTGTACCCTACCACAGGAAATAATTATAGATCAATTAGGGGGTACACAGAGAGACCCTAAATTTTACTATGTATGCCTATGCGAAATAAAGTGTTCTGAGAAGCTTAAAATGAGGAAATAAGCGTTCTAAAATGCTTTAAAAATTCAAAGACATTTTTCAATGTTAACTAACGGCACGGTATCGGACCTTAATATTGACCTATAATTTTTAAATTGGACCAGGTATTATATTACAGGGTAATAGTGTACCCTACCACAGGAAATAATTATAGGTCAATTAGGGGGTACACTATGTATATTTTAAATAGTGCATTAAAACAAGGAAATTCGAAGACACTTTTCTATGTTAACTAACGGCACGGTATCGCACCTTAATATTGACCTATAATTTTTAAATTGGACCACGTATTATATTACAGGGTTATAGTGTATCCTACCACAGGAAATAATTATAGGTCAATTAGGGGGTACACAGCGTGACCCTAAAGTTTACTATGTATGCCTATGCGAAATAAAGTGTTCTGAGAAGCTTAAAATGAGGAAATAAGCGTTCTAAAATGCTTTAAAAATTCAAAGACATTTTTCAATGTTAACTAACGGCACGGTATCGGACCTTAATATTGACCTATAATTTTTAAATTGAACCACGTATTATATTACAGGGTAATAGTGTACCCTACCACAGGAAATAATTATAGGTCATTTAGGGGGTACTCAGCGTGACCCTAAATTTTACTATGTATGCTTATGCGAAATAGAGTGTTCTGAGAAGCTTAAAATGAAGAAATAAGCGTTCTAAAATGCTTTAAAAATTCAAAGACATCTTTCAATGGTTATCTAACGCAAGGCGCAATATCAAACCTTAATATTGACCCATAATATTTAAATTGAACCAGGTATTGTATTACAGGGTAATAGTGTACCCTACCACAGGAAATAATTATAGGTCAATTAGGGGGTACACTATGTATATTTTAAATAGTGCATTAAAACAAGGAAATACGAAGACATTTTTCAATGTTAACTAACGGCACGGTATCGGAACTTAATATTAACCTATAATTTTTAAATTGGACCACGTATTATATTACAGGGTAATAGTGTGCCCTACCGCAGGAAATAATTATAGGTCATTTAGGGGGTACACAGCGTGACCCTAAATTTTACTATGTATGCCTATGCGAAATAGAGTGTTCTGAGAAGCTTAAAATGAAGAAATAAGCGTTCTAAAATGCTTTAAAAATTCAAAGACATCTTTCAAAGGTTAACTAACGCAAGGCGCAATATCAGACCTTAATATTGACCCATAATATTTAAATTGGACCAGGTATTATATTACAGGGTAATAGTGTACCCCACCAAAGGAAATAATTATAGGTCATTTAGGGGGTACACAGCGTGACCCTGAAGTTTACTATGTATGCCTATGCGAAATAAAGTGTTCTGAGAAGCTTAAAATGAGGAAATAAGCGTTCTAAAATGCTTTAAAAATTCAAAGACATTTTTCTATGTTAACTAACGGCACGGTATCGGACCTTAATATTGACCTATAATTTTTAAATTGGACCACGTATTATATTACAGGGTAATAGTGTACCCTACCACAGGATATAATTATAGGTCATTTAGGGGGTACACAGCGTGACCCTAAATTTTACTATGTATGGCTATGCGAAATAGAGTGTTCTGAGATGCTTAAAATGAAGAAATAAGCGTTCAAAAATGCTTTAAAAATTCAAAGACATCTTTCAATGGTTAACTAACGCAAGGCGCAATATCAGACCTTAATATTGATCCATAATATTTAAATTGGACGAGGTATTATATTACAGGGTATTAGTGTACCCTACCACAGGAAATAATTATAGGTCAATTAGGGGGTACACTATGTATATTTTAAATAGTGCATTAAAACAAGGAAATACGAAGACACTTTTCTATGTTAACTAACGGCACGGTATCGGACCTTAATATTGACCTATAATTTTTAAATTGGACCACGTATTATATTACAGGGTTATAGTGTACCCTACCACAGGAAATAATTATAGGTCAATTAGGGGGTACACAGAGAGACCCTAAATTTTACTATGTATGCCTATGCGAAATAAAGTGTTCTGAGAAGCTTAAAATGAGGAAATAAGCGTTCTAAAATGCTTTAAAAATTCAAAGACATTTTTCAATGTTAACTAACGGCACGGTATCGGACCTTAATATTGACCTATAATTTTTAAATTGGACCACGTATTATATTACAGGGTAATAGTGTACCCTACCACAGTAAATAATTATAGGTCATTTAGGGGGTACACAGCGTGACCCTAAATTTTACTATGTATGCTTATGCGAAATAGAGTGTTCTGAGAAGCTTAAAATGAAGAAATAAGCGTTCTAAAATGCTTTAAAAATTCAAAGACATCTTTCAATGGTTAACTAGCGCAAGGCGCAATATCAGACCTTAATATTGATCCATAATATTTAAATTGGACGAGGTATTATATTACAGGGTATTAGTGTACCCTACCACAGGAAATAATTATAGGTCATTTAGGGGGTACACAGCGTGACCCTAAATTTTACAATGTATGCCTATGCGAAATAGAGTGTTCTGAGAAGCTTAAAATGAAGAAATAAGCGTTCTAAAATGCTTTAAAAATTCAAAGACATCTTTCAATGGTTAACTAACGCAAGGCGCAATATCAGACCTTAATATTGACCCATAATATTTAAATTGGACCAGGTATTATATTACAGGGTAATAGTGTACCCTTCCAAAGGAAATAATTATAGGTCAATTAGGGGGTACACAGCGTGACCCTAAAGTTTACTATGTATGCCTATGCGAAATAAAGTGTTCTGAGAAGCTTAAAATGAGGAAATAAGCGTTCTAAAATGCTTTAAAAATTCAATGACATTTTTCTATGCTAACTAACGGCACGGTATCGGACCTTAATATTGACCTATAATTTTTAAATTGGACCACCTATTATATTACAGGGTAATAGTGTACCTTACCACAGGAAATAATTATAGGTCAATTAGGGGGTACACAGCGTGACCCTAAAGTTTACTATGTATGCCTATGCGAAATAAAGTGTTCTGAGAAGCTTAAAATGAAGAAATAAGCGTTCTAAAATGCTTTAAAAATTCAAAGACATCTTTCAATGGTTAACTAACGCAAGGCGCAATATCAGACCTTAATATTGACCCATAATATTTAAATTGGACCAGGTATTATATTACAGGGTAATAGTGTACCCTACCACAGGAAATAATTATAGGTCAATTAGGGGGTACACTATGTATATTTTAAATAGTGCATTAAAACAAGGAAATACGAAGACACTTTTCTATGTTAACTAACGGCACGGTATCGGACCTTAATATTGACCTATAATTTTTAAATTGGACCACGTATTATATTACAGGGTTATAGTGTACCCTACCACAGGAAATAATTATAGGTCAATTAGGGGGTACGCAGAGTGACCCTAAAGTTTACTATGTATGCCTATGCGAAATAAAGTGTTCTGAGAAGCTTAAAATGAGGAAATAAGCGTTCTAAAATGCTTTAAAAATTCAATGACATTTTTCTATGCTAACTAATGGCACGGTATCGGACCTTAATATTGTCCTATAATTTTTAAATTGGACCACGTATTATATTACAGGGTAATAGTGTACCTTACCACAGGAAATAATTATAGGTCAATTAGGTGGTACACAGCGTGACCCTAAAATTTACTATGTATGCCTATGCGAAATAGAGTGTTCTGAGAAGCTTAAAATGAAGAAATAAGCGTTCTAAAATGCTTTAAAAATTCAAAGACATCTTTCAATGGTTAACTAACGCAAGGCGCGATATCAGACCTTAATATGGAACCATAATATTTCAATTGGACCAGGTATTATATTACAGGGTAATAGTGTACCCTACAACAGGAAATAATTATAGGTCAATTAGGGGGTACACTATGTATGTTTTAAATAGTGCATTAAAACAAGAAAATACGAAGACACTTTTCTATGTTAACTAACGGCACGGTATTGGACCTTAATATTGACCTATAATTTTTAAATTGGACCACGTATTATATTACAGGGTTATAGTGTACCCTACCACAGGAAATAATTATAGGTCAATTAGGGGGTACACAGAGTGACCCTAAAGTTTACTATGTATGCCTATGCGAAATAAAGTGTTCTGAGAAGCTTAAAATGAGGAAATAAGCGTTCTAAAATGCTTTAAAAATTCAAAGACATTTTTCTATGTTAACTAACGGCACGGTATCGGACCTTAATATTGACCTATAATTTTTAAATTGGACCACGTATTGTATTACAGGGTAATAGTGTACCCTACCACAGGAAATAATTATAGGTCATTTAGGGGGTACACAGCGTGACCCTAAATTTTACTATGTATGCCTATGCGAAATAGAGTGTTCTGAGATGCTTAAAATGAAGAAATAAGCGTTCAAAAATGCTTTAAAAATTCAAAGACATCTTTGAATGGTTAACTAACGCAAGGCGCAATATCAGACCTTAATATTGACCCATAATATTTAAATTGGACCAGGTATTATATTACAGGGTAATAGTGTACCCTACCACAGGAAATAATTATAGGTCAATTAGGGGGTACACTATGTATATTTTAAATAGTGCATTCATACAAGGAAATACGAAGACACTTTTCTATGTTAACTAACGGCACGGTATCGGACCTTAATATTGACCTATAATTTTTAAATTGGACCACGTATTATATTACAGGGTTATAGTGTACCCTACCACAGGAAATAATTATAGGTCAATTAGGGGGTACGCAGAGTGACCCTAAAGTTTACTATGTATGCCTATGCGAAATAAAGTGTTCTGAGAAGCTTAAAATGAGGAAATAAGCGTTCTAAAATGCTTTAAAAATTCAAAGACATTTTTCTATGCTAACTAACGGCACGGTATCGGACCTTAATATTGACCTATAATTTTTAAATTGGACCACGTATTATATTACAGGGTTATAGTGTATCCTACCACAGGAAATAATTATAGGTCAATTAGGGGGTACACAGCGTGACCCTAAAGTTTACTATGTATGCCTATGCGAAATAAAGTGTTCTGAGAAGCTTAAAATGAGGAAATAAGCGTTCTAAAATGCTTTAAAAATTCAAAGACATTTTTTCAATGTTAACTAACGGCACGGTACCGGATCTTAATATTGACCTATAATTTTTAAATTGGACCACATATTATATTACAGGGTAATAGTGTACCCTACCACAGGAAATAATTATAGGTCATTTAGGGGGTACACAGCGTGACTCTAAATTTTACTATGTATGCTTATGCGAAATAGAGTGTTCTGAGAAGCTTAAAATGAAGAAATAAGCGTTCTAAAATGCTTTAAAAATTCAAAGACATCTTTCAATGGTTAACTAGCGCAAGGCGCAATATCAGACCTTAATATTGACCCATAATATTTAAATTGGACCAGGTATTATATTACAGGGTAATAGTGTACCCTACCACAGGAAATAATTAAAGGTCAATTAGGGGGTACACTATGTATATTTTAAATAGTGCATTAAAACAAGGAAATACGAAGACACTTTTCTGTGTTAACTAACGGCACGGTATCGGACCTTAATATTGACCTATAATTTTTAAATTGAACCACGTATTATATTGCAGGGTAATAGTGTACCTTACCACAGGAAATAATTATAGGTCAATTAGGTGGTACACAGCGTGACCCTAAAATTTACTATGTATGCCTATGCGAAATAGAGTGTTCTGAGAAGCTTAAAATGAAGAAATAGGCGTTCTAAAATGCTTTAAAAATTCAAAGACATCTTTCAATGGTTAACTAACGCAAGGCGCGATATCAGACCTTAATATGGAACCATAATATTTCAATTGGACCAGGTATTATATTACAGGGTAATAGTGTACCCTACAACAGGAAATAATTATAGGTCAATTAGGGGGTACACTATGTATGTTTTAAATAGTGCATTAAAACAAGAAAATACGAAGACACTTTTCTATGTTAACTAACGGCACGGTATCGGACCTTAATATTGACCTATAATTTTTAAATTGGATCACGTATTATATTACAGGGTTATAGTGTACCCTACCACAGGAAATAATTATAGGTCAATTAGGGGGTACACAGAGTGACCCTAAAGTTTACTATGTATTCCTATGCGAAATAAAGTGTTCTGAGAAGCTTAAAATGAGGAAATAAGCGTTCTAAAATGCTTTAAAAATTCAAAGACATTTTTCTATGTTAACTAACGGCACGGTATCGGACCTTAATATTGACCTATAATTTTTAAATTGGACCACGTATTATATTACAGGGTAATAGTGTACCCTACCACAGGAAATAATTATAGGTCATTTAGGGGGTACACAGCGTGACCCTAAATTTTACTATGTATGCCTATGCGAAATAGAGTGTTCTGAGATGCTTAAAATGAAGAAATAAGCGTTCAAAAATGCTTTAAAAATTCAAAGACATCTTTCAATGGTTAACTAACGCAAGGCGCAATATCAGACCTTAATATTGACCCATAATATTTAAATTGGACCAGGTATTATATTACAGGGTAATAGTGTACCCTACCACAGGAAATAATTATAGCTCAATTAGGGGGTACACTATGTATATTTTAAATAGTGCATTAAAACAAGGAAATACGAAGAAACTTTTCTATGTTAACTAATGGCACGGTAGCGGACCTTAATATTGACCTATAATTTTTAAATTGGACCACGTATTATATTACAGGGTTATAGTGTACCCTACCACAGGAAATAATTATAGGTCAATTAGGGGGTACACAGAGTGACCCTAAAGTTTACTATGTATGCCTATGCGAAATAAAGTGTTCTGAGAAGCTTAAAATGTGGAAATAAGCGTTCTAAAATGCTTTAAAAATTCAAAGACATTTTTCTATGTTAACTAACGGCACGGTATCGGATCTTAATATTGACCTATAATTTTTAAATTGGACCACGTATTATATTACAGGGTAATAGTGTACCCTACCACAGGGTATAATTATAGGTCATTTATGGGGTTCACAGCGTGACCCTAAATTTTACTATGTATGCCTATGCGAAATAGAGTGTTCTGAGATGCTTAAAATGAAGAAATAAGCGTTCTAAAATACTTTAAAAATTCAAAGACATCTTTCAATGGTTAACTAACGCAAGGCGCAATATCAGACCTTAATATTGACCCATAATATTTAAATTGGACCAGGTATTATATTACAGGGTAATAGTGTACCCTACCACAGGAAATAATTATAGGTCAATTAGGGGGTACACTATGTATATTTTAAATAGTGCATTAAAACAAGGAAATTCGAAGACACTTTTCTATGTTAACTAACGGCACGGTATCGCACCTTAATATTGACCTATAATTTTTAAATTGGACCACGTATTATATTACAGGGTTATAGTGTATCCTACCACAGGAAATAATTATAGGTCAATTAGGGGGTACACAGCGTGACCCTAAAGTTTACTATGTATGCCTATGCGAAATAAAGTGTTCTGAGAAGCTTAAAATGAGGAAATAAGCGTTCTAAAATGCTTTAAAAATTCAAAGACATTTTTCAATGTTAACTAACGGCACGGTATCGGACCTTAATATTGACCTATAATTTTTAAATTGAACCACGTATTATATTACAGGGTAATAGTGTACCCTACCACAGGAAATAATTATAGGTCATTTAGGGGGTACTCAGCGTGACCCTAAATTTTACTATGTATGCTTATGCGAAATAGAGTGTTCTGAGAAGCTTAAAATGAAGAAATAAGCGTTCTAAAATGCTTTAAAAATTCAAAGACATCTTTCAATGGTTAACTAGCGCAAGGCGCAATATCAGACCTTAATATTGACCCATAATATTTAAATTGGACCTGGTATTATATTACAGGGTAATAGTGTACCCTACCACAGGAAATAATTATAGGTCAATTAGGGGGTACACTATGTATATTTTAAATAGTGCATTAAAACAAGGAAATACGAAGACACTTTTCTATGTTAACTAACGGCACGGTATCGGACCTTAATATTGACCTATAATTTTTAAATTGGACCACGTATTATATTACAGGGTTATAGTGTACCCTACCACAGGAAATAATTATAGGTCAATAAAGGGGGTACGCAGAATGACCCTAAAGTTTACTATGTATGCCTATGCGAAATAAAGTGTTCTGAGAAGCTTAAAATGAGGAAATAAGCGTTCTAAAATGCTTTAAAAATTCAAAGACATTTTTCTATGCTAACTAACGGCACGGTATCGGACCTTAATATTGACCTATAATTTTTAAATTGGACCACCTATTATATTTCAGGGTAATAGTGTACCCTACCACAGGAAATAATTATAGGTCAATTAGGGGGTACACAGCGTGACCCTAAAGTTTACTATGTATGCCTATGCGAAATAAAGTGTTCTGAGAAGCTTAAAATGAAGAAATAAGCGTTCTAAAATGCTTTAAAAATTCAAAGACATCTTTCAATGGTTAACTAACGCAAGGCGCAATATCAAACCTTAATATTGACCCATAATATTTAAATTGAACCAGGTATTGTATTACAGGGTAATAGTGTACCCTACCACAGGAAATAATTATAGGTCAATTAGGGGGTACACTATGTATATTTTAAATAGTGCATTAAAACAAGGAAATACGAAGACATTTTTCAATGTTAACTAACGGCACGGTATAGGAACTTAATATTGACCTATAATTTTTAAATTGGACCACGTATTATATTACAGGGTAATAGTGTACCCTACCACAGGAAATAATTATAGGTCATTTAGGGGGTACACAGCGTGACCCTAAATTTTACTATGTATGCCTATGCGAAATAGAGTGTTCTGAGAAGCTTAAAATGAAGAAATAAGCGTTCTAAAATGCTTTAAAAATTCAAAGACATCTTTCAATGGTTAACTAACGCAAGGCGCAATATCAGACCTTAATATTGACCCATAATATTTAAATTAGACCAGGTATTATATTACAGGGTAATAGTGTACCCTTCCAAAGGAAATAATTATAGGTCAATTAGGGGGTACACAGCGTGACCCTAAAGTTTACTATGTATGCCTATGCGAAATAAAGTGTTCTGAGAAGCTTAAAATGTGGAAATAAGCGTTCTAAAATGCTTTAAAAATTCAAAGACATTTTTCTATGTTAACTAACGGCACGGTATCGGACCTTAATATTGACCTATAATTTTTAAATTGGACCACGTATTATATTACAGGGTAATAGTGTACCCTACCACAGGATATAATTATAGGTCATTTAGGGGGTACACAGCGTGACCCTAAATTTTACTATGTATGCCTATGCGAAATAGAGTGTTCTGAGATGCTTAAAATGAAGAAATAAGCGTTCTAAAATGCTTTAAAAATTCAAAGACATCTTTCAATGGTTAACTAACGCAAGGCGCAATATCAGACCTTAATATTGATCCATAATATTTAAATTGGACGAGGTATTATATTACAGGGTATTAGTGTACCCTACCACAGGAAATAATTATAGGTCAATTAGGGGGTACACTATGTATATTTTAAATACTGCATTAAAACAAGGAAATACGAAGACACTTTTCTATGTTAACTAACGGCACGGTATCGGACCTTAATATTGACCTATAATTTTTAAATTGGACCACGTATTATATTACAGGGTTATAGTGTACCCTACCACAGGAAATAATTATAGATCAATTAGGGGGTACACAGAGAGACCCTAAATTTTACTATGTATGCCTATGCGAAATAAAGTGTTCTGAGAAGCTTAAAATGAGGAAATAAGCGTTCTAAAATGCTTTAAAAATTCAAAGACATTTTTCAATGTTAACTAACGGCACGGTATCGGACCTTAATATTGACCTATAATTTTTAAATTGGACCAGGTATTATATTACAGGGTAATAGTGTACCCTACCACAGGAAATAATTATAGGTCAATTAGGGGGTACACTATGTATATTTTAAATAGTGCATTAAAACAAGGAAATTCGAAGACACTTTTCTATGTTAACTAACGGCACGGTATCGCACCTTAATATTGACCTATAATTTTTAAATTGGACCACGTATTATATTACAGGGTTATAGTGTATCCTACCACAGGAAATAATTATAGGTCAATTAGGGGGTACACAGCGTGACCCTAAAGTTTACTATGTATGCCTATGCGAAATAAAGTGTTCTGAGAAGCTTAAAATGAGGAAATAAGCGTTCTAAAATGCTTTAAAAATTCAAAGACATTTTTCAATGTTAACTAACGGCACGGTATCGGACCTTAATATTGACCTATAATTTTTAAATTGAACCACGTATTATATTACAGGGTAATAGTGTACCCTACCACAGGAAATAATTATAGGTCATTTAGGGGGTACTCAGCGTGACCCTAAATTTTACTATGTATGCTTATGCGAAATAGAGTGTTCTGAGAAGCTTAAAATGAAGAAATAAGCGTTCTAAAATGCTTTAAAAATTCAAAGACATCTTTCAATGGTTAACTAGCGCAAGGCGCAATATCAGACCTTAATATTGACCCATAATATTTAAATTGGACCTGGTATTATATTACAGGGTAATAGTGTACCCTACCACAGGAAATAATTATAGGTCAATTAGGGGGTACACTATGTATATTTTAAATAGTGCATTAAAACAAGGAAATACGAAGACACTTTTCTATGTTAACTAACGGCACGGTATCGGACCTTAATATTGACCTATAATTTTTAAATTGGACCACGTATTATATTACAGGGTTATAGTGTACCCTACCACAGGAAATAATTATAGGTCAATAAAGGGGGTACGCAGAATGACCCTAAAGTTTACTATGTATGCCTATGCGAAATAAAGTGTTCTGAGAAGCTTAAAATGAGGAAATAAGCGTTCTAAAATGCTTTAAAAATTCAAAGACATTTTTCTATGCTAACTAACGGCACGGTATCGGACCTTAATATTGACCTATAATTTTTAAATTGGACCACCTATTATATTTCAGGGTAATAGTGTACCCTACCACAGGAAATAATTATAGGTCAATTAGGGGGTACACAGCGTGACCCTAAAGTTTACTATGTATGCCTATGCGAAATAAAATGTTCTGAGAAGCTTAAAATGAAGAAATAAGCGTTCTAAAATGCTTTAAAAATTCAAAGACATCTTTCAATGGTTAACTAACGCAAGGCGCAATATCAAACCTTAATATTGACCCATAATATTTAAATTGAACCAGGTATTGTATTACAGGGTAATAGTGTACCCTACCACAGGAAATAATTATAGGTCAATTAGGGGGTACACTATGTATATTTTAAATAGTGCATTAAAACAAGGAAATACGAAGACATTTTTCAATGTTAACTAACGGCACGGTATAGGAACTTAATATTGACCTATAATTTTTAAATTGGACCACGTATTATATTACAGGGTAATAGTGTACCCTACCACAGGAAATAATTATAGGTCATTTAGGGGGTACACAGCGTGACCCTAAATTTTACTATGTATGCCTATGCGAAATAGAGTGTTCTGAGAAGCTTAAAATGAAGAAATAAGCGTTCTAAAATGCTTTAAAAATTCAAAGACATCTTTCAATGGTTAACTAACGCAAGGCGCAATATCAGACCTTAATATTGACCCATAATATTTAAATTAGACCAGGTATTATATTACAGGGTAATAGTGTACCCTTCCAAAGGAAATAATTATAGGTCAATTAGGGGGTACACAGCGTGACCCTAAAGTTTACTATGTATGCCTATGCGAAATAAAGTGTTCTGAGAAGCTTAAAATGTGGAAATAAGCGTTCTAAAATGCTTTAAAAATTCAAAGACATTTTTCTATGTTAACTAACGGCACGGTATCGGACCTTAATATTGACCTATAATTTTTAAATTGGACCACGTATTATATTACAGGGTAATAGTGTACCCTACCACAGGATATAATTATAGGTCATTTAGGGGGTACACAGCGTGACCCTAAATTTTACTATGTATGCCTATGCGAAATAGAGTGTTCTGAGATGCTTAAAATGAAGAAATAAGCGTTCTAAAATGCTTTAAAAATTCAAAGACATCTTTCAATGGTTAACTAACGCAAGGCGCAATATCAGACCTTAATATTGATCCATAATATTTAAATTGGACGAGGTATTATATTACAGGGTATTAGTGTACCCTACCACAGGAAATAATTATAGGTCAATTAGGGGGTACACTATGTATATTTTAAATACTGCATTAAAACAAGGAAATACGAAGACACTTTTCTATGTTAACTAACGGCACGGTATCGGACCTTAATATTGACCTATAATTTTTAAATTGGACCACGTATTATATTACAGGGTTATAGTGTACCCTACCACAGGAAATAATTATAGATCAATTAGGGGGTACACAGAGAGACCCTAAATTTTACTATGTATGCCTATGCGAAATAAAGTGTTCTGAGAAGCTTAAAATGAGGAAATAAGCGTTCTAAAATGCTTTAAAAATTCAAAGACATTTTTCAATGTTAACTAACGGCACGGTATCGGACCTTAATATTGACCTATAATTTTTAAATTGGACCACGTATTATATTACAGGGTAATAGTGTACCCTACCACAGTAAATAATTATAGGTCATTTAGGGGGTACACAGCGTGACCCTAAATTTTACTATGTATGCTTATGCGAAATAGAGTGTTCTGAGAAGCTTAAAATGAAGAAATAAGCGTTCTAAAATGCTTTAAAAATTCAAAGACATCTTTCAATGGTTAACTAGCGCAAGGCGCAATATCAGACCTTAATATTGATCCATAATATTTAAATTGGACGAGGTATTATATTACAAGGTATTAGTGTACCCTACCACAGGAAATAATTATAGGTCATTTAGGGGGTACACAGCGTGACCCTAAATTTTACAATGTATGCCTATGCGAAATAGAGTGTTCTGAGAAGCTTAAAATGAAGAAATAAGCGTTCTAAAATGCTTTAAAAATTCAAAGACATCTTTCAATGGTTAACTAACGCAAGGCGCAATATCAGACCTTAATATTGACCCATAATATTTAAATTGGACCAGGTATTATATTACAGGGTAATAGTGTACCCTTCCAAAGGAAATAATTATAGGTCAATTAGGGGGTACACAGCGTGACCCTAAATTTTACTATGTATGCCTATGCGAAATAGAGTGTTCTGAGATGCTTAAAATGAAGAAATAAGCGTTCAAAAATGCTTTAAAAATTCAAAGACATCTTTCAATGGTTAACTAACGCAAGGCGCAATATCAGACCTTAATATTGACCCATAATATTTAAATTGGACCAGGTATTATATTACAGGGTAATAGTGTACCCTACCACAGGAAATAATTATAGCTCAATTAGGGGGTACACTATGTATATTTTAAATAGTGCATTAAAACAAGGAAATACGAAGACACTTTTCTATGTTAACTAACGGCACGGTATCGGACCTTAATATTGACCTATAATTTTTAAATTGGACCACGTATTATATTACAGGGTTATAGTGTACCCTACCACAGGAAATAATTATAGGTCAATTAGGGGGTACGCAGAGTGACCCTAAAGTTTACTATGTATGCCTATGCGAAATAAAGTGTTCTGAGAAGCTTAAAATGAGGAAATAAGCGTTCTAAAATGCTTTAAAAATTCAAAGACATTTTTCTATGCTAACTAACGGCACGGTATCGGACCTTAATATTGACCTATAATTTTTAAATTGGACCACCTATTATATTTCAGGGTAATAGTGTACCCTACCACAGGAAATAATTATACGTCAATTAGGGGGTACACAGCGTGACCCTAAAGTTTACTATGTATGCCTATGCGAAATAAAGTGTTCTGAGAAGCTTAAAATGAAGAAATTAGCGTTCTAAAATGCTTTAAAAATTCAAAGACATCTTTCAATGGTTAACTAACGCAAGGCGCAATATCAAACCTTAATATTGACCCATAATATTTAAATTGAACCAGGTATTGTATTACAGGGTAATAGTGTACCCTACCACAGGAAATAATTATAGGTCAATTAGGGGGTACACTATGTATATTTTAAATAGTGCATTAAAACAAGGAAATACGAAGACATTTTTCAATGTTAACTAACGGCACGGTATAGGAACTTAATATTGACCTATAATTTTTAAATTGGACCACGTATTATATTACAGGGTAATAGTGTACCCTACCACAGGAAATAATTATAGGTCATTTAGGGGGTACACAGCGTGACCCTAAATTTTACTATGTATGCCTATGCGAAATAGAGTGTTCTGAGAAGCTTAAAATGAAGAAATAAGCGTTCTAAAATGCTTTAAAAATTCAAAGACATCTTTCAATGGTTAACTAACGCAAGGCGCAATATCAGACATTAATATTGACCCATAATATTTAAATTGGACCAGGTATTATATTACAGGGTAATAGTGTACCCTTCCAAAGGAAATAATTATAGGTCAATTAGGGGATACACAGCGTGACCCTAAAGTTTACTATGTATGCCTATGCGAAATAAAGTGTTCTGAGAAGCTTAAAATGTGGAAATAAGCGTTCTAAAATGCTTTAAAAATTCAAAGACATTTTTCTATGTTAACTAACGGCACGGTATCGGACCTTAATATTGACCTATAATTTTTAAATTGAACCACGTATTATATTACAGGGTAATAGTGTACCCTACCACAGGATATAATTATAGGTCATTTAGGGGGTACACAGCGTGACCCTAAATTTTACTATGTATGCCTATGCGAAATAGAGTGTTCTGAGATGCTTAAAATGAAGAAATAAGCGTTCTAAAATGCTTTAAAAATTCAAAAACATCTTTCAATGGTTAACTAACGCAAGGCGCAATATCAGACCTTAATATTGATCCATAATATTTAAATTGGACGAGGTATTATATTACAGGGTATTAGTGTACCCTACCACAGGAAATAATTATAGGTCAATTAGGGGGTACACTATGTATATTTTAAATACTGCATTAAAACAAGGAAATACGAAGACACTTTTCTATGTTAACTAACGGCACGGTATCGGACCTTAATATTGACCTATAATTTTTAAATTGGACCACGTATTATATTACAGGGTTATAGTGTACCCTACCACAGGAAATAATTATAGATCAATTAGGGGGTACACAGAGAGACCCTAAATTTTACTATGTATGCCTATGCGAAATAAAGTGTTCTGAGAAGCTTAAAATGAGGAAATAAGCGTTCTAAAATGCTTTAAAAATTCAAAGACATTTTTCAATGTTAACTAACGTCACGGTATCGGACCTTAATATTGACCTATAATTTTTAAATTGGACCACGTATTATATTACAGGGTTATAGTGTACCCTACCGCAGGAAATAATTATAGGTCATTTAGGGGGTACACAGCGTGACCCTAAATTTTACTATGTATGCCTATGCGAAATAGAGTGTTCTGAGAAGCTTAAAATGAAGAAATAAGCGTTCTAAAATGCTTTAAAAATTCAAAGACATCTTTCAATGGTTAACTAACGCAAGGCGCAATATCAGACCTTAATATTGACCCATAATATTTAAATTGGACCAGGTATTATATTACAGGGTAATAGTGTACCCCACCAAAGGAAATAATTATAGGTCATTTAGGGGGTACACAGCGTGACCCTAAAGTTTACTATGTATGCCTATGCGAAATAAAGTGTTCTGAGAAGCTTAAAATGAGGAAATAAGCGTTCTAAAATGCTTTAAAAATTCAAAGACATTTTTCTATGTTAACTAACGGCACGGTATCGGACCTTAATATTGACCTATAATTTTTAAATTGGACCACCTATTATATTACAGGGTAATAGTGTACCCTACCACAGGAAATAATTATAGGTCAATTAGGGGGTACACAGAGTGAACCTAAAGTTTACTATATATGCCTATGCGAAATAGAGTGTTCTGAGATGCTTAAAATGAAGAAATAAGCGTTCTAAAATGCTTTGAAAATTCAAAGACATCTTTCAATGGTTAACTAGCGCAAGGCGCAATATCAGACCTTAAAATTGACCCATAATATTTAAATTGGACCAGGTATTATATTACAGGGTAATAGTGTACCCTACCACAGGAAATAATTATAGGTCAATTAGGGGGGACACTATGTATATTTTAAATAGTGCATTAAAACAAGGAAATACGAAGACACTTTTCTATGTTAACTAACGGCACGGTATCGGACCTTAATATTGACCTATAATTTTTAAATTGGACCACGTATTATATTATAGGGTAATAGTGTACCCTACCACAGGAAATAATTATAGGTCAATTAGAGGGTACACAACGTGACCCTAAAGTTTACTATGTATGCCTATGCGAAATAGAGTGTTCTGAGAAGCTTAAAATGAAGAAATTAGCGTTCTAAAATGCTTTAAAAATTCAAAGACATCTTTCAATGGTCAACTAACGCAAGGCGCAATATCAGACCTTAATATTGACCCATAATATTTGAATTGGACCAGGTATTATATTACAGGGTATTAGTGTACCCTACCACAGGAAATAATTATAGGTCAATTAGGGGGTACACTATGTATATTTTAAATACTGCATTAAAACAAGGAAATACGAAGACACTTTTCTATGTTAACTAACGGCACGGTATCGGACCTTAATATTGACCTATAATTTTTAAATTGGACCACGTATTATATTACAGGGTTATAGTGTACCCTACCACAGGAAATAATTATAGGTCAATTAGGGGGTACGCAGAGTGACCCTAAAGTTTACTAAGTATGCCTATGCGAAATAAAGTGTTCTGAGAAGCTTAAAATGAGGAAATAAGCGTTCTAAAATGCTTTAAAAATTCAATGACATTTTTCTATGCTAACTAACGGCACGGTATCGGACCTTAATATTGACCTATAATTTTTAAATTGGACCACCTATTATATTACAGGGTAATAGTGTACCTTACCACAGGAAATAATTATAGGTCAATTAGGGGGTACACAGCGTGACCCTAAAGTTTACTATGTTTGCCTATGCGAAATAAAGTGTTCTGAGAAGCTTAAAATGAAGAAATAAGCGTTCTAAAATGCTTTAAAAATTCAAAGACATCTTTCAATGGTTAACTAACGCAAGGCGCAATATCAAACCTTAATATTGACCCATAATATTTAAATTGAACCAGGTATTGTATTACAGGGTAATAGTGTACCCTACCGGAAATAATTATAGGTCAATTAGGGGGTACACTATGTATTTTTTAAATAGTGCATTAAAACAAGGAAATACGAAGACATTTTTCAATGTTAACTAACGGCACGGTATCGGAACTTAATATTGACCTATAATTTTTAAATTGGACCACGTATTATATTACAGGGTAATAGTGTGCCCTACCACAGGAAATAATTATAGGTCATTTAGGGGGTACACAGCGTGACCCTAAATTTTACTATGTATGCCTATGCGAAATAGAGTGTTCTGAGAAGCTTAAAATGAAGAAATTAGCGTTCTAAAATGCTTTAAAAATTCAAAGACATCTTTCAATGGTTAACTAACGCAAGGGGCAATATCAGACCTTAATATTGACCCATAATATTTGAATTGGACCAGGTATTATATTACGGGGTAATAGTGTACCCTACCACAGGAAATAATTATAGGTCAATTAGGGGGTAACACTATGTATATTTTAAATAGTGCATTAAAACAAGGAAATACGAAGACACTTTTCTATGTTAACTAACGGCCCGGTATCGGACCTTAATATTGACCTATAATTTTTAAATTGGACCACGTATTATATTACAGGGCAATAGTGTACCCTACCACAGGAAATAATTATAGGTCATTTAGGGGGTACACAGCGTGACCCTAAATTTTACTATGTATGCCTATGCGAAATAGAGTGTTCTGAGATGCTTAAAATGAAGAAATAAGCGTTCTAAAATGCTTTAAAAATTCAAAGACATCTTCCAATGGTTAACTAACGCAAGGCGCAATATCAGACCTTAATATTGACCCATAATATTTAAATTGGACCAGGTATTATATTACAGGGTAATAGTGTACCCTACCACAGGAAATAATTATAGGTCAATTAGGGGGTACACTATGTATATTTTAAATAGTGCATTAAAACAAGGAAATACGAAGACACTTTTCTATGTTAACTAACGGCACGGTATCGGACCTTAATATTGACCTATAATTTTTAAACTGGACCACGTATTATATTACAGGGTTATAGTGTACCCTAAAACAGGAAATAATTATAGGTCAATTAGGGGGTACACAGAGTGACCCTAAAGTTTACTATGTATGCCTATGCGAAATAAAGTGTTCTGAGAAGCTTAAAATGAGGAAATAAGCGTTCTAAAATGCTTTAAAAATTCAAAGACATTTTTCTATGTTAACTAACGGCACGGTATCGGACCTTAATATTGACCTATAATTTTTAAATTGGACCACCTATTATATTACAGGGTAATAGTGTACCCTACCACAGGAAATACTTATAGGTCATTTAGGGGGTACACTATGTATATTTTAAATAGTGCATTAAAACAAGGAAATACGAAGACACTTTTCTATGTTAACTAACGGCACGGTATCGGACCTTAATATTGACCTATAATTTTTAAATTGTACCACGTATTATATTACAGGGTAATAGTGTACCTTACCACAGGAAATAATTATAGGTCAATTAGGTGGTACACAGCGTGACCCTAAAATTTACTATGTATGCCTATGCGAAATAGAGTGTTCTGAGAAGCTTAAAATGAAGAAATAAGCGTTCTAAAATGCTTTAAAAATTCAAAGACATCTTTCAATGGTTAACTAACGCAAGGCGCAATATCAAACCTTAATATTGACCCATAATATTTAAATTGAACCAGGTATTGTATTACAGGGTAATAGTGTACCCTACCACAGGAAATAATTATAGGTCAATTAGGGGGTACACTATGTATATTTTAAATAGTGCATTAAAACAAGGAAATACGAAGACATTTTTCAATGTTAACTAACGGCACGGTATCGGAACTTAATATTGACCTATAATTTTTAAATTGGACCACGTATTATATTACAGGGTAATAGTGTACCCTACCACAGGAAATAATTATAGGTCATTTAGGGGGTACACAGCGTGACCCTAAATTTTACTATGTATGCCTATGCGAAATAAAGTGTTCTGAGAAGCTTAAAATGAGGAAATAAGCGTTCTAAAATGCTTTAAAAATTCAAAGACATTTTTCTATGTTAACTAACGGCACGGTATCGGACCTTAATATTGACCTATAATTTTTAAATTGGACCACCTATTATATTACAGGGTAATAGTGTACCCTACCAGAGGAAATAATTATAGGTCAATTAGGGGGTACACAGAGTGACCCTAAAGTTTACTATGTATGCCTATGCGAAATAGAGTGTTCTGAGATGCTTAAAATGAAGAAATAAGCGTTCTAAAATGCTTTAAAAATTCAAAGACATCTTTCAATGGTTAACTAACGCAAAGCGCAATATCAGACCTTAATATTGACCCATAATATTTAAATTGGACCAGGTATTATATTACAGGGTAATAGTGTACCCTACCACAGGAAATAATTATAGGTCAATTAGGGGGTACACTATGTATATTTTAAATAGTGCATTAAAACAAGGAAATACGAAGACACTTTTCTATGTTAACTAACGGCACGGTATCGGACCTTAATAGTGACCTATAATTTTTAAGTTGGACCACGTATTATATTACAGGGTAATAGTGTACCCTACCACAGGAAATAATTATAGGTCATTTAGGGGGTACACAGCGTGACCCTAAATTTTACTATGTATGCCTATGCGAAATAGAGTGTTCTGAGATGCTTAAAATGAAGAAATAAGCGTTCTAAAATGCTTTAAAAATTCAAAGACATCTTTCAATGGTTAACTAACGCAAGGCGCAATATCAGACCTTAATATTGACCCATAATATTTAAATTGGACCAGGTATTATATTACAGGGTAATAGTGTACCCTACCACAGGAAATAATTATAGGTCAATAAGGGGTACACTATGTATATTTTAAATAGTGCATTAAAACAAGGAAATACGAAGACACTTTTCTATGTTAACTAACGGCACGGTATCGGACCTTAATATTGACCTATAATTTTTAAATTGGACCACGTATTATATTACAGGGTTATAGTGTACCCTACCACAGGAAATAATTATAGGTCAATTAAGGGGTACGCAGAGTGACCCTAAAGTTTACTAAGTATGCCTATGCGAAATAAAGTGTTCTGAGAAGCTTAAAATGAGGAAATAAGCGTTCTAAAATGCTTTAAAAATTCAATGACATTTTTCTATGCTAACTAACGGCACGGTATCGGACCTTAATATTGACCTATAATTTTTAAATTGGACCACCTATTATATTACAGGGTAATAGTGTACCTTACCACAGGAAATAATTATAGGTCAATTAGGGGGTACACAGCGTGACCCTAAAGTTTACTATGTATGCCTATGCGAAATAAAGTGCTCTGAGAAGTTTAAAATGAAGAAATAAGCGTTCTAAAATGCTTTAAAAATTCAAAGACATCTTTCAATGGTTAACTAACGCAAGGCGCAATATCAAACCTTAATATTGACCCATAATATTTAAATTGAACCAGGTATTGTATTACAGGGTAATAGTGTACCCTACCACAGGAAATAATTATAGGTCAATTAGGGGGTACACTATGTATATTTTAAATAATGCATTAAAACCAGGAAATACGAAGACACTTTTCTATGTTAACTAACGGCCCGGTATCGGACCTTAATATTGACCTATAATTTTTAAATTGGACCACGTATTATATTACAGGGTAATAGTGTACCCTACCACAGGAAATAATTATAGGTCATTTAGGGGGTACACAGCGTGACCCTAAATTTTACTATGTATGCCTATGCGAAATAGAGTGTTCTGAGATGCTTAAAATGAAGAAATAAGCGTTCTAAAATGCTTTAAAAATTCAAAGACATCTTTCAATGGTTAACTAACGCAAGGCGCAATATCAGACCTTAATATTGACCCATAATATTTAAATTGGACCAGGTATTATATTACAGGGTAATAGTGTACCCTACCACAGGAAATAATTATAGGTCAATAAGGGGTACACTATGTATATTTTAAATAGTGCATTAAAACAAGGAAATACGAAGACACTTTTCTATGTTAACTAACGGCACGGTATCGGACCTTAATATTGACCTATAATTTTTAAATTGGACCACGTATTATATTACAGGGTTATAGTGTACCCTACCACAGGAAATAATTATAGGTCAATTAAGGGGTACGCAGAGTGACCCTAAAATTTACTAAGTATGCCTATGCGAAATAAAGTGTTCTGAGAAGCTTAAAATGAGGAAATAAGCGTTCTAAAATGCTTTAAAAATTCAATGACATTTTTCTATGCTAACTAACGGCACGGTATCGGACCTTAATATTGACCTATAATTTTTAAATTGGACCACCTATTATATTACAGGGTAATAGTGTACCTTACCACAGGAAATAATTATAGGTCAATTAGGGGGTACACAGCGTGACCCTAAAGTTTACTATGTATGCCTATGCGAAATAAAGTGCTCTGAGAAGTTTAAAATGAAGAAATAAGCGTTCTAAAATGCTTTAAAAATTCAAAGACATCTTTCAATGGTTAACTAACGCAAGGCGCAATATCAAACCTTAATATTGACCCATAATATTTAAATTGAACCAGGTATTGTATTACAGGGTAATAGTGTACCCTACCACAGGAAATAATTATAGGTCAATTAGGGGGTACACTATGTATATTTTAAATAATGCATTAAAACCAGGAAATACGAAGACACTTTTCTATGTTAACTAACGGCCCGGTATCGGACCTTAATATTGACCTATAATTTTTAAATTGGACCACGTATTATATTACAGGGTAATAGTGTACCCTACCACAGGAAATAATTATAGGTCATTTAGGGGGTACACAGCGTGACCCTAAATTTTACTATGTATGCCTATGCGAAATAGAGTGTTCTGAGATGCTTAAAATGAAGAAATAAGCGTTCTAAAATGCTTTAAAAATTCAAAGACATCTTTCAATGGTTAACTAACGCAAGGCGCAATATCAGACCTTAATATTGACCCATAATATTTAAATTGGACCAGGTATTATATTACAGGGTAATAGTGTACCCTACCACAGGAAATAATTATAGGTCAATAAGGGGTACACTATGTATATTTTAAATAGTGCATTAAAACAAGGAAATACGAAGACACTTTTCTATGTTAACTAACGGCACGGTATCGGACCTTAATATTGACCTATAATTTTTAAATTGGACCACGTATTATATTACAGGGTTATAGTGTACCCTACCACAGGAAATAATTATAGGTCAATTAAGGGGTACGCAGAGTGACCCTAAAGTTTACTAAGTATGCCTATGCGAAATAAAGTGTTCTGAGAAGCTTAAAATGAGGAAATAAGCGTTCTAAAATGCTTTAAAAATTCAATGACATTTTTCTATGCTAACTAACGGCACGGTATCGGACCTTAATATTGACCTATAATTTTTAAATTGGACCACGTATTATATTACAGGGTAATAGTGTACCCTACCACAGGAAATAATTATAGGTCAATTAGGGGGTACACAGCGTGACCCTAAAGTTTACTATGTATGCCTATGCGAAATAAAGTGTTCTGAGAAGCTTAAAATGAAGAAATAAGCGTTCTAAAATGCTTTAAAAATTCAAAGACATCTTTCAATGGTTAACTAACGCAAGGCGCAATATCAAACCTTAATATTGACCCATAATATTTAAATTGAACCAGGTATTGTATTACAGGGTAATAGTGTACCCTACCACAGGAAATAATTATAGGTCAATTAGGGGGTACACTATGTATTTTTTAAATAGTGCATTAAAACAAGGAAATACGAAGACATTTTTCAATGTTAACTAACGGCACGGAATCGGAACTTAATATTGACCTATAATTTTTAAATTGGACCACGTATTATATTACAGGGTAATAGTGTGCCCTACCACAGGAAATAATTATAGGTCATTTAGGGGGAACACAGCGTGACCCTAAATTTTACTATGTATGCCTATGCGAAATAGAGTGTTCTGAGAAGCTTAAAATGAAGAAATAAGCGTTCTAAAATGCTTTAAAAATTCAAAGACATCTTTCAATGGTTAACTAACGCAAGGCGCAATATCAGACCTTAATATTGACCCATAATATTTAAATTGGACCAGGTATTATATTACAGGGTAATAGTGTACCCCACCAAAGGAAATAATTATAGGTCATTTAGGGGGTACACTATGTATATTTTAAATAGTGCATTAAAACAAGGAAATACGAAGACACTTTTCTATGTTAACTAACGGCACGGTATCGGACCTTAATATTGACCTATAATTTTTAAATTGGACCACGTATTATATTACAGAGTTATAGTGTACCCTACCACAGGAAATAATTATAGGTCAATTAGGGGGTACGCAGAGTGACCCTAAAGTTTACTATGTATGCCTATGCGAAATAAAGTGTTCTGAGAAGCTTAAAATGAGGAAATAAGCGTTCTAAAATACTTTAAAAATTCAAAGACATTTTTCTATGTTAACTAACGGCACGGTATCGGACCTTAATATTGACCTATAATTTTTAAATTGGACCACCTATTATATTACAGGGTAATAGTGTACCCTACCACAGGAAATAATTATAGGTCATTTAGGGGGTACACTATGTATATTTTAAATAGTGCATTAAAACAAGGAAATACGAAGACACTTTTCTATGTTAACTAACGGCACGGTATCGGACCTTAATATTGACCTATAATTTTTAAATTGTACCACGTATTATATTACATGGTAATAGTGTACCTTACCACAGGAAATAATTATAGGTCAATTAGGTGGTACACAGCGTGACCCTAAAATTTACTATGTATGCCTATGCGAAATAGATTGTTCTGAGAAGCTTAAAATGAAGAAATAAGCGTTCTAAAATGCTTTAAAAATTCAAAGACATCTTTCAATGGTTAACTAACGCAAGGCGCAATATCAAACCTTAATATTGACCCATAATATTTAAATTGAACCAGGTATTGTATTACAGGGTAATAGTGTACCCTACCACAGGAAATAATTATAGGTCAATTAGGGGGTACACTATGTATATTTTAAATAGTGCATTAAATCAAGGAAATACGAAGACATTTTTCAATGTTAACTAACGGCACGGTATCGGAACTTAATATTGACCTATAATTTTTAAATTGGACCACGTATTATATTACAGGGTAATAGTGTACCCTACCACAGGAAATAATTATAGGTCATTTAGGGGGTACACAGCGTGACCCTAAATTTTACTATGTATGCCTATGCGAAATAAAGTGTTCTGAGAAGCTTAAAATGAGGAAATAAGCGTTCTAAAATGCTTTAAAAATTCAAAGACATTTTTCTATGTTAACTAACGGCACGGTATCGGACCTTAATATTGACCTATAATTTTTAAATTGGACCACGTATTATATTACAGGGTAATAGTGTACCCTACCACAGGAAATAATTATAGGTCAATTAGGGGGTACACAGCGTGACCCTAAAGTTTACTATGTATGCCTATGCGAAATAAAGTGTTCTGAGAAGCTTAAAATGAAGAAATAAGCGTTCTAAAATGCTTTAAAAATTCAAAGACATCTTTCAATGGTTAACTAACGCAAGGCGCAATATCAAACCTTAATATTGACCCATAATATTTAAATTGAACCAGGTAATGTATTACAGGGTAATAGTGTACCCTACCACAGGAAATAATTATAGGTCATTTAGGGGGTACACAATGTATATTTTAAATAGTGCATTAAAACAAGGAAA
This sequence comes from Parasteatoda tepidariorum, assembly GCF_982258835.1. NCBI lineage: Eukaryota > Metazoa > Arthropoda > Arachnida > Araneae > Theridiidae > Parasteatoda > Parasteatoda tepidariorum. The sequence goes on along the minus strand of NW_028257392.1, from coordinate 148,963 downwards.
TACGAAGACACTTTTCTATGTTAACTAACGGCACGGTATCGGACCTTAATATTGACCTATAATTTTTAAATTGTACCACGTATTATATTACAGGGTTATAGTGTACCCTACCACAGGAAATAATTATAGGTCAATTAGGGGGTACACAGAGTGACCCTAAAGTTTACTATATATGCCTATGCGAAATAGAGTGTTCTGAGATGCTTAAAATGAAGAAATAAGCGTTCTAAAATGCTTTAAAAATTCAAAAACATCTTTCAATGGTTAACTAACGCAAGGCGCAATATCAGACCTTAATATTGACCCATAATATTTAAATTGGACCAGGTATTATATTACAGGGTAATAGTGTACCCTACCACAGGAAATAATTATAGGTCAATTAGGGGGTACACTATGTATATTTTAAATAGTGCATTAAAACAAGGAAATACGAAGACACTTTTCTATGTTAACTAACGGCACGGTATCGGACCTTAATATTGACCTATAATTTTTAAACTGGACCACGTATTATATTACAGGGTTATAGTGTACCCTACCACAGGAAATAATTATATGTCAATTAGGGGGTACACAGAGTGACCCTAAAGTTTACTATGTATGCCTATGCGAAATAAAGTGTTCTGAGAAGCTTAAAATGAGGAAATAAGCGTTCTAAAATGCTTTAAAAATTCAAAGACATTTTTCTATGTTAACTAACGGCACGGTATCGGACCTTAATATTGACCTATAAATTTTAAATTGGACCACCTATTATATTACAGGGTAATAGTGTACCCTACCACAGGAAATAATTATAGGTCATTTAGGGGGTACACTATGTATATTTTAAATAGTGCATTAAAACAAGGAAATACGAAGACACTTTTCTATGTTAACTAACGGCACGGTATCGGACCTTAATATTGACCTATAATTTTTAAATTGTACCACGTATTATATTACAGGGTAATAGTGTACCCTACCACAGGAAATAATTATAGGTCAATTAGGGGGTACACAGCGTGACCCTAAAGTTTACTATGTATGCCTATGCGAAATAAAGTGTTCTGAGAAGCTTAAAATGAAGAAATAAGCGTTCTAAAATGCTTTAAAAATTCAAAGACATCTTTCAATGGTTAACTAACGCAAGGCGCAATATCAAACCTTAATATTGACCCATAATATTTAAATTGAACCAGGTATTGTATTACAGGGTAATAGTGTACCCTACCACAGGAAATAATTATAGGTCAATTAGGGGGTACACTATGTATTTTTTAAATAGTGCATTAAAACAGGGAAATACGAAGACATTTTTCAATGTTAACTAACGGCACGTTATCGGAACTTAATATTGACCTATAATTTTTAAATTGGACCACGTATTATATTACAGGGTAATAGTGTGCCATACCACAGGAAATAATTATAGGTCATTTAGGGGGTACACAGCGTGACCCTAAATTTTACTATGTATGCCTAAGCGAAATAGAGTGTTCTGAGAAGCTTAAAATGAAGAAATAAGCGTTCTAAAATGCTTTAAAAATTCAAAGACATCTTTCAATGGTTAACTAACGCAAGGCGCAATATCAGACCTTAATATTGACCCATAATATTTAAATTGGACCAGGTATTATATTACAGGGTAAAAGTGTACCCCACCAAAGGAAATAATTATAGGTCATTTAGGGGGTACACAGCGTGACCCTAAAGTTTACTATGTATGCCTATGCGAAATAAAGTGTTCTGAGAAGCTTAAAATGAGGAAATAAGCGTTCTAAAATGCTTTAAAAATTCAAAGACATTTTTCTATGTTAACTAACGGCACGGTATCGGACCTTAATATTGACCTATAATTTTTAAATTGGACCACCTATTATATTACAGGGTAATAGTGTACCCTACCACAGGAAATAATTATAGGTCAATTAGGGGGTACACAGAGTGACCCTAAAGTTTACTATATATGCCTATGCGAAATAGAGTGTTCTGAGATGCTTAAAATGAAGAAATAAGCGTTCTAAAATGCTTTAAAAATTCAAAAACATCTTTCAATGGTTAACTAACGCAAGGCGCAATATCAGACCTTAATATTGACCCATAATATTTAAATTGGACCAGGTATTATATTACAGGGTAATAGTGTACCCTACCACAGGAAATAATTATAGGTTAATTAGGGGGTACACTATGTATATTTTAAATAGTGCATTAAAACAAGGAAATACGAAGACACTTTTCTATGTTAACTAACGGCACGGTATCGGACCTTAATATTGACCTATAATTTTTAAACTGGACCACGTATTATATTACAGGGTTATAGTGTACCCTACCACAGGAAATAATTATAGGTCAATTAGGGGATACACAGAGTGACCCTAAAGTTTACTATGTATGCCTATGCGAAATAAAGTGTTCTGAGAAGCTTAAAATGAGGAAATAAGCGTTCTAAAATGCTTTAAAAATTCAAAGACATTTTTCTATGTTAACTAACGGCACGGTATCGGACATTAATATTGACCTATAATTTTTAATATGGACCACCTATTATATTACAGGGTAATAGTGTACCCTACCAAAGGAAATAATTATAGGTCATTTAGGGGGTACACTATGTATATTTTAAATAGTGCATTAAAACAAGGAAATACGAAGACACTTTTCTATGTTAACTAACGGCACGGTATCGGACCTTAATATTGACCTATAATTTTTAAATTGTACCACGTATTATATTACAGGGTAATAGTGTACCTTACCACAGGAAATAATTATAGGTCAATTAGGTGGTACACAGCGTGACCCTAAAATTTACTATGTATGCCTATGCGAAATAGAGTGTTCTGAGAAGCTTAAAATGAAGAAATAAGCGTTCTAAAATGCTTTAAAAATTCAAAGACATCTTTCAATGGTTAACTAACGCAAGGCGCGATATCAGACCTTAATATGGAACCATAATATTTCAATTGGACCAGGTATTATATTACAGGGTAATAGTGTACTCTACAACAGGAAATAATTATAGGTCAATTAGGGGATACACTATGTATGTTTTAAATAGTGCATTAAAACAAGAAAATACGAAGACACTTTTCTATGTTAACTAACGGCACGGTATCGGACCTTAATATGGACCTATAATTTTTAAATTGGACCACGTATTATATTACAGGGTTATAGTGTACCCTACCACAGGAAATAATTATAGGTCAATTAGGGGGTACACAGAGTGACCCTAAAGTTTACTATGTATGCCTATGCGAAATAAAGTGTTCTGAGAAGCTTAAAATGAGAAAATAAGCGTTCTCAAATGCTTTAAAAATTCAAAGACATTTTTCTATGTTAACTAACGGCACGGTATCGGACCTTAATATTGACCTATAATTTTTAAATTGGACCACGTATTATATTACAGGGTAATAGTGTACCTTACCACAGGAAATAATTATAGGTCAATTAGGTGGTACACAGCGTGACCCTAAAATTTACTATGTATGCCTATGCGAAATAGATTGTTCTGAGAAGCTTAAAATGAAGAAATAAGCGTTCTAAAATGCTTTAAAAATACAAAGACATCTTTCAATGGTTAACTAACGCAAGGCGCAATATCAAACCTTAATATTGACCCATAATATTTAAATTGAACCAGGTATTGTATTACAGGGTAATAGTGTACCCTACCACAGGAAATAATTATAGGTCAATTAGGGGGTACACTATGTATATTTTAAATAGTGCATTAAATCAAGGAAATACGAAGACATTTTTCAATGTTAACTAACGGCACGGTATCGGAACTTAATATTGACCTATAATTTTTAAATTGGACCACGTATTATATTACAGGGTAATAGTGTACCCTACCACAGGAAATAATTATAGGTCATTTAGGGGGTACACAGCGTGACCCTAAATTTTACTATGTATGCCTATGCGAAATAAAGTGTTCTGAGAAGCTTAAAATGAGGAAATAAGCGTTCTAAAATGCTTTAAAAATTCAAAGACATTTTTCTATGTTAACTAACGGCACGGTATCGGACCTTAATATTGACCTATAATTTTTAAATTGGACCACGTATTATATTACAGGGTAATAGTGTACCCTACCACAGGAAATAATTATAGGTCAATTAGGGGGTACACAGCGTGACCCTAAAGTTTACTATGTATGCCTATGCGAAATAAAGTGTTCTGAGAAGCTTAAAATGAAGAAATAAGCGTTCTAAAATGCTTTAAAAATTCAAAGACATCTTTCAATGGTTAACTAACGCAAGGCGCAATATCAAACCTTAATATTGACCCATAATATTTAAATTCAACCAGGTATTGTATTACAGGGTAATAGTGTACCCTACCACAGGAAATAATTATAGGTCATTTAGGGGGTACACTATGTATATTTTAAATAGTGCATTAAAACAAGGAAATACGAAGACACTTTTCTATGTTAACTAACGGCACGGTATCGGACCTTAATATTGACCTATAATTTTTAAATTGTACCACGTATTATATTACAGGGTTATAGTGTACCCTACCACAGGAAATAATTATAGGTCAATTAGGGGGTACACAGAGTGACCCTAAAGTTTACTATATATGCCTATGCGAAATAGAGTGTTCTGAGATGCTTAAAATGAAGAAATAAGCGTTCTAAAATGCTTTAAAAATTCAAAAACATCTTTCAATGGTTAACTAACGCAAGGCGCAATATCAGACCTTAATATTGACCCATAATATTTAAATTGGACCAGGTATTATATTACAGGGTAATAGTGTACCCTACCACAGGAAATAATTATAGGTCAATTAGGGGGTACACTATGTATATTTTAAATAGTGCATTAAAACAAGGAAATACGAAGACACTTTTCTATGTTAACTAACGGCACGGTATCGGACCTTAATATTGACCTATAATTTTTAAACTGGACCACGTATTATATTACAGGGTTATAGTGTACCCTACCACAGGAAATAATTATATGTCAATTAGGGGGTACACAGAGTGACCCTAAAGTTTACAATGTATGCCTATGCGAAATAAAGTGTTCTGAGAAGCTTAAAATGAGGAAATAAGCGTTCTAAAATGCTTTAAAAATTCAAAGACATTTTTCTATGTTAACTAACGGCACGGTATCGGACCTTAATATTGACCTATAAATTTTAAATTGTACCACGTATTATATTACAGGGTAATAGTGTACCCTACCACAGGAAATAATTATAGGTCAATTAGGGGGTACACAGCGTGACCCTAAAGTTTACTATGTATGCCTATGCGAAATAAAGTGTTCTGAGAAGCTTAAAATGAAGAAATAAGCGTTCTAAAATGCTTTAAAAATTCAAAGACATCTTTCAATGGTTAACTAACGCAAGGCGCAATATCAAACCTTAATATTGACCCATAATATTTAAATTGAACCAGGTATTGTATTACAGGGTAATAGTGTACCCTACCACAGGAAATAATTATAGGTCAATTAGGGGGTACACTATGTATTTTTTAAATAGTGCATTAAAACAGGGAAATACGAAGACATTTTTCAATGTTAACTAACGGCACGTTATCGGAACTTAATATTGACCTATAATTTTTAAATTGGACCACGTATTATATTACAGGGTAATAGTGTGCCATACCACAGGAAATAATTATAGGTCATTTAGGGGGTACACAGCGTGACCCTAAATTTTACTATGTATGCCTAAGCGAAATAGAGTGTTCTGAGAAGCTTAAAATGAAGAAATAAGCGTTCTAAAATGCTTTAAAAATTCAAAGACATCTTTCAATGGTTAACTAACGCAAGGCGCAATATCAGACCTTAATATTGACCCATAATATTTAAATTGGACCAGGTATTATATTACAGGGTAATAGTGTACCCTACCACAGGAAATAATTATAGGTCAATTAGGGGGTACACAGAGTGACCCTAAAGTTTACTATATATGCCTATGCGAAATAGAGTGTTCTGAGATGCTTAAAATGAAGAAATAAGCGTTCTAAAATGCTTTAAAAATTCAAAAACATCTTTCAATGGTTAACTAACGCAAGGCGCAATATCAGACCTTAATATTGACCCATAATATTTAAATTGGACCAGGTATTATATTACAGGGTAATAGTGTACCCTACCACAGGAAATAATTATAGGTTAATTAGGGGGTACACTATGTATATTTTAAATAGTGCATTAAAACAAGGAAATACGAAGACACTTTTCTATGTTAACTAACGGCACGGTATCGGACCTTAATATTGACCTATAATTTTTAAACTGGACCACGTATTATATTACAGGGTTATAGTGTACCCTACCACAGGAAATAATTATAGGTCAATTAGGGGATACACAGAGTGACCCTAAAGTTTACTATGTATGCCTATGCGAAATAAAGTGTTCTGAGAAGCTTAAAATGAGGAAATAAGCGTTCTGAAATGCTTTAAAAATTCAAAGACATTTTTCTATGTTAACTAACGGCACGGTATCGGACCTTAATATTGACCTATAATTTTTAATATGGACCACCTATTATATTACAGGGTAATAGTGTACTCTACCAAAGGAAATAATTATAGGTCATTTAGGGGGTACACTATGTATATTTTAAATAGTGCATTAAAACAAGGAAATACGAAGACACTTTTCTATGTTAACTAACGGCACGGTATCGGACCTTAATATTGACCTATAATTTTTAAATTGTACCACGTATTATATTACAGGGTAATAGTGTACCTTACCACAGGAAATAATTATAGGTCAATTAGGTGGTACACAGCGTGACCCTAAAATTTACTATGTATGCCTATGCGAAATAGAGTGTTCTGAGAAGCTTAAAATGAAGAAATAAGCGTTCTAAAATGCTTTAAAAATTCAAAGACATCTTTCAATGGTTAACTAACGCAAGGCGCGATATCAGACCTTAATATGGAACCATAATATTTCAATTGGACCAGGTATTATATTACAGGGTAATAGTGTACTCTACAACAGGAAATAATTATAGGTCAATTAGGGGATACACTATGTATGTTTTAAATAGTGCATTAAAACAAGAAAATACGAAGACACTTTTCTATGTTAACTAACGGCACGGTATCGGACCTTAATATTGACCTATAATTTTTAAATTGGACCACGTATTATATTACAGGGTTATAGTGTACCCTACCACAGGAAATAATTATAGGTCAATTAGGGGGTACACAGAGTGACCCTAAAGTTTACTATGTATGCCTATGCGAAATAAAGTGTTCTGAGAAGCTTAAAATGAGAAAATAAGCGTTCTCAAATGCTTTAAAAATTCAAAGACATTTTTCTATGTTAACTAACGGCACGGTATCGGACCTTAATATTGACCTATAATTTTTAAATTGGACCACGTATTATATTACAGGGTAATAGTGTACCCTACCACAGGAAATAATTATAGGTCAATTAGGGGGTACACAGCGTGACCCTAAAGTTTACTATGTATGCCTATGCGAAATAAAGTGTTCTGAGAAGCTTAAAATGAAGAAATAAGCGTTCTAAAATGCTTTAAAAATTCAAAGACATCTTTCAATGGTTAACTAACGCAAGGCGCAATATCAAACCTTAATATTGACCCATAATATTTAAATTGAACCAGGTATTGTATTACAGGGTAATAGTGTACCCTACCACAGGAAATAATTATAGGTCAATTAGGGGGTACACTATGTATATTTTAAATAGTGCATTAAAACAAGGAAATACGAAGACATTTTTCAATGTTAACTAACGGCACGGTATCGTAACTTAATATTGACCTATAATTTTTAAATTGGACCACGTATTATATTACAGGGTAATAGTGTACCCTACCACAGGAAATAATTATAGGTCATTTAGGGGGTACACAACGTGACCCTAAATTTTACTATGTATGCCTATGCGAAATAGAGTGTTCTGAGAAGCTTAAAATGAAGAAATAAGCATTCTAAAATGCTTTAAAAATTCAAAGACATCTTTCAATGTTTAACTAACGCAAGTCGCAATATCAGACCTTAATATTGACCCATAAAATTTAAATTGGACCAGGTATTATATTACAGGGTAATAGTGTACCCTACCAAAGGAAATAATTATAGGTCAATTAGGGGGTGCACAGCGTGACCCTAAAGTTTACTATGTATGCCTATGCAAAATAAAGTGTTCTGAGAAGATTAAAATGAGGAAATAAGCGTTCTAAAATGCTTTCAAAATTCAAAGACATTTTTCTATGTTAACTAACGGCAAGGTATCGGACCTTAATATTGACCTATAATTTTTAAATTGGACCACGTATTATATTACAGGGTAATAGTGTACCCTAGAACAGGAAATAATTATAGGTCATTTAGGGGGTACACAGCGTGACCCTAAATTTTACTATGTATGCCTATGCGAAATAGAGTGTTCTGAGATGCTTAAAATGAAGAAATACGCGTTCTAAAATGCTTTAAAAATTCAAAGACATCTTCCAATGGTTAACTAACGCAAGGCGCTATATCAGACCTTAATATTGACCCATAATATTTAAATTGGACCAGGTATTATATTACAGGGTAATAGTGTACCCTACCACAGGAAATAATTATAGGTCAATTAGGGGGTACACTATGTATATTTTAAATAGTGCATTAAAACAAGGAAATACGAAGACACTTTTCTATGTTAACTAACGGCACGGTATCGGACCTTAATATTGACCTATAATTTTTAAATTGGACCAAGTATTATATTACAGGGTTATAGTGTACCCTACCACAGGAAATAATTATAGGTCAATTAGGGGGTACACAGAGTGACCCTAAAGTTTACTATATATGCCTATGCGAAATAGAGTGTTCTGAGATGCTTAAAATGAAGAAATAAGCGTTCTAAAATGCTTTAAAAATTCAAAAACATCTTTCAATGGTTAACTAACGCAAGGCGCAATATCAGACCTTAATATTGACCCATAATATTTAAATTGGACCAGGTATTATATTACAGGGTAATAGTGTACCCTACCACAGGAAATAATTATAGGTCAATTAGGGGGTACACTATGTATATTTTAAATAGTGCATTAAAACAAGGAAATACGAAGACACTTTTCTATGTTAACTAACGGCACGGTATCGAACCTTAATATTGACCTATAATTTTTAAACTGGACCACGTATTATATTACAGGGTTATAGTGCACCCTACCACAGGAAATAATTATAGGTCAATTAGGGGGTACACAGAGTGACCCTAAAGTTTACTATGTATGCCTATGCGAAATAAAGTGTTCTGAGAAGCTTAAAATGAGGAAATAAGCGTTCTAAAATGCTTTAAAAATTCAAAGACATTTTTCTATGTTAACTAACGGCACGGTATCGGACCTTAATATTGACCTATAATTTTTAAATTGGACCACGTATTATATTACAGGGTAATAGTGTACCCTACCACAGGAAATAATTATAGGTCATTTTGGGGGTACACAGCGTGACCCTAAATTTTACTATGTATGCCTATGCGAAATAGAGTGTTCTGAGATGCTTAAAATGAAGAAATAAGCGTTCTAAAATGCTTTAAAAATTCAAAGACATCTTTCAATGGTTAACTAACGCAAGACGCAATATCAGACCTTAATATTGACCCATAATATTTAAATTGGACCAGGTATTATATTACAGGGTAATAGTGTACCCTACCACAGGAAATAATTATAGGTCAATTAGGGGGTACACTATGTATATTTTAAATAGTGCATTAAAACAAGGAAATACGAAGACACTTTTCTATGTTAACTAACGGCACGGTATCGGACCTTAATATTGACCTATAATTTTTAAATTGGACCACGTATTATATTACTGGGTTATAATGTACCCTACCACAGGAAATAATTATAGGTCAATTAGGGGGTACGCAGAGTGACCCTAAAGTTTACTAAGTATGCCTATGCGAAATAAAGTGTTCTGAGAAGCTTAAAATGAGGAAATAAGCGTTCTAAAATGCTTTAAAAATTCAATGACATTTTTCTATGCTAACTAACGGCACGGTATCGGACCTTAATATTGACCTATAATTTTTAAATTGGACCACCTATTATATTACAGGGTAATAGTGTACCTTACCACAGGAAATAATTATAGGTCAATTAGGGGGTACACAGCGTAACCCTAAAGTTTACTATGTATGCCTATGCGAAATAGAGTGTTCTGAGAAGCTTAAAATGAAGAAATAAGCGTTCTAAAATGCTTTAAAAATTCAAAGACATCTTTCAATGGTTAACTAACGCAAGGCGCAATATCAGACCTTAATATTGACCCATAATATTTAAATTGGAACAGGTATTATATTACAGGGTAATAGTGTACCCCACCAAAGGAAATAATTATAGGTCATTTAGGGGGTACACAGCGTGACCCTAAAGTTTACTATGTATGCCTATGCGAAATAAAGTGTTCTGAGAAGCTTAAAATGAGGAAATAAGCGTTCTAAAATGCTTTAAAAATTCAAAGACATTTTTCTATGTTAACTAACGGCACGGTATCGGACCTTAATATTGACCTATAATTTTTAAATTGGACCACGTATTATATTACAGGGTAATAGTGTACCCTACCACAGGATATAATTATAGGTCATTTAGGGGGTACACAGCGTGACCCTAAATTTTACTATGTATGCCTATGCGAAATAGAGTGTTCTGAGATGCTTAAAATGAAGAAATAAGCGTTCTAAAATGCTTTAAAAATTCAAAGACATCTTTCAATGGTTAACTAACGCAAGGCGCAATATCAGACCTTAATATTGACCCATAATATTTAAATTGGAATAGGTATTATATTACAGGGTAATAGTGTACCCTACCACAGGAAATAATTATAGGTCAATTAGGGGGTACACTATGTATATTTTAAATAGTGCATTAAAACAAGGAAATACGAAGACACTTTTCTATGTTAACTAACGGCACGGTATCGGACCTTAATATTGACCTATAATTTTTAAATTGGACCACGTATTATATTACTGGGTTATAATGTACCCTACCACAGGAAATAATTATACGTCAATTAGGGGGTACACAGAGAGACCCTAAAGTTTACTATGTATGCCTATGCGAAATAAAGTGTTCTGAGAAGCTTAAAATGAGGAAATAAGCGTTCTAAAATGCTTTAAAAATTCAAAGACATTTTTCAATGTTAACTAACGGCACGGTATCGGACCTTAATATTGACCTATAATTTTTAAATTGGACCACGTATTATATTACAGGGTAATAGTGTACCCTACCACAGGAAATAATTATAGGTCAATTAGGGGGTACACTATGTATATTTTAAATAGTGCATTAAAACAAGGAAATACGAAGACACTTTTCTATGTTAACTAACGGCACGGTATCGGACCTTAATATTGACCTATAATTTTTAAATTGGACCACGTATTATATTACAGGGTTATAGTGTTTCCTACCACAGGAAATAATTATAGGTCAATTAGGGGGTACGCAGAGTGACCCTAAAGTTTACTAAGTATGCCTGTGCGAAATAAAGTGTTCTGAGAAGCTTAAAATGAGGAAATAAGCGTTCTAAAATGCTTTAAAAATTCAATGACATTTTTCTATGCTAACTAACGGCACGGTATCGGACCTTAATATTGACCTATAATTTTTAAATTGGACCACCTATTATATTACAGGGTAATAGTGTACCTTACCACAGGAAATAATTATAGGTCAATTAGGGGGTACACAGCGTGACCCTAAAGTTTACTATGTATGCCTATGCGAAATAGAGTGTTCTGAGAAGCTTAAAATGAAGAAATAAGCGTTCTAAAATGCTTTAAAAATTCAAAGACATCTTTCAATGGTTAACTAACGCAAGGCGCAATTTCAGACCTTAATATTGACCCATAATATTTAAATTGGAACAGGTATTATATTACAGGGTAATAGTGTACCCCACCAAAGGAAATAATTATAGGTCATTTAGGGGGTACACAGCGTGACCCTAAAGTGTACTATGTATGCCTATGCGAAATAAAGTGTTCTGAGAAGCTTAAAATGAGGAAATAAGCGTTTTAAAATGCTTTAAAAATTCAAAGACATTTTTCTATGTTAACTAACGGCACGGTATCGGACCTTAATATTGACCTATAATTTTTAAATTGGACCACGTATTATATTACAGGGTAATAGTGTACCCTACCACAGGATATAATTATAGGTCATTTAGGGGGTACACAGCGTGACCCTAAATTTTACTATGTATGCCTATGCGAAATAGAGTGTTCTGAGATGCTTAAAATGAAGAAATAAGCGTTCTAAAATGCTTTAAAAATTCAAAGACATCTTTCAATGGTTAACTAACGCAAGGCGCAATATCAGACCTTAATATTGACCCATAATATTTAAATTGGAATAGGTATTATATTACAGGGTAATAGTGTACCCTACCACAGGAAATAATTATAGGTCAATTAGGGGGTACACTATGTATATTTTAAATAGTGCATTAAAACAAGGAAATACGAAGACACTTTTCTATGTTAACTAACGGCACGGTATCGGACCTTAATATTGACCTATAATTTTTAAATTGGACCACGTATTATATTACTGGGTTATAATGTACCCTACCACAGGAAATAATTATAGGTCAATTAGGGGGTACACAGAGAGACCCTAAAGTTTAATATGTATGCCTATGCAAAATAAAGTGTTCTGAGAAGCTTAAAATGAGGAAATAAGCGTTCTAAAATGCTTTAAAAATTCAAAGACATCTTTCAATGGTTAACTAACGCAAGGCGCGATATCAGACCTTAATATGGAACCATATTATTTCAATTGGACCAGGTATTATATTACAGGGTAATAGTGTACCCTACAAGAGGAAATAATTATAGGTCAATTAGGGGGTACACTATGTATGTTTTAAATAGTGCATTAAAACAAGAAAATACGAAGACACTTTTCTATGTTAACTAACGGCACGGTATCGGACCTTAATATTGACCTATAATTTTTAAATTGGACCACGTATTATATTACAGGGTTATAGTGTACCCTACCACAGGAAATAATTATAGGTCAATTAGGGGGTACACAGAGTGACCCTAAAGTTTACTATGTATGCCTATGCGAAATAAAGTGTTCTGAGAAGCTTAAAATGAGGAAATAAGCGTTCTAAAATGCTTTAAAAATTCAAAGACATTTTTCTATGTTAACTAACGGCACGGTATCGGACCTTAATATTGACCTATAATTTTTAAATTGGACCACGTATTATATTACAGGGTAATAGTGTACCCTACCACAGGAAATAATTATAGGTCATTTAGGGGGTACACAGCGTGACCCTAAATTTTACTATGTATGCCTATGCGAAATAGAGTGTTCTGAGATGCTTAAAATGAAGAAATAAGCGTTCAAAAATGCTTTAAAAATTCAAAGACATCTTTCAATGGTTAACTAACGCAAGGCGCAATATCAGACCTTAATATTGACCCATAATATTTAAATTGGACCAGGTATTATATTACAGGGTAATAGTGTACCCTACCGCAGGAAATAATTATAGGTCAATTAGGGGGTACACTATGTATATTTTAAATAGTGCATTAAAACAAGGAAATACGAAGACACTTTTCTATGTTAACTAACGGCACGGTATCGGACCTTAATATTGACCTATAATTTTTAAATTGGACCACGTATTATATTACAGGGTTATAGTGTACCCTACCACAGGAAATAATTATAGGTCAATTAGGGGGTACGCAGAGTGACCCTAAAGTTTACTATGTATGCCTATGCGAAATGAAGTGTTCTGAGAAGCTTAAAATGAGGAAATAAGCGTTCTAAAATGCTTTAAAAATTCAAAGACATTTTTCTATGCGAACTAACGGCACGGTATCGGACCTTAATATTGACCTATAATTTTTAAATTGGACCACCTATTATATTACAGGGTAATAGTGTACCCTACCACAGGAAATAATTATAGGTCAATTACGGGGTACACAGCGTGACCCTAAAGTTTACTATGTATGCCTATGCGAAATAAAGTGTTCTGAGAAGCTTAAAATGAAGAAATAAGCGTTCTAAAATGCTTTAAAAATTCAAAGACATCTTTCAATGGTTAACTAACGCAAGGCGCAATATCAAACCTTAATATTGACCCATAATATTTAAATTGAACCAGGTATTGTATTACAGGGTAATAGTGTACCCTACCACAGGAAATAATTATAGGTCAATTAGGGGGTACACTATGTATATTTTAAATAGTGCATTAAAACAAGGAAATACGAAGACATTTTTCAATGTTAACTAACGGCACGGTATCGGAACTTAATATTGACCTATAATTTTTAAATTGGACCACGTATTATATTACAGGGTAATAGTGTACCCTACCACAGGAAATAATTATAGGTCATTTAGGGGGTACACAGCGTGACCCTAAATTTTACTATGTATGCCTATGCGAAATAAAGTGTTCTGAGAAGCTTAAAATGAGGAAATAAGCGTTCTAAAATGCTTTAAAAATTCAAAGACATTTTTCTATGTTAACTAACGGCACGGTATCGGACCTTAATATTGACCTATAATTTTTAAATTGGACCACCTATTATATTACAGGGTAATAGTGTACCCTACCACAGGATATAATTATAGGTCATATAGGGGGTTCACAGCGTGACCCTAAATTTTACTATGTATGCCTATGCGAAATAGAGTGTTCTGAGATGCTTAAAATGAAGAAATAAGCGTTCTAAAATGCTTTAAAAATTCAAAGACATCTTTCAATGGTTAACTAACTCAAGGCGCAATATCAGACCTTAATATTGACCCATAATATTTAAATTGGACCAGGTATTATATTACAGGGTAATAGTGTACCCTACCACAGGAAATAATTATAGGTCAATTAGGGGGTACACTATGTATATTTTAAATGGTGCATTAAAACAAGGAAATACGAAGACACTTTTCTATGTTAACTAACGGCACGGTATCGGACCTTAATATTGACCTATAATTTTTAAATTGGACCACGTATTATATTACAGTGTTATAGTGTACCCTACCTCAGGAAATAATTATAGGTCAATTAGGGGGTACACAGAGTGACCCTAAAGTTTACTATGTATGCCTATGCGAAATAAAGTGTTCTGAGAAGCTTAAAATGAGGAAATAAGCGTTCTAAAATGCTTTAAAAATTCAAAGACATCTTTCAATGGTTAACTAACGCAAGGCGCGATATCAGACCTTAATATGGAACCATATTATTTCAATTGGACCAGGTATTATATTACAGGGTAATAGTGTACCCTACAACAGGAAATAATTATAGGTCAATTAGGGGGTACACTATGTATGTTTTAAATAGTGCATTAAAACAAGAAAATACGAAGACACTTTTCTATGTTAACTAACGGCACGGTATCGGACCTTAATATTGACCTATAATTTTTAAATTGGACCACGTATTATATTACAGGGTTATAGTGTACCCTACCACAGGAAATAATTATAGGTCAATTAGGGGGTACACAGAGTGACCCTAAAGTTTACTATGTATGCCTATGCGAAATAAAGTGTTCTGAGAAGCTTAAAATGAGGAAATAAGCGTTCTAAAATGCTTTAAAAATTCAAAGACATTTTTCTATGTTAACTAACGGCACGGTATCGGACCTTAATATTGACCTATAATTTTTAAATTGGACCACGTATTATATTACAGGGTAATAGTGTACCCTACCACAGGAAATAATTATAGGTCATTTAGGGGGTACACAGCGTGACCCTAAATTTTACTATGTATGCCTATGCGAAATAGAGTGTTCTGAGATGCTTAAAATGAAGAAATAAGCGTTCAAAAATGCTTTAAAAATTCAAAGACATCTTTCAATGGTTAACTAACGCAAGGCGCAATATCAGACCTTAATATTGACCCATAATATTTAAATTGGACCAGGTATTATATTACAGGGTAATAGTGTACCATACCGCAGGAAATAATTATAGGTCAATTAGGGGTACACTATGTATATTTTAAATAGTGCATTAAAACAAGGAAATACGAAGACACTTTTCTATGTTAACTAACGGCACGGTATCGGACCTTAATATTGACCTATAATTTTTAAATTGGACCACGTATTATATTACAGGGTTATAGTGTACCCTACCACAGGAAATAATTATAGGTCAATTAGGGGGTACGCAGAGTGACCCTAAAGTTTACTATGTATGCCTATGCGAAATGAAGTGTTCTGAGAAGCTTAAAATGAGGAAATAAGCGTTCTAAAATGCTTTAAAAATTCAAAGACATTTTTCTATGCTAACTAACGGCACGGTATCGGACCTTAATATTGACCTATAATTTTTAAATTGGACCACCTATTATATTACAGGGTAATAGTGTACCCTACCACAGGAAATAATTATAGGTCAATTACGGGGTACACAGCGTGACCCTAAAGTTTACTATGTATGCCTATGCGAAATAAAGTGTTCTGAGAAGCTTAAAATGAAGAAATAAGCGTTCTAAAATGCTTTAAAAATTCAAAGACATCTTTCAATGGTTAACTAACGCAAGGCGCAATATCAAACCTTAATATTGACCCGTAATATTTAAATTGAACCAGGTATTGTATTACAGGGTAATAGTGTACCCTACCACAGGAAATAATTATAGGTCAATTAGGGGGTACACTATGTATATTTTAAATAGTGCATTAAAACAAGGAAATACGAAGACATTTTTCAATGTTAACTAACGGCACGGTATCGGAACTTAATATTGACCTATAATTTTTAAATTGGACCACGTATTATATTACAGGGTAATAGTGTACCCTACCACAGGAAATAATTATAGGTCATTTAGGGGGTACACAGCGTGACCCTAAATTTTACTATGTATGCCTATGCGAAATAAAGTGTTCTGAGAAGCTTAAAATGAGGAAATAAGCGTTCTAAAATGCTTTAAAAATTCAAAGAAATTTTTCTATGTTAACTAACGGCACGGTATCGGACCTTAATATTGACCTATAATTTTTAAATTGGACCACGTATTATATTACAGGGTAATAGTGTACCCTACCACAGGATATAATTATAGGTCATATAGGGGGTTCACAGCGTGACCCTAAATTTTACTATGTATGCCTATGCGAAATAGAGTGTTCTGAGATGCTTAAAATGAAGAAATAAGCGTTCTAAAATGCTTTAAAAATTCAAAGACATCTTTCAATGGTTAACTAACTCAAGGCGCAATATCAGACCTTAATATTGACCCATAATATTTAAATTGGACCAGGTATTATATTACAGGGTAATAGTGTACCCTACCACAGGAAATAATTATAGGTCAATTAGGGGGTACACTATGTATATTTTAAATGGTGCATTAAAACAAGGAAATACGAAGACACTTTTCTATGTTAACTAACGGCACGGTATCGGACCTTAATATTGACCTATAATTTTTAAATTGGACCACGTATTATATTACAGTGTTATAGTGTACCCTACCTCAGGAAATAATTATAGGTCAATTAGGGGGTACACAGAGTGACCCTAAAGTTTACTATGTATGCCTATGCGAAATAAAGTGTTCTGAGAAGCTTAAAATGAGGAAATAAGCGTTCTAAAATGCTTTAAAAATTCAAAGACATTTTTCTATGTTAACTAACGGCACGGTATCGGACCTTAATATTGACCTATAATTTTTAAATTGACCACGTATTATATTACAGGGTAATAGTGTACCCTACCACAGGAAATAATTATAGGTCATTTAGGGGGTACACAGCGTGACCCTAAATTTTACTATGTATGCCTATGCGAAATAGAGTGTTCTGAGAAGCTTAAAATGAAGAAATAAGCGTTCTAAAATGCTTTAAAAATTCAAAGACATCTTTCAATGGTTAACTAACGCAAGGCGCAATATCTAACCTTAATATTGACCCATAATATTTAAATCGAACCAGGTATTGTATTACAGGGTAATAGTGTACCCTACCACAGGAAATAATTATAGGTCAATTAGGGGGTACACTATGTATATTTTAAATAGTGCATTAAAACAAGGAAATACGAAGACATTTTTCAATGTTAACTAACGGCACGGTATCGGAACTTAATATTGACCTATAATTTTTAAATTGGACCACGAATTATATTACAGGGTAATAGTGTACCCTACCACAGGAAATAATTATAGGTCATTTAGGGGGTACACAGCGTGACCCTAAATTTTACTATGTATGCCTATGCGAAATAAAGTGTTCAGAGAAGCTTAAAATGAGGAAATAAGCGTTCTAAAATGCTTTAAAAATTCAAAGACATTTTTCTATGTTAACTAACGGCCCGGTATCGGACCTTAATATTGACCTATAATTTTTAAATTGGACCACGTATTATATTACAGGGTAATAGTGTACCCTACCACAGGAAATAATTATAGGTCATTTAGGGGGTACACAGCGTGACCCTAAATTTTACTATGTATGCCTATGCGAAATAGAGTGTTCTGAGATGCTTAAAATGAAGAAATAAGCGTTCTAAAATGCTTTAAAAATTCAAAAACATCTTTCAATGGTTAACTAACGCAAGGCGCAATATCAGACCTTAATATTGACCCATAATATTTAAATTGGACCAGGTATTATATTACAGGGTAATAGTGTACCCTACCACAGGAAATAATTATAGGTTAATTAGGGGGTACACTATGTATATTTTAAATAGTGCATTAAAACAAGGAAATACGAAGACACTTTTCTATGTTAACTAACGGCACGGTATCGGACCTTAATATTGACCTATAATTTTTAAACTGGACCACGTATTATATTACAGGGTTATAGTGTACCCTACCACAGGAAATAATTATAGGTCAATTAGGGGGTACACAGAGTGACCCTAAAGTTTACTATGTATGCCTATGCGAAATAAAGTGTTCTGAGAAGCTTAAAATGAGGAAATAAGCGTTCTAAAATGCTTTAAAAATTCAAAGACATTTTTCTATGTTAACTAACGGCACGGTATCGGACCTTAATATTGACCTATAATTTTGAAATTGGACCACCTATTATATTACAGGGTAATAGTGTACCCTACCACAGTAAATAATTATAGGTCATTTAGGGGGTACACTATGTATATTTTAAATAGTGCATTAAAACAAGGAAATACGAAGACACTTTTCTATGTTAACTAACGGCCCGGTATCGGACCTTAATATTGACCTATAATTTTTAAATTGGACCACGTATTATATTTCAGGGTAATAGTGTACCCTACCACAGGAAATAATTATAGGTCATTTAGGGGGTACACAGCGTGACCCTAAATTTTACTATGTATGCCTATGCGAAATAGAGTGTTCTGAGATGCTTAAAATGAAGAAATAAGCGTTCTAAAATGCTTTAAAAATTCAAAAACATCTTTCAATGGTTAACTAACGCAAGGCGCAATATCAGACCTTAATATTGACCCATAATATTTAAATTGGTCCAGGTATTATAATACAGGGTAATAGTTTACCCTACCACAGGAAATAATTATAGGTTAATTAGGGGGTACACTATGTATATTTTAAATAGTGCATTAAAACAAGGAAATACGAAGACACTTTTCTATGTTAACTAACGGCACGGTATCGGACTTTAATATTGACCTATAATTTTTAAACTGGACCACGTATTATATTACAGGGTTATAGTGTACCCTACCACAGGAAATAATTATAGGTCAATTAGGGGGTACACAGAGTGACCCTAAAGTTTACTATGTATGCCTATGCGAAATAAAGTGTTCTGAGAAGCTTAAAATGAGGAAATAAGCGTTCTAAAATGCTTTAAAAATTCAAAGACATTTTTCTATGTTAACTAACGGCACGGTATCGGACCTTAATATTGACCTATAATTTTGAAATTGGACCACCTATTATATTACAGGGTAATAGTGTACCCTACCACAGTAAATAATTATAGGTCATTTAGGGGGTACACTATGTATATTTTAAATAGTGCATTAAAACAAGGAAATACGAAGACACTTTTCTATGTTAACTAACGGCCCGGTATCGGACCTTAATATTGACCTATAATTTTTAAATTGGACCACGTATTATATTACAGGGTAATAGTGTACCCTACCACAGGAAATAATTATAGGTCATTTAGGGGGTACACAGCGTGACCCTAAATTTTACTATGTATGCCTATGCGAAATAGAGTGTTCTGAGATGCTTAAAATGAAGAAATAAGCGTTCTAAAATGCTTTAAAAATTCAAAAACATCTTTCAATGGTTAACTAACGCAAGGCGCAATATCAGACCTTAATATTGACCCATAATATTTAAATTGGTCCAGGTATTATAATACAGGGTAATAGTTTACCCTACCACAGGAAATAATTATAGGTTAATTAGGGGGTACACTATGTATATTTTAAATAGTGCATTAAAACAAGGAAATACGAAGACACTTTTCTATGTTAACTAACGGCACGGTATCGGACTTTAATATTGACCTATAATTTTTAAACTGGACCACGTATTATATTACAGGGTTATAGTGTACCCTACCACAGGAAATAATTATAGGTCAATTAGGGGGTACACAGAGTGACCCTAAAGTTTACTATGTATGCCTATGCGAAATAAAGTGTTCTGAGAAGCTTAAAATGAGGAAATAAGCGTTCTAAAATGCTTTAAAAATTCAAAGACATTTTTCTATGTTAACTAACGGCACGGTATCGGACCTTAATATTGACCTATAATTTTTAAATTGGACCACCTATTATATTACAGGGTAATAGTGTACCCTACCACAGGAAATAATTATAGGTCATTTAGGGGGTACACTATGTATATTTTAAATAGTGCATTAAAACAAGGAAATACGAAGACACTTTTCTATGTTAACTAACGGCACGGTATCGGACCTTAATATTGACCTATAATTTTTAAATTGTACCACGTATTATATTACAGGGTAATAGTGTACCTTACCACAGGAAATAATTATAGGTCAATTAGGTGGTACACAGCGTGACCGTAAAATTTACTATGTATGCCTATGCGAAATAGAGTGTTCTGAGAAGCTTAAAATGAAGAAATAAGCGTTCTAAAATGCTTTAAAAATTCAAAGACATCTTTCAATGGTTAACTAACGCAAGGCGCAATATCAAACCTTAATATTGACCCATAATATTTAAATTGAACCAGGTATTGTATTACAGGGTAATAGTGTACCCTACCACAGGAAATAATTATAGGTCAATTAGGGGGTACACTATGTATATTTTAAATAGTGCATTAAAACAAGGAAATACGAAGACATTTTTCAATGTTAACTAACGGCACGGTATCGGAACTTAATATTGACCTATAATTTTTAAATTGGACCACGTATTATATTACAGGGTAATAGTGTACCCTACCACAGGAAATAATTATAGGTCATTTAGGGGGTACACAGCGTGACCCTAAATTTTACTATGTATGCCTATGCGAAATAAAGTGTTTTGAGAAGCTTAAAATGAGGAAATAAGCGTTCTAAAATGCTTTAAAAATTCAAAGACATTTTTCTATGTTAACTAACGGCACGGTATCGGACCTTAATATTGACCTATAATTTTTAAATTGGACCACCTATTATATTACAGGGTAATAGTGTACCCTACCACAGGAAATAATTATAGGTCAATTAGGGGGTACACAGAGTGACCTTAAAGTTTACTATATATGCCTATGCGAAATAGAGTGTTCTGAGATGCTTAAAATGAAGAAATAAGCGTTCTAAAATGCTTTAAAAATTCAAAGACATCTTTCAATGGTTAACTAGCGCAAGGCGCAATATCAGACCTTAATATTGACCCATAATTTTTAAATTGGACCACCTATTATATTACAGGGTAATAGTGTACCCTACCACAGGAAATAATTATAGGTCAATTAGGGGGTACACAGAGTGACCTTAAAGTTTACTATATATGCCTATGCGAAATAGAGTGTTCTGAGATGCTTAAAATGAAGAAATAAGCGTTCTAAAATGCTTTAAAAATTCAAAGACATCTTTCAATGGTTAACTAGCGCAAGGCGCAATATCAGACCTTAATATTGACCCATAATATTTAAATTGGACCAGGTATTATATTACTGGGTAATAGTGTACCCTACCACAGGAAATAATTATAAGTCAATTAGGGGGTACACTATGTATATTTTAAATAGTGCATTAAAACAAGGAAATACGAAGACACTTTTCTATGTTAACTAACGGCACGGTATCGGACCTTAATATTGACCTATAATTTTTAAATTGGACCACGTATTATATTATAGGGTAATAGTGTACCCTACCACAGGAAATAATTATAGGTCAATTAGAGGGTACACAGCGTGACCCTAAAGTTTACTATGTATGCCTATGCGAAATAGAGTGTTCTGAGAAGCTTAAAATGAAGAAATTAGCGTTCTAAAATGCTTTAAAAATTCAAAGACATCTTTCAATGGTTAACTAACGCAAGGCGCAATATCAGACCTTAATATTGACCCATAATATTTGAATTGGACCAGGTATTATATTACGGGGTAATAGTGTACCCTACCACAGGAAATAATTATAGGTCAATTAGGGGGTACACTATGTATATTTTAAATAGTGCATTAAAACAAGGAAATACGAAGACACTTTTCTATGTTAACTAACGGCCCGGTATCGGACCTTAATATTGACCTATAATTTTTAAATTGGACCACGTATTATATTACAGGGTAATAGTGTACCCTACCACAGGAAATAATTATAGGTCAATTAGGGGGTACACAGAGTGACCCTAAAGTTTACTATATATGCCTATGCGAAATAGAGTGTTCTGAGATGCTTAAAATGAAGAAATAAGCGTTCTAAAATGCTTTTAAATTCAAAAACATCTTTCAATGGTTAACTAACGCAAGGCGCAATATCAGACCTTAATATTGACCCATAATATTTAAATTGGACCAGGTATTATATTACAGGGTAATAGTGTACCCTACCACAGGAAATAATTATAGGTCAATTAGGGGGTACACTATGTATATTTTAAATGGTGCATTAAAACAAGGAAATACGAAGACACTTTTCTATGTTAACTAACGGCACGGTATCGGACCTTAATATTGACCTATAATTTTTAAATTGGACCACGTATTATATTACAGTGTTATAGTGTACCCTACCTCAGGAAATAATTATAGGTCAATTAGGGGGTACACAGAGTGACCCTAAAGTTTACTATGTATGCCTATGCGAAATAAAGTGTTCTGAGAAGCTTAAAATGAGGAAATAAGCGTTCTAAAATGCTTTAAAAATTCAAAGACATCTTTCAATGGTTAACTAACGCAAGGCGCGATATCAGACCTTAATATGGAACCATATTATTTCAATTGGACCAGGTATTATATTACAGGGTAATAGTGTACCCTACAACAGGAAATAATTATAGGTCAATTAGGGGGTACACTATGTATGTTTTAAATAGTGCATTAAAACAAGAAAATACGAAGACACTTTTCTATGTTAACTAACGGCACGGTATCGGACCTTAATATTGACCTATAATTTTTAAATTGGACCACGTATTATATTACAGGGTTATAGTGTACCCTACCACAGGAAATAATTATAGGTCAATTAGGGGGTACACAGAGTGACCCTAAAGTTTACTATGTATGCCTATGCGAAATAAAGTGTTCTGAGAAGCTTAAAATGAGGAAATAAGCGTTCTAAAATGCTTTAAAAATTCAAAGACATTTTTCTATGTTAACTAACGGCACGGTATCGGACCTTAATATTGACCTATAATTTTTAAATTGGACCACGTATTATATTACAGGGTAATAGTGTACCCTACCACAGGAAATAATTATAGGTCATTTAGGGGGTACACAGCGTGACCCTAAATTTTACTATGTATGCCTATGCGAAATAGAGTGTTCTGAGATGCTTAAAATGAAGAAATAAGCGTTCAAAAATGCTTTAAAAATTCAAAGACATCTTTCAATGGTTAACTAACGCAAGGCGCAATATCAGACCTTAATATTGACCCATAATATTTAAATTGGACCAGGTATTATATTACAGGGTAATAGTGTACCCTACCGCAGGAAATAATTATAGGTCAATTAGGGGGTACACTATGTATATTTTAAATAGTGCATTCAAACAAGGAAATACGAAGACACTTTTCTATGTTAACTAACGGCACGGTATCGGACCTTAATATTGACCTATAATTTTTAAATTGGACCACGTATTATATTACAGGGTTATAGTGTACCCTACCACAGGAAATAATTATAGGTCAATTAGGGGGTACGCAGAGTGACCCTAAAGTTTACTATGTATGCCTATGCGAAATGAAGTGTTCTGAGAAGCTTAAAATGAGGAAATAAGCGTTCTAAAATGCTTTAAAAATTCAAAGACATTTTTCTATGCTAACTAACGGCACGGTATCGGACCTTAATATTGACCTATAATTTTTAAATTGGACCACCTATTATATTACAGGGTAATAGTGTACCCTACCACAGGAAATAATTATAGGTCAATTACGGGGTACACAGCGTGACCCTAAAGTTTACTATGTATGCCTATGCGAAATAAAGTGTTCTGAGAAGCTTAAAATGAAGAAATAAGCGTTCTAAAATGCTTTAAAAATTCAAAGACATCTTTCAATGGTTAACTAACGCAAGGCGCAATATCAAACCTTAATATTGACCCGTAATATTTAAATTGAACCAGGTATTGTATTACAGGGTAATAGTGTACCCTACCACAGGAAATAATTATAGGTCAATTAGGGGGTACACTATGTATATTTTAAATAGTGCATTAAAACAAGGAAATACGAAGACATTTTTCAATGTTAACTAACGGCACGGTATCGGAACTTAATATTGACCTATAATTTTTAAATTGGACCACGTATTATATTACAGGGTAATAGTGTACCCTACCACAGGATATAATTATAGGTCATATAGGGGGTTCACAGCGTGACCCTAAATTTTACTATGTATGCCTATGCGAAATAGAGTGTTCTGAGATGCTTAAAATGAAGAAATAAGCGTTCTAAAATGCTTTAAAAATTCAAAGACATCTTTCAATGGTTAACTAACTCAAGGCGCAATATCAGACCTTAATATTGACCCATAATATTTAAATTGGACCAGGTATTATATTACAGGGTAATAGTGTACCCTACCACAGGAAATAATTATAGGTCAATTAGGGGGTACACTATGTATATTTTAAATGGTGCATTAAAACAAGGAAATACGAAGACACATTTCTATGTTAACTAACGGCACGGTATCGGACCTTAATATTGACCTATAATTTTTAAATTGGACCACGTATTATATTACAGTGTTATAGTGTACCCTACCTCAGGAAATAATTATAGGTCAATTAGGGGGTACACAGAGTGACCCTAAAGTTTACTATGTATGCCTATGCGAAATAAAGTGTTCTGAGAAGCTTAAAATGAGGAAATAAGCGTTCTAAAATGCTTTAAAAATTCAAAGACATTTTTCTATGTTAACTAACGGCACGGTATCGGACCTTAATATTGACCTATAATTTTTAAATTGGACCACGTATTATATTACAGGGTAATAGTGTACCCTACCACAGGATATAATTATAGGTCATATAGGGGGTTCACAGCGTGACCCTAAATTTTACTATGTATGCCTATGCGAAATAGAGTGTTCTGAGATGCTTAAAATGAAGAAATAAGCGTTCTAAAATGCTTTAAAAATTCAAAGACATCTTTCAATGGTTAACTAACTCAAGGCGCAATATCAGACCTTAATATTGACCCATAATATTTAAATTGGACCAGGTATTATATTACAGGGTAATAGTGTACCCTACCACAGGAAATAATTATAGGTCAATTAGGGGGTACACTATGTATATTTTAAATGGTGCATTAAAACAAGGAAATACGAAGACACATTTCTATGTTAACTAACGGCACGGTATCGGACCTTAATATTGACCTATAATTTTTAAATTGGACCACGTATTATATTACAGGGTAATAGTGTACCCTACCACAGGAAATAATTATAGGTCATTTAGGGGGTACACAGCGTGACCCTAAATTTTACTATGTATGCCTATGCGAAATAAAGTGTTCAGAGAAGCTTAAAATGAGGAAATAAGCGTTCTAAAATGCTTTAAAAATTCAAAGACATTTTTCTATGTTAACTAACGGCACGGTATCGGACCTTAATATTGACCTATAATTTTTAAATTGGACCACCTATTATATTACAGGGTAATAGTGTACCCTACCACAGGAAATAATTATAGGTCAATTAGGGGGTACACAGAGTCACCTTAAAGTTTACTATATATGCCTATGCGAAATAGAGTGTTCTGAGATGCTTAAAATGAAGAAATAAGCGTTCTAAAATGCTTTAAAAATTCAAAGACATCTTTCAATGGTTAACTAGCGCAAGGCGCAATATCAGACCTTAATATTGACCCATAATATTTAAATTGGACCAGGTATTATATTACAGGGTAATAGTGTACCCTACCACAGGAAATAATTATAGGTCAATTAGGGGTTACACTATGTATATTTTAAATAGTGCATTAAAACAAGGAAATACGAAGACACTTTTCTATGTTAACTAACGGCACGGTATCGGACCTTAATATTGACCTATAATTTTTAAATTGGACCACGTATTATATTATAGGGTAATAGTGTACCCTACAACAGGAAATAATTATAGGTCAATTAGAGGGTACACAGCGTGACCCTAAAGTTTACTATGTATGCCTATGCGAAATAGAGTGTTCTGAGAAGCTTAAAATGAAGAAATTAGCGTTCTAAAATGCTTTAAAAATTCAAAGACATCTTTCAATGGTTAACTAACGCAAGGCGCAATATCAGACCTTAATATTGAAACATAATATTTGAATTGGAACAGGTATTATATTACGGGGTAATAGTGTACCCTACCACAGGAAATAATTATAGGTCAATTAGGGGGTACACTATGTATATTTTAAATAGTGCATTAAAACAAGGAAATACGAAGACACTTTTCTATGTTAACTAACGGCCCGGTATCGGACCTTAATATTGACCTATAATTTTTAAATTGGACCACGTATTATATTACAGGGTAATAGTGTACCCTACCACAGGAAATAATTATAGGTCATTTAGGGGGTACACAGCGTGACCCTAAATTTTACTATGTATGCCTATGCGAAATAGAGTGTTCTGAGATGCTTAAAATGAAGAAATAAGCGTTCTAAAATGCTTTAAAAATTCAAAAACATCTTTCAATGGTTAACTAACGCAAGGCGCAATATCAGACCTTAATATTGACCCATAATATTTAAATTGGACCAGGTATTATATTACAGGGTAATAGTGTACCCTACCACAGGAAATAATTATAGGTTAATTAGGGGGTACACTATGTATATTTTAAATAGTGCATTAAAACAAGGAAATACGAAGACACTTTTCTATGTTAACTAACGGCACGGTATCGGACCTTAATATTGACCTATAATTTTTAAACTGGACCACGTATTATATTACAGGGTTATAGTGTACCCTACCACAGGAAATAATTATAGGTCAATTAGGGGGTACACAGAGTGACCCTAAAGTTTACTATGTATGCCTATGCGAAATAAAGTGTTCTGAGAAGCTTAAAATGAGGAAATAAGCGTTCTAAAATGCTTTAAAAATTCAAAGACATTTTTCTATGTTAACTAACGGCACGGTATCGGACCTTAATATTGACCTATAATTTTGAAATTGGACCACCTATTATATTACAGGGTAATAGTGTACCCTACCACAGTAAATAATTATAGGTCATTTAGGGGGTACACTATGTATATTTTAAATAGTGCATTAAAACAAGGAAATACGAAGACACTTTTCTATGTTAACTAACGGCCCGGTATCGGACCTTAATATTGACCTATAATTTTTAAATTGGACCACATATTATATTACAGGGTAATAGTGTACCCTACCACAGGAAATAATTATAGGTCATTTAGGGGGTACACAGCGTGACCCTAAATTTTACTATGTATGCCTATGCGAAATAGAGTGTTCTGAGATGCTTAAAATGAAGAAATAAGCGTTCTAAAATGCTTTAAAAATTCAAAAACATCTTTCAATGGTTAACTAACGCAAGGCGCAATATCAGACCTTAATATTGACCCATAATATTTAAATTGGTCCAGGTATTATAATACAGGGTAATAGTGTACCCTACCACAGGAAATAATTATAGGTTAATTAGGGGGTACACTATGTATATTTTAAATAGTGCATTAAAACAAGGAAATACGAAGACACTTTTCTATGTTAACTAACGGCACGGTATCGGACTTTAATATTGACCTATAATTTTTAAACTGGACCACGTATTATATTACAGGGTTATAGTGTACCCTACCACAGGAAATAATTATAGGTCAATTAGGGGGTACACAGAGTGACCCTAAAGTTTACTATGTATGCCTATGCGAAATAAAGTGTTCTGAGAAGCTTAAAATGAGGAAATAAGCGTTCTAAAATGCTTTAAAAATTCAAAGACATTTTTCTATGTTAACTAACGGCACGGTATCGGACCTTAATATTGACCTATAATTTTTAAATTGGACCACCTATTATATTACAGGGTAATAGTGTACCCTACCACAGGAAATAATTATAGGTCATTTAGGGGGTACACTATGTATATTTTAAATAGTGCATTAAAACAAGGAAATACGAAGACACTTTTCTATGTTAACTAACGGCACGGTATCGGACCTTAATATTGACCTATAATTTTTAAATTGTACCACGTATTATATTACAGGGTAATAGTGTACCTTACCACAGGAAATAATTATAGGTCAATTAGGTGGTACACAGCGTGACCGTAAAATTTACTATGTATGCCTATGCGAAATAGAGTGTTCTGAGAAGCTTAAAATGAAGAAATAAGCGTTCTAAAATGCTTTAAAAATTCAAAGACATCTTTCAATGGTTAACTAACGCAAGGCGCAATATCAAACCTTAATATTGACCCATAATATTTAAATTGAACCAGGTATTGTATTACAGGGTAATAGTGTACCCTACCACAGGAAATAATTATAGGTCAATTAGGGGGTACACTATGTATATTTTAAATAGTGCATTAAAACAAGGAAATACGAAGACATTTTTCAATGTTAACTAACGGCACGGTATCGGAACTTAATATTGACCTATAATTTTTAAATTGGACCACGTATTATATTACAGGGTAATAGTGTACCCTACCACAGGAAATAATTATAGGTCATTTAGGGGGTACACAGCGTGACCCTAAATTTTACTATGTATGCCTATGCGAAATAAAGTGTTTTGAGAAGCTTAAAATGAGGAAATAAGCGTTCTAAAATGCTTTAAAAATTCAAAGACATTTTTCTATGTTAACTAACGGCACGGTATCGGACCTTAATATTGACCTATAATTTTTAAATTGGACCACCTATTATATTACAGGGTAATAGTGTAACCTACCACAGGAAATAATTATAGGTCAATTAGGGGGTACACAGAGTGACCTTAAAGTTTACTATATATGCCTATGCGAAATAGAGTGTTCTGAGATGCTTAAAATGAAGAAATAAGCGTTCTAAAATGCTTTAAAAATTCAAAGACATCTTTCAATGGTTAACTAGCGCAAGGCGCAATATCAGACCTTAATATTGACCCATAATTTTTAAATTGGACCACCTATTATATTACAGGGTAATAGTGTACCCTACCACAGGAAATAATTATAGGTCAATTAGGGGGTACACAGAGTGACCTTAAAGTTTACTATATATGCCTATGCGAAATAGAGTGTTCTGAGATGCTTAAAATGAAGAAATAAGCGTTCTAAAATGCTTTAAAAATTCAAAGACATCTTTCAATGGTTAACTAGCGCAAGGCGCAATATCAGACCTTAATATTGACCCATAATATTTAAATTGGACCAGGTATTATATTACTGGGTAATAGTGTACCCTACCACAGGAAATAATTATAGGTCAATTAGGGGGTACACTATGTATATTTTAAATAGTGCATTAAAACAAGGAAATACGAAGACACTTTTCTATGTTAACTAACGGCACGGTATCGGACCTTAATATTGACCTATAATTTTTAAATTGGACCACGTATTATATTATAGGGTAATAGTGTACCCTACCACAGGAAATAATTATAGGTCAATTAGAGGGTACACAGCGTGACCCTAAAGTTTACTATGTATGCCTATGCGAAATAGAGTGTTCTGAGAAGCTTAAAATGAAGAAATTAGCGTTCTAAAATGCTTTAAAAATTCAAAGACATCTTTCAATGGTTAACTAACGCAAGGCGCAATATCAGACCTTAATATTGACCCATAATATTTGAATTGGACCAGGTATTATATTACGGGGTAATAGTGTACCCTACCACAGGAAATAATTATAGGTCAATTAGGGGGTACACTATGTATATTTTAAATAGTGCATTAAAACAAGGAAATACGAAGACACTTTTCTATGTTAACTAACGGCCCGGTATCGGACCTTAATATTGACCTATAATTTTTAAATTGGACCACGTATTATATTACAGGGTAATAGTGTACCCTACCACAGGAAATAATTATAGGTCAATTAGGGGGTACACAGAGTGACCCTAAAGTTTACTATATATGCCTATGCGAAATAGAGTGTTCTGAGATGCTTAAAATGAAGAAATAAGCGTTCTAAAATGCTTTTAAATTCAAAAACATCTTTCAATGGTTAACTAACGCAAGGCGCAATATCAGACCTTAATATTGACCCATAATATTTAAATTGGACCAGGTATTATATTACAGGGTAATAGTGTACCCTACCACAGGAAATAATTATAGGTCAATTAGGGGGTACACTATGTATATTTTAAATAGAGCATTAAAACAAGGAAATACGAAGACACTTTTCTATGTTAACTAACGGCACGGTATCGGACCTTAATATTGACCTATAATTTTTAAACTGGACCACGTATTATATTACAGGGTTATAGTGTACCCTACCACAGGAAATAATTATAGGTCAATTAGGGGGTACACAGAGTGACCCTAAAGTTTACTATGTATGCCTATGCGAAATAAAGTGTTCTGAGAAGCTTAAAATGAGGAAATAAGCGTTCTAAAATGCTTTAATAATTCAAAGACATTTTTCTATGTTAACTAACGGCACGGTATCGGACCTTAATATTGACCTATAATTTTTAAATTGGACCACCTATTATATTACAGGGTAATAGTGTACCCTACCACAGGAAATAATTATAGGTCAATTAGGGGGTACACAGAGTGATCCTAAAGTTTACTATATATGCCTATGCGAAATAGAGTGTTCTGAGATGCTTAAAATGAAGAAATAAGCGTTCTAAAATGCTTTAAAAATTCAAAAACATCTTTCAATGGTTAACTAACGCAGGCGCAATATCAGACCTTAATATTGACCCATAATATTTAAATTGGACCAGGTATTATATTACAGGGTAATAGTGTACCCTACCACAGGAAATAATTATAGGTTAATTAGGGGGTACACTATGTATATTTTAAATAGTGCATTAAAACAAGGAAATACGAAGACACTTTTCTATGTTTACTAACGGCACGGTATCGGACCTTAATCATGACCTATAATTTTTAAACTGGACCACGTATTATATTACAGGGTTATAGTGTACCCTACCACAGGAAATAATTATAGGTCAATTAGGGGGTACACAGAGTGACCCTAAAGTTTACTATGTATGCCTATGCGAAATAAAGTGTTCTGAGAAGCTTAAAATGAGGAAATAAGCGTTCTAAAATGCTTTAAAAATTCAAAGACATTTTTCTATGTTAACTAACGGCACGGTATCGGACCTTAATATTGACCTATAATTTTTAAATTGGACCACCTATTATATTACAGGGTAATAGTGTACCCTACCACAGGAAATAATTATAGGTCATTTAGGGGGTACACTATGTATATTTTAAATAGTGCATTAAAACAAGGAAATACGAAGACACTTTTCTATGTTAACTAACGGCACGGTATCGGACCTTAATATTGACCTATAATTTTTAAATTGGACCACGTATTATATTATAGGGTAATAGTGTACCCTACCACAGGAAATAATTATAGGTCAATTAGAGGGTACACAGCGTGACCCTAAAGTTTACTATGCCTATGCGAAATAGAGTGTTCTGAGAAGCTTAAAATGAAGAAATTAGCGTTCTAAAATGCTTTAAAAATTCAAAGACATCTTTCAATGGTTAACTAACGCAAGGCGCAATATCAGACCTTAATATTGACCCATAATATTTGAATTGGACCAGGTATTATATTACGGGGTAATAGTGTACCCTACCACAGGAAATAATTATAGGTCAATTAGGGGTACACTATGTATATTTTAAATAGTGCATTAAAACAAGGAAATACGAAGACACTTTTCTATGTTAACTAACGGCCCGGTATCGGACCTTAATATTGACCTATACTTTTTAAATTGGACCACGTATTATATTACAGGGTAATAGTGTACCCTACCACAGGAAATAATTATAGGTCATTTAGGGGGTACACAGCGTGACCCTAAATTTTACTATGTATGCCTATGCGAAATAGAGTGTTCTGAGATGCTTAAAATGAAGAAATAAGCGTTCTAAAATGCTTTAAAAATTCAAAGACATCTTCCAATGGTTAACTAACGCAAGGCGCAATATCAGACCTTAATATTGACCCATAATATTTAAATTGGACCAGGTATTATATTACAGGGTAATAGTGTACCCTACCACAGGAAATAATTATAGGTCAATTAGGGGGTACACTATGTACATTTTAAATAGTGCATTAAAACAAGGAAATAGGAAGACACTTTTCTATGTTAACTAACGGCACGGTATCGGACCTTAATATTGACCTATAATTTTTAAATTGGACCACGTATTATATTACAGGGTAATAGTGTACCCTACCACAGGAAATAATTATAGGTCAATTAGGGGGTACACAGAGTGACCCTAAAGTTTACTATATATGCCTATGCGAAATAGAGTGTTCTGAGATGCTTAAAATGAAGAAATAAGCGTTCTAAAATGCTTTTAAATTCAAAAACATCTTTCAATGGTTAACTAACGCAAGGCGCAATATCAGACCTTAATATTGACCCATAATATTTAAATTGGACCAGGTATTATATTACAGGGTAATAGTGTACCCTACCACAGGAAATAATTATAGGTCAATTAGGGGGTACACTATGTATATTTTAAATAGTGCATTAAAACAAGGAAATACGAAGACACTTTTCTATGTTAACTAACGGCACGGTATCGGACCTTAATATTGACCTATAATTTTTAAACTGGACCACGTATTATATTACAGGGTTATAGTGTACCCTACCACAGGAAATAATTATAGGTCAATTAGGGGGTACACAGAGTGACCCTAAAGTTTACTATGTATGCCTATGCGAAATAAAGTGTTCTGAGAAGCTTAAAATGAGGAAATAAGCGTTCTAAAATGCTTTAATAATTCAAAGACATTTTTCTATGTTAACTAACGGCACGGTATCGGACCTTAATATTGACCTATAATTTTTAAATTGGACCACCTATTATATTACAGGGTAATAGTGTACCCTACCACAGGAAATAATTATAGGTCAATTAGGGGGTACACAGAGTGATCCTAAAGTTTACTATATATGCCTATGCGAAATAGAGTGTTCTGAGATGCTTAAAATGAAGAAATAAGCGTTCTAAAATGCTTTAAAAATTCAAAAACATCTTTCAATGGTTAACTAACGCAGGCGCAATATCAGACCTTAATATTGACCCATAATATTTAAATTGGACCAGGTATTATATTACAGGGTAATAGTGTACCCTACCACAGGAAATAATTATAGGTTAATTAGGGGGTACACTATGTATATTTTAAATAGTGCATTAAAACAAGGAAATACGAAGACACTTTTCTATGTTTACTAACGGCACGGTATCGGACCTTAATCATGACCTATAATTTTTAAACTGGACCACGTATTATATTACAGGATTATAGTGTACCCTACCACAGGAAATAATTATAGGTCAATTAGGGGGTACACAGAGTGACCCTAAAGTTTACTATGTATGCCTATGCGAAATAAAGTGTTCTGAGAAGCTTAAAATGAGGAAATAAGCGTTCTAAAATGCTTTAAAAATTCAAAGACATTTTTCTATGTTAACTAACGGCACGGTATCGGACCTTAATATTGACCTATAATTTTTAAATTGGACCACCTATTATATTACAGGGTAATAGTGTACCCTACCACAGGAAATAATTATAGGTCAATTAGGGGGTACACAGAGTGATCCTAAAGTTTACTATATATGCCTATGCGAAATAGAGTGTTCTGAGATGCTTAAAATGAAGAAATAAGCGTTCTAAAATGCTTTAAAAATTCAAAAACATCTTTCAATGGTTAACTAACGCAGGCGCAATATCAGACCTTAATATTGACCCATAATATTTAAATTGGACCAGGTATTATATTACAGGGTAATAGTGTACCCTACCACAGGAAATAATTATAGGTTAATTAGGGGGTACACTATGTATATTTTAAATAGTGCATTAAAACAAGGAAATACGAAGACACTTTTCTATGTTTACTAACGGCACGGTATCGGACCTTAATCATGACCTATAATTTTTAAACTGGACCACGTATTATATTACAGGGTTATAGTGTACCCTACCACAGGAAATAATTATAGGTCAATTAGGGGGTACACAGAGTGACCCTAAAGTTTACTATGTATGCCTATGCGAAATAAAGTGTTCTGAGAAGCTTAAAATGAGGAAATAAGCGTTCTAAAATGCTTTAAAAATTCAAAGACATTTTTCTATGTTAACTAACGGCACGGTATCGGACCTTAATATTGACCTATAATTTTTAAATTGGACCACCTATTATATTACAGGGTAATAGTGTACCCTACCACAGGAAATAATTATAGGTCATTTAGGGGGTACACTATGTATATTTTAAATAGTGCATTAAAACAAGGAAATACGAAGACACTTTTCTATGTTAACTAACGGCACGGTATCGGACCTTAATATTGACCTATAATTTTTAAATTGGACCACGTATTATATTATAGGGTAATAGTGTACCCTACCACAGGAAATAATTATAGGTCAATTAGAGGGTACACAGCGTGACCCTAAAGTTTACTATGTATGCCTATGCGAAATAGAGTGTTCTGAGAAGCTTAAAATGAAGAAATTAGCGTTCTAAAATGCTTTAAAAATTCAAAGACATCTTTCAATGGTTAACTAACGCAAGGCGCAATATCAGACCTTAATATTGACCCATAATATTTGAATTGGACCAGGTATTATATTACGGGGTAATAGTGTACCCTACCACAGGAAATAATTATAGGTCAATTAGGGGGTACACTATGTATATTTTAAATAGTGCATTAAAACAAGGAAATACGAAGACACTTTTCTATGTTAACTAACGGCCCGGTATCGGACCTTAATATTGACCTATAATTTTTAAATTGGACCACGTATTATATTACAGGGTAATAGTGTACCCTACCACAGGAAATAATTATAGGTCATTTAGGGGGTACACAGCGTGACCCTAAATTTTACTATGTATGCCTATGCGAAAAAGAGTGTTCTGAGATGCTTAAAATGAAGAAATAAGCGTTCTAAAATGCTTTAAAAATTCAAAGACATCTTCCAATGGTTAACTAACGCAAGGCGCAATATCAGACCTTAATATTGACCCATAATATTTAAATTGGACCAGGTATTATATTACAGGGTAATAGTGTACCCTACCACAGGAAATAATTATAGGTCAATTAGGGGGTACACTATGTACATTTTAAATAGTGCATTAAAACAAGGAAATAGGAAGACACTTTTCTATGTTAACTAACGGCACGGTATCGGACCTTAATATTGACCTATAATTTTTAAATTGGACCACGTATTATATTACAGGGTAATAGTGTACCCTACCACAGGAAATAATTATAGGTCAATTAGGGGGTACACAGAGTGATCCTAAAGTTTACTATATATGCCTATGCGAAATAGAGTGTTCTGAGATGCTTAAAATGAAGAAATAAGCGTTCTAAAATGCTTTAAAAATTCAAAAACATCTTTCAATGGTTAACTAACGCAGGCGCAATATCAGACCTTAATATTGACCCATAATATTTAAATTGGACCAGGTATTATATTACAGGGTAATAGTGTACCCTACCACAGGAAATAATTATAGGTTAATTAGGGGGTACACTATGTATATTTTAAATAGTGCATTAAAACAAGGAAATACGAAGACACTTTTCTATGTTTACTAACGGCACGGTATCGGACCTTAATCATGACCTATAATTTTTAAACTGGACCACGTATTATATTACAGGGTTATAGTGTACCCTACCACAGGAAATAATTATAGGTCAATTAGGAGGTACACAGAGTGACCCTAAAGTTTACTATGTATGCCTATGCGAAATAAAGTGTTCTGAGAAGCTTAAAATGAGGAAATAAGCGTTCTAAAATGCTTTAAAAATTCAAAGACATTTTTCTATGTTAACTAACGGCACGGTATCGGACCTTAATATTGACCTATAATTTTTAAATTGGACCACCTATTATATTACAGGGTAATAGTGTACCCTACCACAGGAAATAATTATAGGTCATTTAGGGGGTACACTATGTATATTTTAAATAGTGCATTAAAACAAGGAAATACGAAGACACTTTTCTATGTTAACTAACTGCACGGTATCGGACCTTAATATTGACCTATAATTTTTAAATTGTACCACGTATTATATTACAGGGTAATAGTGTACCTTACCACAGGAAATAATTATAGGTCAATTAGGTGGTACACAGCGTGACCCTAAAATTTACTATGTATGCCTATGCGAAATAGAGTGTTCTGAGAAGCTTAAAATGAAGAAATAAGCGTTCTAAAATGCTTTAAAAATTCAAAGACATCTTTCAATGGTTAACTAACGCAAGGCGCGATATCAGACCTTAATATGGAACCATAATATTTCAATTGGACCAGGTATTATATTACAGGGTAATAGTGTACTCTACAACAGGAAATAATTATAGGTCAATTAGGGGATACACTATGTATGTTTTAAATAGTGCATTAAAACAAGAAAATACGAAGACACTTTTCTATGTTAACTAACGGCACGGTATCGGACCTTAATATTGACCTATAATTTTTAAATTGGACCACGTATTATATTACAGGGTTATAGTGTACCCTACCACAGGAAATAATTATAGGTCAATTAGGGGGTACACAGAGTGACCCTAAAGTTTACTATGTATGCCTATGCGAAATAAAGTGTTCTGAGAAGCTTAAAATGAGGAAATAAGTGTTCTAAAATGCTTTAAAAATTCAAAGACATTTTTCTATGTTAACTAACGGCACGGTATCGGACCTTAATATTGACCTATAATTTTTAAATTGGACCACTTATTATATTACAGGGTAATAGTGTACCCTACCACAGGAAATAATTATAGGTCAATTAGGGGGTACACAGCGTGACCCTAAAGTTTACTATGTATGCCTATGCGAAATAAAGTGTTCTGAGAAGCTTAAAATGAGGAAATAAGCGTTCTAAAATGCTTTAAAAATTCAAAGACATTTTTCTATGTTAACTAACGGCACGGTATCGGACCTTAATATTGACCTATAATTTTTAAATTGGACCACGTATTATATTACAGGATAATAGTGTACCCTACCACAGGAAATAATTATAGGTCATTTAGGGGGTACACAGCGTGACCCTAAATTTTACTATGTATGCCTATGCGAAATAGAGTGTTCTGAGATGCTTAAAATGAAGAAATAAGCGTTCAAAAATGCTTTAAAAATTCAAAGACATCTTTCAATGGTTAACTAACGCAAGGCGCAATATCAGACCTTAATATTGACCCATAATATTTAAATTGGACCAGGTATTATATTACAGGGTAATAGTGTACCCTACCACAGGAAATAATTATAGGTCAATTAGGGGGTACACTATGTATATTTTAAATAGTGCATTAAAACAAGGAAATACGAAGACACTTTTCTATGCTAACTAACGGCACGGTATCGGACCTTAATATTGACCTATAATTTTTAAATTGGACCACGTATTATATTACAGGGTTATAGTGTACCCTACCACAGGAAATAATTATAGGTCAATTAGGGGGTACGCAGAGTGACCCTAAAGTTTACTATGTATGCCTATGCGAAATAGAGTGTTCTGAGATGCTTAAAATGAAGAAATAAGCGTTCTAAAATGCTTTAAAAATTCAAAGACATCTTTCAATGGTTAACTAGCGCAAGGCGCAATATCAGACCTTAATATTGACCCATAATATTTAAATTGGACCAGGTATTATATTACAGGGTAATAGTGTACCCTACCACAGGAAATAATTATAGGTCAATTAGGGGGTACACAGAGTGACCTTAAAGTTTACTATATATGCCTATGCGAAATAGAGTGTTCTGAGATGCTTAAAATGAAGAAATAAGCGTTCTAAAATGCTTTAAAAATTCAAAGACATCTTTCAATGGTTAACTAGCGCAAGGCGCAATATCAGACCTTAATATTGACCCATAATATTTAAATTGGACCAGGTATTATATTACAGGGTAATAGTGTACCCTACCACAGGAAATAATTATAGGTCAATTAGGGGGTACACTATGTATATTTTAAATAGTGCATTAAAACAAGGAAATACGAAGACACTTTTCTATGTTAACTAACGGCACGGTATCGGACCTTAATATTGACCTATAATTTTTAAATTGGACCACGTATTATATTATAGGGTAATAGTGTACCCTACCACAGGAAATATTTATAGGTCAATTAGAGGGTACACAGCGTGACCCTAAAGTTTACTATGTATGCCTATGCGAAATAGAGTGTTCTGAGAAGCTTAAAATGAAGAAATTA
Source organism: Parasteatoda tepidariorum (assembly GCF_982258835.1). NCBI lineage: Eukaryota > Metazoa > Arthropoda > Arachnida > Araneae > Theridiidae > Parasteatoda > Parasteatoda tepidariorum. The sequence continues at coordinate 109,803 of NW_028257392.1, read as the reverse complement.
GCGTTCTAAAATGCTTTAAAAATTCAAAGACATCTTTCAATGGTTAACTAACGCAAGGCGCAATATCAGACCTTAATATTGACCCATAATATTTGAATTGGACCAGGTATTATATTACGGGGTAATAGTGTACCCTACCACAGGAAATAATTATAGGTCAATTAGGGGGTACACTATGTATATTTTAAATAGTGCATTAAAACAAGGAAATACGAAGACACTTTTCTATGTTAACTAACGGCCCTGTATCGGACCTTAATATTGACCTATAATTTTTAAATTGGACCACGTATTATATTACAGGGTAATAGTGTACCCTACCACAGGAAATAATTATAGGTCATTTAGGGGGTACACAGCGTGACCCTAAATTTTACTATGTATGCCTATGCGAAATAGAGTGTTCTGAGATGCTTAAAATGAAGAAATAAGCGTTCTAAAATGCTTTAAAAATTCAAAGACATCTTCCAATGGTTAACTAACGCAAGGCGCAATATCAGACCTTAATATTGACCCATAATATTTAAATTGGACCAGGTATTATATTACAGGGTAATAGTGTACCCTACCACAGGAAATAATTATAGGTCAATTAGGGGGTACACTATGTACATTTTAAATAGTGCATTAAAACAAGGAAATACGAAGACACTTTTCTATGTTAACTAACGGCACGGTATCGGACCTTAATATTGACCTATAATTTTTAAATTGGACCACGTATTATATTACAGGGTAATAGTGTACCCTACCACAGGAAATAATTATAGGTCAATTAGGGGGTACACAGAGTGACCCTAAAGTTTACTATATATGCCTATGCGAAATAGAGTGTTCTGAGATGCTTAAAATGAAGAAATAAGCGTTCTAAAATGCTTTAAAAATTCAAAAACATCTTTCAATGGTTAACTAACGCAAGGCGCAATATCAGACCTTAATATTGACCCATAATATTTAAATTGGACCAGGTATTATATTACAGGGTAATAGTGTACCCTACCACAGGAAATAATTATAGGTCAATTAGGGGGTACACTATGTATATTTTAAATAGTGCATTAAAACAAGGAAATACGAAGACACTTTTCTATGTTAACTAACGGCACGGTATCGGACCTTAATATTGACCTATAATTTTTAAATTGGACCACGTATTATATTACAGGGTTATAGTGTACCCTACCACAGGAAATAATTATAGGTCAATTAGGGGGTACACAGAGTGACCCTAAAGTTTACTATGTATGCCTATGCGAAATAAAGTGTTCTGAGAAGCTTAAAATGAGGAAATAAGCGTTCTAAAATGCTTTAAAAATTCAAAGACATTTTTCTATGTTAACTAACGGCACGGTATCGGACCTTAATATTGACCTATAATTTTTAAATTGGACCACTTATTATATTACAGGGTAATAGTGTACCCTACCACAGGAAATAATTATAGGTCAATTAGGGGGTACACAGCGTGACCCTAAAGTTTACTATGTATGCCTATGCGAAATAAAGTGTTCTGAGAAGCTTAAAATGAAGAAATAAGCGTTCTAAAATGCTTTAAAAATTCAAAGACATCTTTCAATGGTTAACTAACGCAAGGCGCAATATCAAACCTTAATATTGACCCATAATATTTAAATTGAACCAGGTATTGTATTACAGGGTAAAAGTGTACCCTACCACAGGAAATAATTATAGGTCAATTAGGGGGTACACTATGTATATTTTAAATAGTGCATTAAAACAAGGAAATACGAAGACATTTTTCAATGTTAACTAACGGCACGGTATCGTAACTTAATATTGACCTATAATTTTTAAATTGGACCACGTATTATATTACAGGGTAATAGTGTACCCTACCACAGGAAATAATTATAGGTCATTTAGGGGGTACACAGCGTGACCCTAAATTTTACTATGTATGCCTATGCGAAATAGAGTGTTCTGAGAAGCTTAAAATGAAGAAATAAGCGTTCTAAAATGCTTTAAAAATTCAAAGACATCTTTCAATGGTTAACTAACGCAAGGCGCAATATCAGACCTTAATACTGACCCATAAAATTTAAATTGGACCAGGTATTGTATTACAGGGTAATAGTGTACCCTACCAAAGGAATTAATTATAGGTCAATTAGGGGGTATACAGCGTGACCCTAAAGTTTACTATGTATGCCTATGCAAAATAAAGTGTTCTGAGAAGCTTAAAATGAGAAATAAGCGTTCTAAAATGCTTTAAAAATTCAGACATTTTTCTATGTTAACTAACGGCAAGGTATCGGACCTTAATATTGACCTATAATTTTTAAATTGGACCACGTATTATATTACAGGGTAATAGTGTACCCTACCACAGGAAATAATTATAGGTCATTTAGGGGGTACACAGCGTGACCCTAAATTTTACTATGTATGCCTATGCGAAATAGAGTGTTCTGAGAAGCTTAAAATGAAGAAATAAGCGTTCTAAAATGCTTTAAAAATTCAAAGACATCTTTCAATGGTTAACTAACGCAAGGCGCGATATCAGACCTTAATATGGAACCATAATATTTCAATTGGACCAGGTATTATATTACAGGGTAATAGTGTACTCTACAACAGGAAATAATTATAGGTCAATTAGGGGATACACTATGTATGTTTTAAATAGTGCATTAAAACAAGAAAATACGAAGACACTTTTCTATGTTAACTAACGGCACGGTATCGGACCTTAATATTGACCTATAATTTTTAAATTGAACCACGTATTATATTACAGGGTTATAGTGTACCCTACCACAGGAAATAATTATAGGTCAATTAGGGGGTACACAGAGTGACCCTAAAGTTTACTATGTATGCCTATGCGAAATAAAGTGTTCTGAGAAGCTTAAAATGAGGAAATAAGCGTTCTAAAATGCTTCAAAAATTCAAAGACATTTTTCTATGTTAACTAACGGCACGGTATCGGACCTTAATATTGACCTATAATTTTTAAATTGGACCACTTATTATATTACAGGGTAATAGTGTACCCTACCACAGGAAATAATTATAGGTCAATTAGGGGGTACACAGCGTGACCCTAAAGTTTACTATGTATGCCTATGCGAAATAAAGTGTTCTGAGAAGCTTAAAATGAGGAAATAAGCGTTCTAAAATGATTTAAAAATTCAAAGACATTTTTCTATGTTAACTAACGGCACGGTATCGGACCTTAATATTGACCTATAATTTTTAAATTGGACCACGTATTATATTACAGGATAATAGTGTACCCTACCACAGGAAATAATTATATGTCATTTAGGGGGTACACAGCGTGACCCTAAATTTTACTATGTATGCCTATGCGAAATAGAGTGTTCTGAGATGCTTAAAATGAAGAAATAAGCGTTCAAAAATGCTTTAAAAATTCAAAGACATCTTTCAATGGTTAACTAACGCAAGGCGCAATATCAGACCTTAATATTGACCCATAATATTTAAATTGGACCAGGTATTATATTACAGGGTAATAGTGTACCCTACCACAGGAAATAATTATAGGTCAATTAGGGGGTACACAGAGTGACCTTAAAGTTTACTATATATGCCTATGCGAAATAGAGTGTTCTGAGATGCTTAAAATGAAGAAATAAGCGTTCTAAAATGCTTTAAAAATTCAAAGACATCTTTCAATGGTTAACTAGCGCAAGGCGCAATATCAGACCTTAATATTGACCCATAATATTTAAATTGGACCAGGTATTATATTACAGGGTAATAGTGTACCCTACCACAGGAAATAATTATAGGTCAATTAGGGGGTACACTATGTATATTTTAAATAGTGCATTAAAACAAGGAAATACGAAGACACTTTTCTATGTTAACTAACGGCACGGTATCGGACCTTAATATTGACCTATAATTTTTAAATTGGACCACGTATTATATTATAGGGTAATAGTGTACCCTACCACAGGAAATAATTATAGGTCAATTAGAGGGTACACAGCGTGACCCTAAAGTTTACTATGTATGCCTATGCGAAATAGAGTGTTCTGAGAAGCTTAAAATGAAGAAATTAGCGTTCTAAAATGCTTTAAAAATTCAAAGACATCTTTCAATGGTTAACTAACGCAAGGCGCAATATCAGACCTTAATATTGACCCATAATATTTGAATTGGACCAGGTATTATATTACGGGGTAATAGTGTACCCTACCACAGGAAATAATTATAGGTCAATTAGGGGGTACACTATGTATATTTTAAATAGTGCATTAAAACAAGGAATTACGAAGACACTTTTCTATGTTAACTAACGGCCCGGTATCGGACCTTAATATTGACCTATAATTTTTAAATTGGACCACGTATTATATTACAGGGTAATAGTGTACCCTACCACAGGAAATAATTATAGGTCATTTAGGGGGTACACAGCGTGACCCTAAATTTTACTATGTATGCCTATGCGAAATAGAGTGTTCTGAGATGCTTAAAATGAAGAAATAAGCGTTCTAAAATGCTTTAAAAATTCAAAGACATCTTCCAATGGTTAACTAACGCAAGGCGCAATATCAGACCTTAATATTGACCCATAATATTTAAATTGGACCAGGTATTATATTACAGGGTAATAGTGTACCCTACCACAGGAAATAATTATAGGTCAATTAGGGGGTACACTATGTACATTTTAAATAGTGCATTAAAACAAGGAAATACGAAGACACTTTTCTATGTTAACTAACGGCACGGTATCGGACCTTAATATTGACCTATAATTTTTAAATTGGACCACGTATTATATTACAGGGTAATAGTGTACCCTACCACAGGAAATAATTATAGGTCAATTAGGGGGTACACAGAGTGACCCTAAAGTTTACTATATATGCCTATGCGAAATAGAGTGTTCTGAGATGCTTAAAATGAAGAAATAAGCGTTCTAAAATGCTTTAAAAATTCAAAAACATCTTTCAATGGTTAACTAACGCAAGGCGCAATATCAGACCTTAATATTGACCCATAATATTTAAATTGGACCAGGTATTATATTACAGGGTAATAGTGTACCCTACCACAGGAAATAATTATAGGTCAATTAGGGGGTACACTATGTATATTTTAAATAGTGCATTAAAACAAGGAAATACGAAGACACTTTTCTATGTTAACTAACGGCACGGTATCGGACCTTAATATTGACCTATAATTTTTAAACTGGACCACGTATTATACTACAGGGTTATAGTGTACCCTACCACAGGAAATAATTATAGGTCAATTAGGGGGTACACAGAGTGACCCTAAAGTTTACTATGTATGCCTATGCGAAATAAAGTGTTCTGAGAAGCTTAAAATGAGGAAATAAGCGTTCTAAAATGCTTTAAAAATTCAAAGACATTTTTCTATGTTAACTAACGGCACGGTATCGGACCTTAATATTGACCTATAATTTTTAAATTTGACCACCTATTATATTACAGGGTAATAGTGTACCCTACCACAGGAAATAATTATAGGTCAATTAGGGGATACACTATGTATGTTTTAAATAGTGCATTAAAACAAGAAAATACGAAGACACTTTTCTATGTTAACTAACGGCACGGTATCGGACCTTAATATTGACCTATAATTTTTAAATTGGACCACGTATTATATTACAGGGTTATAGTGTACCCTACCACAGGAAATAATTATAGGTCAATTAGGGGGTACACAGAGTGACCCTAAAGTTTACTATGTATGCCTATGCGAAATAAAGTGTTCTGAGAAGCTTAAAATGAGGAAATAAGCGTTCTAAAATGCTTTAAAAATTCAAAGACATTTTTCTATGTTAACTAACGGCACGATATCGGACCTTAATATTGACCTATAATTTTTAAATTGGACCACTTATTATATTACAGGGTAATAGTGTACCCTACCACAGGAAATAATTATAGGTCAATTAGGGGGTACACAGCGTGACCCTAAAGTTTACTATGTATGCCTATGCGAAATAAAGAGTTCTGAGAAGCTTAAAATGTAGAAATAAGCGTTCTAAAATGCTTTAAAAATTCAAAGACATCTTTCAATGGTTAACTAACGCAAGGCGCAATATCAAACCTTAATATTGACCCATAATATTTAAATTGAACCAGGTATTGTATTACAGGGTAATAGTGTACCCTACCACAGGAAATAATTATAGGTCAATTAGGGGGTACACTATGTATATTTTAAATAGTGCATTAAAACAAGGAAATACGAAGACATTTTTCAATGTTAACTAACGGCACGGTATCGTAACTTAATATTGACCTATAATTTTTAAATTGGACCACGTATTATATTACAGGGTAATAGTGTACCCTACCACAGGAAATAATTATAGGTCATTTAGGGGGTACACAGCGTGACCCTAAATTTTACTATGTATGCCTATGCAAAATAAAGTGTTCTGAGAAGCTTAAAATGAGAAATAAGCGTTCTAAAATGCTTTAAAAATTCAAAGACATTTTTCTATGTTAACTAACGGCAAGGTATCGGACCTTAATATTGACCTATAATTTTTAAATTGGACCACGTATTATATTACAGGGTAATAGTGTACCCTACCACAGGAAATAATTATAGGTCATTTAGGGGGTACACAGCGTGACCCTAAATTTTACTATGTATGCCTATGCGAAATAGAGTGTTCTGAGATGCTTAAAATGAAGAAATAAGCGTTCTAAAATGCTTTAAAAATTCAAAGACATCTTCCAATGGTTAACTAACGCAAGGCGCAATATCAGACCTTAATATTGACCCATAATATTTAAATTGGACCAGGTATTATATTACAGGGTAATAGTGTACCCTACCACAGGAAATAATTATGGGTCAATTAGGGGGTACACTATGTATATTTTAAATAGTGCATTAAAACAAGGAAATACGAAGACACTTTTCTATGTTAACTAACGGCACGGTATCGGACCTTAATATTGACCTATAATTTTTAAATTGGACCACGTATTATATTACTGGGTTATAATGTGCCCTACCACAGGAAATAATTATAGGTCAATTAGGGGGTACACAGAGAGACCCTAAAGTTTACTATGTATGCCTATGCGAAATAAAGTGTTCTGAGAAGCTTAAAATGAGGAAATAAGCGTTCTAAAATGCTTTAAAAATTCAAAGACATTTTTCTATGTTAACTAACGGCACGGTATCGGACCTTAATATTGACCTATAATTTTTAAATTGGACCACGTATTATATTACAGGGTAATAGTGTAAACTACCACAGGAAATAATTATAGGTCATTTAGGGGGTACACAGCGTGACCCTAAATTTTACTATGTATGCCTATGCGAAATAGAGTGTTCTGAGATGCTTAAAATGAAGAAATAAGCGTTCAAAAATGCTTTAAAAATTCAAAGACATCTTTCAATGGTTAACTAACGCAAGGCGCAATATCAGACCTTAATATTGACCCATAATATTTAAATTGGACCAGGTATTATATTACAGGGTAATAGTGTACCCTACCACAGGAAATAATTATAGGTCAATTAGGGGGTACACTATGTATATTTTAAATAGTGCATTAAAACAAGGAAATACGAAGACACTTTTCTATGTTAACTAACGGCACGGTATCGGACCTTAATATTGACCTATAATTTTTAAATTGGACCACGTATTATATTACAGGGTTATAGTGTACCCTACCACAGGAAATAATTATAGGTCAATTAGGGGGTACGCAGAGTGACCCTAAAGTTTACTATGTATGCCTATGCGAAATAAAGTGTTCTGAGAAGCTTAAAATGAGGAAATAAGCGTTCTAAAATGCTTTAAAAATTCAAAGACATTTTTCTATGTTAACTAACGGCACGGTATCGGACCTTAATATTGACCTATAATTTTTAAATTGGACCACGTATTATATTACAGGGTAATAGTGTACCCTACCACAGGATATAATTATAGGTCATTTAGGGGGTTCACAGCGTGACCCTAAATTTTACTATGTATGCCTATGCGAAATAGAGTGTTCTGAGATGCTTAAAATGAAGAAATAAGCGTTCTAAAATGCTTTAAAAATTCAAAGACATCTTTCAATGGTTAACTAACTCAAGGCGCAATATCAGACCTTAATATTGACCCATAATATTTAAATTGGACCAGGTATTATATTACAGGGTAATAGTGTACCCTACCACAGGAAATAATTATAGGTCAATTAGGGGGTACACTATGTATATTTTAAATAGTGCATTAAAACAAGGAAATACGAAGACACTTTTCTATATTAACTAACGGCACGGTATCGGACCTTAATATTGACCTATAATTTTTAAATTGGACCACGTATTATATTACAGTGTTATAGTGTACCCTACCTCAGGAAATAATTATAGGTCAATTAGGGGGTACACAGAGTGACCCTAAAGTTTACTATGTATGCCTATGCGAAATAAAGTGTTCTGAGAAGCTTAAAATGAGGAAATAAGCGTTCTAAAATGCTTTAAAAATTCAAAGACATTTTTCTATGTTAACTAACTTCACGGTATCGGACCTTAATATTGACCTATAATTTTTAAATTGGACCACTTATTATATTACAGGGTAATAGTGTACCCTACCACAGGAAATAATTATAGGTCAATTAGGGGGTACACAGCGTGACCCTAAAATTTACTATGTATGCCTATGCGAAATAAAGTGTTCTGAGAAGCTTAAAATGAAGAAATAAGCGTTCTAAAATGCTTTAAAAATTCAAAGACATCTTTCAATGGTTAACTAACGCAAGGCGCAATATCAAACCTTAATATTGACCCATAATATTTAAATTGAACCAGGTATTGTATTACAGGGTAATAGTGTACCCTACCACAGGAAATAATTATAGGTCAATTAAGGGGTACACTATGTATATTTTAAATAGTGCAAGGCTACAGTGGACGTTCAAAAAAATTTTTTTTAGTTTTTATGCTACACTAAAACTTTTTTTATAAATTATGTATTCTATCAAGATATGCCCTTGCAAAAATTTTTGTAAAAAATATTTGGACCATTTTTGAGAAATTTAAAATTTTTAAAAAAAAATTTCATCAATTTTAAAATGCTCCGAGCGGCTTAAATTAAAATTTTTATTTATTTTTTTTTAATATTCTTTTTTTAGAGATAAATGTTAAAAGCTTTATGCATTATATAGGAATTTTCCTAAATTTATTTTAAATTTATGACCAAAAAACAAATTTTATGTAGATTTTTGTTTCAAAATAAAGGTCGTTAGGTACATGAAACCCGATAACTCTTTTATTACTTGTTATAAAACAGAAACAAATGCATAAACTTAATCTAATATACATATAAATAACTAGAAAAAAACTTCATCTCAATAGGATGAAAACAAAGTCGACTGGAACATTTTGAATACGTGAAACATAACAAAATTTCAATTTTGAGAAAAACAGCTTTTTGTGTAAGAAAAGGGGTGTGGCTTCATAATGTGAAAACGAAACTACCCTATAACTTCTCAAAAAATGACGAAATTTTAAATTGGACCAGGTATTGTATTACAGGGTAATAGTGTACCCTACCAAAGGAAATAATTATAGGTCAATTAGGGGGTATACAGCGTGACCCTAAAGTTTACTATGTATGCCTATGCAAAATAAAGTGTTCTGAGAAGCTTAAAATGAGAAATAAGCGTTCTAAAATGCTTTAAAAATTAAAAGACATTTTTCTATGTTAACTAACGGCACGGTATCGGACCTTAATATTGACCTATAATTTTTAAATTGGACCACGTATTATATTACAGGGTAATAGTGTACCCTACCACAGGAAATAATTATAGGTCATTTAGGGGGTACACAGCGTGACCCTAAATTTTACTATGTATGCCTATGCGAAATAGAGTGTTCTGAGATGCTTAAAATGAAGAAATAAGCGTTCAAAAATGCTTTAAAAATTCAAAGACATCTTTCAATGGTTAACTAACGCAAGGCGCAATATCAGACCTTAATATTGACCCATAATATTTAAATTGGACCAGGTATTATATTATAGGGTAATAGTGTACCCTACCACAGGAAATAATTATAGGTCAATTAGGGGGTACACTATGTATATTTTAAATAGTGCATTAAAACAAGGAAATACGAAGACACTTTTCTATGTTAACTAACGGCACGGTATCGGACCTTAATATTGACCTATAATTTTTAAATTGGACCACGTATTATATTACAGGGTTATAGTGTACCCTACCACAGGAAATAATTATAGGTCAATTAGGGGGTACGCAGAGTGACCCTAAAGTTTACTATGTATGCCTATGCGAAATAAAGTGTTCTGAGAAGCTTAAAATGAGGAAATAAGCGTTCTAAAATGCTTTAAAAATTCAAAGACATTTTTCTATGTTAACGAACGGCACGGTATCGGACCTTAATATTGACCTATAATTTTTAAATTGGACCACGTATTATATTACAGGGTAATAGTGTACCCTACCACAGGATATAATTATAGGTCATTTAGGGGGTTCACAGCGTGACCCTAAATTTTACTATGTATGCCTATGCGAAATAGAGTGTTCTGAGATGCTTAAAATGAAGAAATAAGCGTTCTAAAATGCTTTAAAAATTCAAAGACATCTTTCAATGGTTAACTAACTCAAGGCGCAATATCAGACCTTAATATTGACCCATAATATTTAAATTGGACCAGGTATTATATTACAGGGTAATAGTGTACCCTACCACAGGAAATAATTATAGGTCAATTAGGGGGTACACTATGTATATTTTAAATAGTGCATTAAAACAAGGAAATACGAAGACACTTTTCTATGTTAACTAACGGCACGGTATCGGACCTTAATATTGACCTATAATTTTTAAATTGGACCACGTATTATATTACAGTGTTATAGTGTACCCTACCTCAGGAAATAATTATAGGTCAATTAGGGGGTACACAGAGTGACCCTAAAGTTTACTATGTATGCCTATGCGAAATAAAGTGTTCTGAGAAGCTTAAAATGAGGAAATAAGCGTTCTAAAATGCTTTAAAAATTCAAAGACATTTTTCTATGTTAACTAACGGCACGGTATCGGACCTTAATATTGACCTATAATTTTTAAATTGGACCACTTATTATATTACAGGGTAATAGTGTACCCTACCACAGGAAATAATTATAGGTCAATTAGGGGGTACACAGCGTGACCCTAAAATTTACTATGTATGCCTATGCGAAATAAAGTGTTCTGAGAAGGTTAAAATGAAGAAATAAGCGTTCTAAAATGCTTTAAAAATTCAAAGACATCTTTCAATGGTTAACTAACGCAAGGCGCAATATCAAACCTTAATATTGACCCATAATATTTAAATTGAACCAGGTATTGTATTACAGGGTAATAGTGTACCCTACCACAGGAAATAATTATAGGTCAATTAGGGGGTACACTATGTATATTTTAAATAGTGCATTAAAACAAGGAAATACGAAGACATTTTTCAATGTTAACTAACGGCACGGTATCGTAACTTAATATTGACCTATAATTTTTAAATTGGACCACGTATTATATTACAGGGTAATAGTGTACCCTACCACAGGAAATAATTATAGGTCATTTAGGGGGTACACAACGTGACCCTAAATTTTACTATGTATGCCTATGCGAAATAGAGTGTTCTGAGAAGCTTAAAATGAAGAAATAAGCGTTCTAAAATGCTTTAAAAATTCAAAGACATCTTTCAATGGTTAACTAACGCAAGGCGCAATATCAGACCTTAATACTGACCCATAAAATTTAAATTGGACCAGGTATTGTATTACAGGGTAATAGTGTACCCTATTAAAGGAAATAATTATAGGTCAATTAGGGGGTATACAGCGTGACCCTAAAGTTTACTATGTATGCCTATGCAAAATAAAGTGTTCTGAGAAGCTTAAAATGAGAAATAAGCGTTCTAAAATGCTTTAAAAATTCAAAGACATTTTTCTATGTTAACTAACGGCAAGGTATCGGACCTTAATATTGACCTATAATTTTTAAATTGGACCACGTATTATATTACAGGGTAATAGTGTACCCTACCACAGGAAATAATTATAGGTCATTTAGGGGGTACACAGCGTGACCCTAAATTTTACTATGTATGCCTATGCGAAATAGAGTGTTCTGAGATGCTTAAAATGAAGAAATAAGCGTTCTAAAATGCTTTAAAAATTCAAAGACATCTTCCAATGGTTAACTAACGCAAGGCGCAATATCAGACCTTAATATTGACCCATAATATTTAAATTGGACCAGGTATTATATTACAGGGTTATAGTGTACCCTACCACAGGAAATAATTATAGGTCAATTAGGGGGTACACTATGTATATTTTAAATAGTGCATTAAAACAAGGAAATACGAAGACACTTTTCTATGTTAACTAACGGCACGGTATCGGACCTTAATATTGACCTATAATTTTTAAATTGGACCACGTATTATATTACTGGGTTATAATGTACCCTACCACAGGAAATAATTATAGGTCAATTAGGGGGTACACAGAGAGACCCTAAAGTTTACTATGTATGCCTATGCGAAATAAAGTGTTCTGAGAAGCTTAAAATGAGGAAATAAGCGTTCTAAAATGCTTTAAAAATTCAAAGACATCTTTCAATGGTTAACTAGCGCAAGGCGCAATATCAGACCTTAATATTGACCCATAATATTTAAATTGGACCAGGTATTATATTACAGGGTAATAGTGTACCCTACCACAGGAAATAATTATAGGTCAATTAGGGGGTACACAGAGTGACCTTAAAGTTTACTATATATGCCTATGCGAAATAGAGTGTTCTGAGATGCTTAAAATGAAGAAATAAGCGTTCTAAAATGCTTTAAAAATTCAAAGACATCTTTCAATGGTTAACTAGCGCAAGGCGCAATATCAGACCTTAATATTGACCCATAATATTTAAATTGGACCAGGTATTATATTACAGGGTAATAGTGTACCCTACCACAGGAAATAATTATAGGTCAATTAGGGGGTACACTATGTATATTTTAAATAGTGCATTAAAACAAGGAAATACGAAGACACTTTTCTATGTTAACTAACGGCACGGTATCGGACCTTAATATTGACCTATAATTTTTAAATTGGACCACGTATTATATTATAGGGTAATAGTGTACCCTACCACAGGAAATAATTATAGGTCAATTAGAGGGTACACAGCGTGACCCTAAAGTTTACTATGTATGCCTATGCGAAATAGAGTGTTCTGAGAAGCTTAAAATGAAGAAATTAGCGTTCTAAAATGCTTTAAAAATTCAAAGACATCTTTCAATGGTTAACTAACGCAAGGCGCAATATCAGACCTTAATATTGACCCATAATATTTGAATTGGACCAGGTATTATATTACGGGGTAATAGTGTACCCTACCACAGGAAATAATTATAGGTCAATTAGGGGGTACACTATGTATATTTTAAATAGTGCATTAAAACAAGGAAATACGAAGACACTTTTCTATGTTAACTAACGGTATCGGACCTTAATATTGACCTATAATTTTTAAATTGGACCACGTATTATATTACAGGGTAATAGTGTACCCTACCACAGGAAATAATTATAGGTCATTTAGGGGGTACACAGCGTGACCCTAAATTTTACTATGTATGCCTATGCGAAATAGAGTGTTCTGAGATGCTTAAAATGAAGAAATAAGCGTTCTAAAATGCTTTAAAAATTCAAAGACATCTTCCAATGGTTAACTAACGCAAGGCGCAATATCAGACCTCAATATTGACCCATAATATTTAAATTGGACCAGGTATTATATTACAGGGTAATAGTGTACCCTACCACAGGAAATAATTATAGGTCAATTAGGGGGTACACTATGTACATTTTAAATAGTGCATTAAAACAAGGAAATACGAAGACACTTTTCTATGTTAACTAACGGCACGGTATCGGACCTTAATATTGACCTATAATTTTTAAATTGGACCCCGTATTATATTACAGGGTAATAGTGTACCCTACCACAGGAAATAATTATAGGTCAATTAGGGGGTACACAGAGTGACCCTAAAGTTTACTATATATGCCTAAGCGAAATAGAGTGTTCTGAGATGCTTAAAATGAAGAAATAAGCGTTCTAAAATGCTTTAAAAATTCAAAAACATCTTTCAATGGTTAACTAACGCAAGGCGCAATATCAGACCTTAATATTGACCCATAATATTTAAATTGGACCAGGTATTATATTACAGGGTAATAGTGTACCCTACCACAGGAAATAATTATAGGTCAATTAGGGGGTACACTATGTATATATTAAATAGTGCATTAAAACAAGGAAATACGAAGACACTTTTCTATGTTCACTAACGGCACGGTATCGGACCTTAATATTGACCTATAATTTTTAAACTGGACCACGTATTATATTACAGGGTTATAGTGTACCCTACCACAGGAAATAATTATAGGTCAATTAGGGGGTACACAGAGTGACCCTAAAGTTTACTATGTATGCCTATGCGAAATAAAGTGTTCTGAGAAGCTTAAAATGAGGAAATAAGCGTTCTAAAATGCTTTAAAAATTCAAAGACATTTTTCTATGTTAACTAACGGCACGGTATCGGACCTTAATATTGACCTATAATTTTTAAATTGGACCACCTATTATATTACAGGGTAATAGTGTACCCTACCACAGGAAATAATTATAGGTCAATTAGGGGGTACACAGAGTGACCCTAAAGTTTACTATATATGCCTATGCGAAATAGAGTGTTCTGAGATGCTTAAAATGAAGAAATAAGCGTTCTAAAATGCTTTAAAAATTCAAAAACATCTTTCAATGGTTAACTAACGCAAGGCGCAATATCAGACCTTAATATTGACCCATAATATTTAAATTGGACCAGGTATTATATTACAGGGTAATAGTGTACCCTACCACAGGAAATAATTATAGGTCAATTAGGGGGTACACTATGTATATTTTAAATAGTGCATTAAAACAAGGAAATACGAAGACATTTTTCAATGTTAACTAACGGCACGGTATCGTAACTTAATATTGACCCATAATATTTAAATTGGACCAGGTATTATATTACAGGGTAATAGTGTACCCTACCACAGGAAATAATTATAGGTCAATTAGGGGGTACACTATGTATATTTTAAATAGTGCATTAAAACAAGGAAATACGAAGACACTTTTCTATGTTAACTAACGGCACGGTATCGGACCTTAATATTGACCTATAATTTTTAAATTGGACCACGTATTATATTACAGTGTTATAGTGTACCCTACCAAAGGAAATAATTATAGGTCAATTAGGGGGTATACAGCGTGACCCTAAAGTTTACTATGTATGCCTATGCAAAATAAAGTGTTCTGAGAAGCTTAAAATGAGAAATAAGCGTTCTAAAATGCTTTAAAAATTAAAAGACATTTTTCTATGTTAACTAACGGCACGGTATCGGACCTTAATATTGACCTATAATTTTTAAATTGGACCACGTATTATATTACAGGGTAATAGTGTACCCTACCACAGGAAATAATTATAGGTCATTTAGGGGGTACACAGCGTGACCCTAAATTTTACTATGTATGCCTATGCGAAATAGAGTGTTCTGAGATGCTTAAAATGAAGAAATAAGCGTTCAAAAATGCTTTAAAAATTCAAAGACATCTTTCAATGGTTAACTAACGCAAGGCGCAATATCAGACCTTAATATTGACCCATAATATTTAAATTGGACCAGGTATTATATTATAGGGTAATAGTGTACCCTACCACAGGAAATAATTATAGGTCAATTAGGGGGTACACTATGTATATTTTAAATAGTGCATTAAAACAAGGAAATACGAAGACACTTTTCTATGTTAACTAACGGCACGGTATCGGACCTTAATATTGACCTATAATTTTTAAATTGGACCACGTATTATATTACAGGGTTATAGTGTACCCTACCACAGGAAATAATTATAGGTCAATTAGGGGGTACGCAGAGTGACCCTAAAGTTTACTATGTATGCCTATGCGAAATAAAGTGTTCTGAGAAGCTTAAAATGAGGAAATAAGCGTTCTAAAATGCTTTAAAAATTCAAAGACATTTTTCTATGTTAACGAACGGCACGGTATCGGACCTTAATATTGACCTATAATTTTTAAATTGGACCACGTATTATATTACAGGGTAATAGTGTACCCTACCACAGGATATAATTATAGGTCATTTAGGGGGTTCACAGCGTGACCCTAAATTTTACTATGTATGCCTATGCGAAATAGAGTGTTCTGAGATGCTTAAAATGAAGAAATAAGCGTTCTAAAATGCTTTAAAAATTCAAAGACATCTTTCAATGGTTAACTAACTCAAGGCGCAATATCAGACCTTAATATTGACCCATAATATTTAAATTGGACCAGGTATTATATTACAGGGTAATAGTGTACCCTACCACAGGAAATAATTATAGGTCAATTAGGGGGTACACTATGTATATTTTAAATAGTGCATTAAAACAAGGAAATACGAAGACACTTTTCTATGTTAACTAACGGCACGGTATCGGACCTTAATATTGACCTATAATTTTTAAATTGGACCACGTATTATATTACAGTGTTATAGTGTACCCTACCTCAGGAAATAATTATAGGTCAATTAGGGGGTACACAGAGTGACCCTAAAGTTTACTATGTATGCCTATGCGAAATAAAGTGTTCTGAGAAGCTTAAAATGAGGAAATAAGCGTTCTAAAATGCTTTAAAAATTCAAAGACATTTTTCTATGTTAACTAACGGCACGGTATCGGACCTTAATATTGACCTATAATTTTTAAATTGGACCACGTATTATATTACAGGGTAATAGTGTACCCTACCACAGGAAATAATTATAGGTCATTTAGGGGGTACACAGCGTGACCCTAAATTTTACTATGTATGCCTATGCGAAATAGAGTGTTCTGAGATGCTTAAAATGAAGAAATAAGCGTTCAAAAATGCTTTAAAAATTCAAAGACATCTTTCAATGGTTAACTAACGCAAGGCGCAATATCAGACCTTAATATTGACCCATAATATTTAAATTGGACCAGGTATTATATTATAGGGTAATAGTGTACCCTACCACAGGAAATAATTATAGGTCAATTAGGGGGTACACTATGTATATTTTAAATAGTGCATTAAAACAAGGAAATACGAAGACACTTTTCTATGTTAACTAACGGCACGGTATCGGACCTTAATATTGACCTATAATTTTTAAATTGGACCACGTATTATATTACAGGGTTATAGTGTACCCTACCACAGGAAATAATTATAGGTCAATTAGGGGGTACGCAGAGTGACCCTAAAGTTTACTATGTATGCCTATGCGAAATAAAGTGTTCTGAGAAGCTTAAAATGAGGAAATAAGCGTTCTAAAATGCTTTAAAAATTCAAAGACATTTTTCTATGTTAACGAACGGCACGGTATCGGACCTTAATATTGACCTATAATTTTTAAATTGGACCACGTATTATATTACAGGGTAATAGTGTACCCTACCACAGGATATAATTATAGGTCATTTAGGGGGTTCACAGCGTGACCCTAAATTTTACTATGTATGCCTATGCGAAATAGAGTGTTCTGAGATGCTTAAAATGAAGAAATAAGCGTTCTAAAATGCTTTAAAAATTCAAAGACATCTTTCAATGGTTAACTAACTCAAGGCGCAATATCAGACCTTAATATTGACCCATAATATTTAAATTGGACCAGGTATTATATTACAGGGTAATAGTGTACCCTACCACAGGAAATAATTATAGGTCAATTAGGGGGTACACTATGTATATTTTAAATAGTGCATTAAAACAAGGAAATACGAAGACACTTTTCTATGTTAACTAACGGCACGGTATCGGACCTTAATATTGACCTATAATTTTTAAATTGGACCACGTATTATATTACAGTGTTATAGTGTACCCTACCTCAGGAAATAATTATAGGTCAATTAGGGGGTACACAGAGTGACCCTAAAGTTTACTATGTATGCCTATGCGAAATAAAGTGTTCTGAGAAGCTTAAAATGAGGAAATAAGCGTTCTAAAATGCTTTAAAAATTCAAAGACATTTTTCTATGTTAACTAACGGCACGGTATCGGACCTTAATATTGACCTATAATTTTTAAATTGGACCACTTATTATATTACAGGGTAATAGTGTACCCTACCACAGGAAATAATTATAGGTCAATTAGGGGGTACACAGCGTGACCCTAAAATTTACTATGTATGCCTATGCGAAATAAAGTGTTCTGAGAAGGTTAAAATGAAGAAATAAGCGTTCTAAAATGCTTTAAAAATTCAAAGACATCTTTCAATGGTTAACTAACGCAAGGCGCAATATCAAACCTTAATATTGACCCATAATATTTAAATTGAACCAGGTATTGTATTACAGGGTAATAGTGTACCCTACCACAGGAAATAATTATAGGTCAATTAGGGGGTACACTATGTATATTTTAAATAGTGCATTAAAACAAGGAAATACGAAGACATTTTTCAATGTTAACTAACGGCACGGTATCGTAACTTAATATTGACCTATAATTTTTAAATTGGACCACGTATTATATTACAGGGTAATAGTGTACCCTACCACAGGAAATAATTATAGGTCATTTAGGGGGTACACAACGTGACCCTAAATTTTACTATGTATGCCTATGCGAAATAGAGTGTTCTGAGAAGCTTAAAATGAAGAAATAAGCGTTCTAAAATGCTTTAAAAATTCAGACATCTTTCAATGGTTAACTAACGCAAGGCGCAATATCAGACCTTAATACTGACCCATAAAATTTAAATTGGACCAGGTATTGTATTACAGGGTAATAGTGTACCCTATTAAAGGAAATAATTATAGGTCAATTAGGGGGTATACAGCGTGACCCTAAAGTTTACTATGTATGCCTATGCAAAATAAAGTGTTCTGAGAAGCTTAAAATGAGAAATAAGCGTTCTAAAATGCTTTAAAAATTCAAAGACATTTTTCTATGTTAACTAACGGCAAGGTATCGGACCTTAATATTGACCTATAATTTTTAAATTGGACCACGTATTATATTACAGGGTAATAGTGTACCCTACCACAGGAAATAATTATAGGTCATTTAGGGGGTACACAGCGTGACCCTAAATTTTACTATGTATGCCTATGCGAAATAGAGTGTTCTGAGATGCTTAAAATGAAGAAATAAGCGTTCTAAAATGCTTTAAAAATTCAAAGACATCTTCCAATGGTTAACTAACGCAAGGCGCAATATCAGACCTTAATATTGACCCATAATATTTAAATTGGACCAGGTATTATATTACAGGGTAATAGTGTACCCTACCACAGGAAATAATTATAGGTCAATTAGGGGGTACAATATGTATATTTTAAATAGTGCATTAAAACAAGGAAATACGAAGACACTTTTCTATGTTAACTAACGGCACGGTATCGGACCTTAATATTGACCTATAATTTTTAAATTGGACCACGTATTATATTACTGGGTTATAATGTACCCTACCACAGGAAATAATTATAGGTCAATTAGGGGGTACACAGAGAGACCCTAAAGTTTACTATGTATGCCTATGCGAAATAAAGTGTTCTGAGAAGCTTAAAATGAGGAAATAAGCGTTCTAAAATGCTTTAAAAATTCAAAGACATCTTTCAATGGTTAACTAGCGCAAGGCGCAATATCAGACCTTAATATTGACCCATAATATTTAAATTGGACCAGGTATTATATTACAGGGTAATAGTGTACCCTACCACAGGAAATAATTATAGGTCAATTAGGGGGTACACAGAGTGACCTTAAAGTTTACTATATATGCCTATGCGAAATAGAGTGTTCTGAGATGCTTAAAATGAAGAAATAAGCGTTCTAAAATGCTTTAAAAATTCAAAGACATCTTTCAATGGTTAACTAGCGCAAGGCGCAATATCAGACCTTAATATTGACCCATAATATTTAAATTGGACCAGGTATTATATTACAGGGTAATAGTGTACCCTACCACAGGAAATAATTATAGGTCAATTAGGGGGTACACTATGTATATTTTAAATAGTGCATTAAAACAAGGAAATACGAAGACACTTTTCTATGTTAACTAACGGCACGGTATCGGACCTTAATATTGACCTATAATTTTTAAATTGGACCACGTATTATATTATAGGGTAATAGTGTACCCTACCACAGGAAATAATTATAGGTCAATTAGAGGGTACACAGCGTGACCCTAAAGTTTACTATGTATGCCTATGCGAAATAGAGTGTTCTGAGAAGCTTAAAATGAAGAAATTAGCGTTCTAAAATGCTTTAAAAATTCAAAGACATCTTTCAATGGTTAACTAACTCAAGGCGCAATATCAGACCTTAATATTGACCCATAATATTTAAATTGGACCAGGTATTATATTACAGGGTAATAGTGTACCCTACCACAGGAAATAATTATAGGTCAGTTAGGGGGTACACTATGTATATTTTAAATAGTGCATTAAAACAAGGAAATACGAAGACACTTTTCTATGTTAACTAACGGCACGGTATCGGACCTTAATATTGACCTATAATTTTTAAATTGGACCACGTATTATATTACAGTGTTATAGTGTACCCTACCTCAGGAAATAATTATAGGTCAATTAGGGGGTACACAGAGTGACCCTAAAGTTTACTATGTATGCCTATGCGAAATAAAGTGTTCTGAGAAGCTTAAAATGAGGAAATAAGCGTTCTAAAATGCTTTAAAAATTCAAAGACATTTTTCTATGTTAACTAACGGCACGGTATCGGACCTTAATATTGACCTATAATTTTTAAATTGGACCACTTATTATATTACAGGGTAATAGTGTACCCTACCACAGGAAATAATTATAGGTCAATTAGGGGGTACACAGCGTGACCCTAAAGTTTACTATGTATGCCTATGCGAAATAAAGTGTTCTGAGAAGCTTAAAATGAAGAAATAAGCGTTCTAAAATGCTTTAAAAATTCAAAGACATCTTTCAATGGTTAACTAACGCAAGGCGCAATATCAAACCTTAATATTGACCCATAATATTTAAATTGAACCAGGTATTGTATTACAGGGTAATAGTGTACCCTACCACAGGAAATAATTATAGGTCAATTAGGGGGTACACTATGTATATTTTAAATAGTGCATTAAAACAAGGAAATACGAAGACATTTTTCAATGTTAACTAACGGCACGGTATCGTAACTTAATATTGACCTATAATTTTTAAATTGGACCACGTATTATATTACAGGGTAATAGTGTACCCTACCACAGGAAATAATTATAGGTCATTTAGGGGGTACACAGCGTGACCCTAAATTTTACTATGTATGCCTATGCGAAATAGAGTGTTCTGAGAAGCTTAAAATGAAGAAATAAGCGTTCTAAAATGCTTTAAAAATTCAAAGACATCTTTCAATGGTTAACTAACGCAAGGCGCAATATCAGACCTTAATACTGACCCATAAAATTTAAATTGGACCAGGTATTGTATTACAGGGTAATAGTGTACCCTACCAAAGGAAATAATTATAGGTCAATTAGGGGGTATACAGCGTGACCCTAAAGTTTACTATGTATGCCTATGCAAAATAAAGTGTTCTGAGAAGCTTAAAATGAGAAATAAGCGTTCTAAAATGCTTTAAAAATTCAAAGACATTTTTCTATGTTAACTAACGGCAAGGTATCGGACCTTAATATTGACCTATAATTTTTAAATTGGACCACGTATTATATTACAGGGTAATAGTGTACCCTACCACAGGAAATAATTATAGGTCATTTAGGGGGTACACAGCGTGACCCTAAATTTTACTATGTATGCCTATGCGAAATAGAGTGTTCTGAGATGCTTAAAATGAAGAAATAAGCGTTCTAAAATGCTTTAAAAATTCAAAGACATCTTCCAATGGTTAACTAACGCAAGGCGCAATATCAGACCTTAATATTGACCCATAATATTTAAATTGGACCAGGTATTATATTACAGGGTAATAGTGTACCCTACCACAGGAAATAATTATAGGTCAATTAGGGGGTACACTATGTACATTTTAAATAGTGCATTAAAACAAGGAAATACGAAGACACTTTTCTATGTTAACTAACGGCACGGTATCGGACCTTAATATTGACCTATAATTTTTAAATTGGACCACGTATTATATTACAGGGTTATAGTGTACCCTACCACAGGAAATAATTATAGGTCAATTAGGGGGTACACAGAGTGACCCTAAAGTTTACTATATATGCCTATGCGAAATAGAGTGTTCTGAGATGCTTAAAGTGAAGAAATAAGCGTTCTAAAATGCTTTAAAAATTCAAAGACATCTTCCAATGGTTAACTAACGCAAGGCGCAATATCAGACCTTAATATTGACCCATAATATTTAAATTGGACCAGGTATTATATTACAGGGTAATAGTGTACCCTACCACAGGAAATAATTATAGGTCAATTAGGGGGTACACTATGTATATTTTAAATAGTGCATTAAAACAAGGAAATACGAAGACACTTTTCTATGTTAACTAACGGCACGGTATCGGACCTTAATATTGACCTATAATTTTTAAACTGGACCACGTATTATATTACAGGGTTATAGTGTACCCTACCACAGGAAATAGTTATAGGTCAATTAGGGGGTACACAGAGTGACCCTAAAGTTTACTATGTATGCCTATGCGAAATAAAGTGTTCTGAGAAGCTTAAAATGAGGAAATAAGCGTTCTAAAATGCTTTAAAAATTCAAAGACATTTTTCTATGTTAACTAACGGCACGCTATCGGACCTTAATATTGACCTATAATTTTTAAATTGGACCACCTATTATATTACAGGGTAATAGTGTACCCTACCACAGGAAATAATTATAGGTCAATTAGGGGGTACACAGAGTGACCTTAAAGTTTACTATATATGCCTATGCGAAATAGAGTGTTCTGAGATGCTTAAAATGAAGAAATAAGCGTTCTAAAATGCTTTAAAAATTCAAAGACATCTTTCAATGGTTAACTAGCGCAAGGCGCAATATCAGACCTTAATATTGACCCATAATATTTAAATTGGACCAGGTATTATATTACAGGGTAATAGTGTACCCTACCACAGGAAATAATTATAGGTCAATTAGGGGGTACACTATGTATATTTTAAATAGTGCATTAAAACAAGGAAATACGAAGACACTTTTCTATGTTAACTAACGGCACGGTATCGGACCTTAATATTGACCTATAATTTTTAAATTGGACCACGTATTATATTATAGGGTAATAGTGTACCCTACCACAGGAAATAATTATAGGTCAATTAGAGGGTACACAGCGTGACCCTAAAGTTTACTATGTATGCCTATGCGAAATAGAGTGTTCTGAGAAGCTTAAAATGAAGAAATTAGCGTTCTAAAATGCTTTAAAAATTCAAAGACATCTTTCAATGGTTAACTAACTCAAGGCGCAATATCAGACCTTAATATTGACCCATAATATTTAAATTGGACCAGGTATTATATTACAGGGTAATAGTGTACCCTACCACAGGAAATAATTATAGGTCAGTTAGGGGGTACACTATGTATATTTTAAATAGTGCATTAAAACAAGGAAATACGAAGACACTTTTCTATGTTAACTAACGGCACGGTATCGGACCTTAATATTGACCTATAATTTTTAAATTGGACCACGTATTATATTACAGTGTTATAGTGTACCCTACCTCAGGAAATAATTATAGGTCAATTAGGGGGTACACAGAGTGACCCTAAAGTTTACTATGTATGCCTATGCGAAATAAAGTGTTCTGAGAAGCTTAAAATGAGGAAATAAGCGTTCTAAAATGCTTTAAAAATTCAAAGACATTTTTCTATGTTAACTAACGGCACGGTATCGGACCTTAATATTGACCTATAATTTTTAAATTGGACCACTTATTATATTACAGGGTAATAGTGTACCCTACCACAGGAAATAATTATAGGTCAATTAGGGGGTACACAGCGTGACCCTAAAGTTTACTATGTATGCCTATGCGAAATAAAGTGTTCTGAGAAGCTTAAAATGAAGAAATAAGCGTTCTAAAATGCTTTAAAAATTCAAAGACATCTTTCAATGGTTAACTAACGCAAGGCGCAATATCAAACCTTAATATTGACCCATAATATTTAAATTGAACCAGGTATTGTATTACAGGGTAATAGTGTACCCTACCACAGGAAATAATTATAGGTCAATTAGGGGGTACACTATGTATATTTTAAATAGTGCATTAAAACAAGGAAATACGAAGACATTTTTCAATGTTAACTAACGGCACGGTATCGTAACTTAATATTGACCTATAATTTTTAAATTGGACCACGTATTATATTACAGGGTAATAGTGTACCCTACCACAGGAAATAATTATAGGTCATTTAGGGGGTACACAGCGTGACCCTAAATTTTACTATGTATGCCTATGCGAAATAGAGTGTTCTGAGAAGCTTAAAATGAAGAAATAAGCGTTCTAAAATGCTTTAAAAATTCAAAGACATCTTTCAATGGTTAACTAACGCAAGGCGCAATATCAGACCTTAATACTGACCCATAAAATTTAAATTGGACCAGGTATTGTATTACAGGGTAATAGTGTACCCTACCAAAGGAAATAATTATAGGTCAATTAGGGGGTATACAGCGTGACCCTAAAGTTTACTATGTATGCCTATGCAAAATAAAGTGTTCTGAGAAGCTTAAAATGAGAAATAAGCGTTCTAAAATGCTTTAAAAATTCAAAGACATTTTTCTATGTTAACTAACGGCAAGGTATCGGACCTTAATATTGACCTATAATTTTTAAATTGGACCACGTATTATATTACAGGGTAATAGTGTACCCTACCACAGGAAATAATTATAGGTCATTTAGGGGGTACACAGCGTGACCCTAAATTTTACTATGTATGCCTATGCGAAATAGAGTGTTCTGAGATGCTTAAAATGAAGAAATAAGCGTTCTAAAATGCTTTAAAAATTCAAAGACATCTTCCAATGGTTAACTAACGCAAGGCGCAATATCAGACCTTAATATTGACCCATAATATTTAAATTGGACCAGGTATTATATTACAGGGTAATAGTGTACCCTACCACAGGAAATAATTATAGGTCAATTAGGGGGTACACTATGTACATTTTAAATAGTGCATTAAAACAAGGAAATACGAAGACACTTTTCTATGTTAACTAACGGCACGGTATCGGACCTTAATATTGACCTATAATTTTTAAATTGGACCACGTATTATATTACAGGGTTATAGTGTACCCTACCACAGGAAATAATTATAGGTCAATTAGGGGGTACACAGAGTGACCCTAAAGTTTACTATATATGCCTATGCGAAATAGAGTGTTCTGAGATGCTTAAAGTGAAGAAATAAGCGTTCTAAAATGCTTTAAAAATTCAAAGACATCTTCCAATGGTTAACTAACGCAAGGCGCAATATCAGACCTTAATATTGACCCATAATATTTAAATTGGACCAGGTATTATATTACAGGGTAATAGTGTACCCTACCACAGGAAATAATTATAGGTCAATTAGGGGGTACACTATGTATATTTTAAATAGTGCATTAAAACAAGGAAATACGAAGACACTTTTCTATGTTAACTAACGGCACGGTATCGGACCTTAATATTGACCTATAATTTTTAAACTGGACCACGTATTATATTACAGGGTTATAGTGTACCCTACCACAGGAAATAGTTATAGGTCAATTAGGGGGTACACAGAGTGACCCTAAAGTTTACTATGTATGCCTATGCGAAATAAAGTGTTCTGAGAAGCTTAAAATGAGGAAATAAGCGTTCTAAAATGCTTTAAAAATTCAAAGACATTTTTCTATGTTAACTAACGGCACGCTATCGGACCTTAATATTGACCTATAATTTTTAAATTGGACCACCTATTATATTACAGGGTAATAGTGTACCCTACCACAGGAAATAATTATAGGTCAATTAGGGGGTACACAGAGTGACCCTAAAGTTTACTATATATGCCTATGCGAAATAGAGTGTTCTGAGATGCTTAAAATGAAGAAATAAGCGTTCTAAAATGCTTTAAAAATTCAAAAACATCTTTCAATGGTTAACTAACGCAAGGCGCAATATCAGACCTTAATATTGACCCATAATATTTAAATTGGACCAGGTATTATATTACAGGGTAATAGTGTACCCTACCACAGGAAATAATTATAGGTTAATTAGGGGGTACACTATGTATATTTTAATAGTGCATTAAAACAAGGAAATACGAAGACACTTTTCTATGTTAACTAACGGCACGGTATCGGACCTTAATATTGACCTATAATTTTTAAACTGGACCACGTATTATATTACAGGGTTATAGTGTACCCTACCACAGGAAATAATTATAGGTCAATTAGGGGGTACACAGAGTGACCCTAAAGTTTACTATGTATGCCTATGCGAAATAAAGTGTTCTGAGAAGCTTAAAATGAGGAAATAAGCGTTCTAAAATGCTTTAAAAATTCAAAGACATTTTTCTATGTTAACTAACGGCACGGTATCGGACCTTAATATTGACCTATAATTTTTAAATTGGACCACCTATTATATTACAGGGTAATAGTGTACCCTACCACAGGAAATAATTATAGGTCATTTAGGGGGTACACTATGTATATTTTAAATAGTGCATTAAAACAAGGAAATACGAAGACACTTTTCTATGTTAACTAACGGCACGGTATCGGACCTTAATATTGACCTATAATTTTTAAATTGTACCACGTATTATATTACAGGGTAATAGTGTACCTTACCACAGGAAATAATTATAGGTCAATTAGGTGGTACACAGCGTGACCCTAAAATTTACTATGTATGCCTATGCGAAATAGAGTGTTCTGAGAAGCTTAAAATGAAGAAATAAGCGTTCTAAAATGCTTTAAAAATTCAAAGACATCTTTCAATGGTTAACTAACGCAAGGCGCAATATCAAACCTTAATATTGACCCATAATATTTAAATTGAACCAGGTATTGTATTACAGGGTAATAGTGTACCCTACCACAGGAAATAATTATAGGTCAATTAGGGGGTACACTATGTATATTTTAAATAGTGCATTAAAACAAGGAAATACGAAGACATTTTTCTATGTTAACTAACGGCACGGTATCGGACCTTAATATTGACCTATAATTTTTAAATTGGACCACGTATTATATTACAGGGTTATAGTGTACCCTACCACAGGAAATAATTATAGGTCAATTAGGGGGTACACAGAGTGACCCTAAAGTTTACTATGTATGCCTATGCGAAATAAAGTGTTCTGAGAAGCTTAAAATGAGGAAATAAGCGTTCTAAAATGCTTTAAAAATTCAAAGACATTTTTCTATGTTAACTAACGGCACGGTATCGGACCTTAATATTGACCTATAATTTTTAAATTGGACCACGTATTATATTACAGGGTAATAGTGTACCCTACCACAGGAAATAATTATAGGTCAATTAGGGGGTACACAGCGTGACCCTAAAGTTTACTATGTATGCCTATGCGAAATAAAGTGTTCTGAGAAGCTTAAAATGAAGAAATAAGCGTTCTAAAATGCTTTAAAAATTCAAAGACATCTTTCAATGGTTAACTAACGCAAGGCGCAATATCAAACCTTAATATTGACCCATAATATTTAAATTGAACCAGGTATTGTATTACAGGGTAATAGTGTACCCTAGCACAGGAAATAATTATAGGTCAATTAGGGGGTACACTATGTATATTTTAAATAGTGCATTAAAACAAGGAAATACGAAGACATTTTTCAATGTTAACTAACGGCACGGTATCGTAACTTAATATTGACCTATAATTTTTAAATTGGACCACGTATTATATTACAGGGTAATAGTGTACCCTACCACAGGAAATAATTATAGGTCATTTAGGGGGTACACAGCGTGACCCTAAATTTTACTATGTATGCCTATGCGAAATAGAGTGTTCTGAGAAGCTTAAAATGAAGAAATAAGCGTTCTAAAATGCTTTAAAAATTCAAAGACATCTGTCAATGGTTAACTAACGCAAGGCGCAATATCAGACCTTAATATTGACCCATAAAATTTAAATTGGACCAGGTATTGTATTACAGGGTAATAGTGTACCCTACCAAAGGAAATAATTATAGGTCAATTAGGGGGTACACAGCGTGACCCTAAAGTTTACTATGTATGCCTATGCAAAATAAAGTGTTCTGAGAAGCTTAAAATGAGGAAATAAGCGTTCTAAAATGCTTTAAAAATTCAAAGACATTTTTCTATGTTAACTAACGGCAAGGTATCGGACCTTAATATTGACCTATAATTTTTAAATTGGACCACGTATTATATTACAGGGTAATAGTGTACCCTACCACAGGAAATAATTATAGGTCATTTAGGGGGTACACAGCGTGACCCTAAATTTTACTATGTATGCCTATGCGAAATAGAGTGTTCTGAGAAGCTTAAAATGAAGAAATAAGCGTTCTAAAATGCTTTAAAAATTCAAAGACATCTTTCAATGGTTAACTAACGCAAGGCGCAATATCAGACCTTAATACTGACCCATAAAATTTAAATTGGACCAGGTATTGTATTACAGGGTAATAGTGTACCCAACCAAAGGAAATAATTATAGGTCAATTAGGGGGTATACAGCGTGACCCTAAAGTTTACTATGTATGCCTATGCAAAATAAAGTGTTCTGAGAAGCTTAAAATGAGAAATAAGCGTTCTAAAATGCTTTAAAAATTCAAAGACATTTTTCTATGTTAACTAACGGCAAGGTATCGGACCTTAATATTGACCTATAATTTTTAAATTGGACCACGTATTATATTACAGGGTAGTAGTGTACCCTACCACAGGAAATAATTATAGGTCATTTAGGGGGTACACAGCGTGACCCTAAATTTTACTATGTATGCCTATGCGAAATAGAGTGTTCTGAGATGCTTAAAATGAAGAAATAAGCGTTCTAAAATGCTTTAAAAATTCAAAGACATCTTCCAATGGTTAACTAACGCAAGGCGCAATATCAGACCTTAATATTGACCCATAATATTTAAATTGGACCAGGTATTATATTACAGGGTAATAGTGTACCCTACCACAGGAAATAATTATAGGTCAATTAGGGGGTACACTATGTATATTTTAAATAGTGCATTAAAACAAGGAAATACGAAGACACTTTTCTATGTTAACTAACGGCACGGTATCGGACCTTAATATTGACCTATAATTTTTAAATTGGACCACGTATTATATTACTGGGCTATAATGTACCCTACCACAGGAAATAATTATAGGTCAATTAGGGGGTACACAGAGAGACCCTAAAGTTTACTATGTATGCCTATGCGAAATAAAGTGTTCTGAGAAGCTTAAAATGAGGAAATAAGCCTTCTAAAATGCTTTAAAAATTCAAAGACATTTTTCTATGTTAACTAACGGCACGGTATCGGACCTTAATATTGACCTATAATTTTTAAATTGGACCACGTATTATATTACAGGGTAATAGTGTACCCTACCACAGGAAATAATTATAGGTCATTTAGGGGGTACACAGCGTGACCCTAAATTTTACTATGTATGCCTATGCGAAATAGAGTGTTCTGAGATGCTTAAAATGAAGAAATAAGCGTTCAAAAATGCTTTAAAAATTCAAAGACATCTTTCAATGGTTAACTAACGCAAGGCGCAATATCAGACCTTAATATTGACCCATAATATTTAAATTGGACCAGGTATTATATTACAGGGTAATAGTGTACCCTACCACAGGAAATAATTATAGGTCAATTAGGGGGTACACTATGTATATTTTAAATAGTGCATTAAAACAAGGAAATACGAAGACACTTTTCTATGTTAACTAATGGCACGGTATCGGACCTTAATATTGACCTATAATTTTTAAATTGGACCACGTATTATATTACAGGGTTATAGTGTACCCTACCACAGGAAATAATTATAGGTCAATTAGGGGGTACGCAGAGTGACCCTAAAGTTTACTATGTATGCCTATGCGAAATAAAGTGTTCTGAGAAGCTTAAAATGAGGAAATAAGCGTTCTAAAATGCTTTAAAAATTCAAAGACATTTTTCTATGTTAACTAACGGCACGGTATCGGACCTTAATATTGACCTATAATTTTTAAATTGGACCACGTATTATATTACAGGGTAATAGTGTACCCTACCACAGGATATAATTATAGGTCATTTAGGGGGTTCACAGCGTGACCCTAAATTTTACTATGTATGCCTAGGCGAAATAGAGTGTTCTGAGATCCTTAAAATGAAGAAATAAGCGTTCTAAAATGCTTTAAAAATTCAAAGACATCTTTCAATGGTTAACTAACTCAAGGCGCAATATCAGACCTTAATATTGACCCATAATATTTAAATTGGACCAGGTATTATATTACAGGGTAATAGTGTACCCTACCACAGGAAATAATTATAGGTCAATTAGGGGGTACACTATGTATATTTTAAATAGTGCATTAAAACAAGGAAATACGAAGACACTTTTCTATGTTAACTAACGGCACGGTATCGGACCTTAATATTGACCTATAATTTTTAAATTGGACCACGTATTATATTACAGTGTTATAGTGTACCCTACCTCAGGAAATAATTATAGGTCAATTAGGGGGTACACAGAGTGACCCTAAAGTTTACTATGTATGCCTATGCGAAATAAAGTGTTCTGAGAAGCTTAAAATGAGGAAATAAGCGTTCTAAAATGCTTTAAAAATTCAAAGACATTTTTCTATGTTAACTAACGGCACGGTATCGGACCTTAATATTGACCTATAATTTTTAAATTGACCACGTATTATATTACAGGGTAATAGTGTACCCTACCACAGGAAATAATTATAGGTCATTTAGGGGGTACACAGCGTGACCCTAAATTTTACTATGTATGCCTATGCGAAATAGAGTGTTCTGAGATGCTTAAAATGAAGAAATAAGCGTTCTAAAATGCTTTAAAAATTCAAAGACATCTTTCAATGGTTAACTAACGCAAGGCGCAATATCAGACCTTAATATTGACCCATAATATTTAACTTGAACCAGGTATTATATCTGAGGGTAATAGTGTACCCTAAAACAGGAAATAATTATAGGTCAATTAGGGGGTACACTATGTATATTTTAAATAGTGCATTAAAACAAGGAAATACGAAGACATTTTTCAATGTTAACTAACGGCACGGTATCGGAACTTAATATTGACCTATAATTTTTAAATTGGACCACGTATTATATTACAGGGTAATAGTGTACCCTACCACAGGAAATAATTATAGGTCATTTAGGGGGTACACAGCGTGACCCTAAATTTTACTATGTATGCCTATGCGAAATAGAGTGTTCTGAGATGCTTAAAATGAAGAAATAAGCGTTCTAAAATGCTTTAAAAATTCAAAGACATCTTTCAATGGTTAACTAACGCAAGGCGCAATATCAGACCTTAATATTGACCCATAATATTTAACTTGAACCAGGTATTATATCTGAGGGTAATAGTGTACCCTAAAACAGGAAATAATTATAGGTCAATTAGGGGGTACACTATGTATATTTTAAATAGTGCATTAAAACAAGGAAATACGAAGACATTTTTCAATGTTAACTAACGGCACGGTATCGGAACTTAATATTGACCTATAATTTTTAAATTGGACCACGTATTATATTACAGGGTAATAGTGTACCCTACCACAGGAAATAATTATAGGTCATTTAGGGGGTACACAGCGTGACCCTAAATTTTACTATGTATGCCTATGCGAAATAAAGTGTTCTGAGAAGCTTAAAATGATTAAATAAGCGTTCTAAAATGCTTTAAAAATTCAAAGACATTTTTCTATGTTAACTAACGGCACGGTATCGGACCTTAATATTGACCTATAATTTTTAAATTGGACCACGTATTATATTACAGGGTAATAGTGTACCCTACCACAGGAAATAATTATAGGTCAATTAGAGGGTACACAGCGTGAGCCTAAAGTTTACTATGTATGCCTCTGCGAAATAGAGTGTTCTGAGAAGCTTAAAATGAAGAAATTAGCGTTCTAAAATGCTTTAAAAATTCAAAGACATCTTTCAATGGTTAACTAACGCAAGGCGCAATATCAGACCTTAATATTGACCCATAATATTTGAATTGGACCAGGTATTATATTACGGGGTAATAGTGTACCCTACCACAGGAAATAATTATAGGTCAATTAGGGGGTACACTATGTATATTTTAAATAGTGCATTAAAACAAGGAAATACGAAGACACTTTTCTATGTTAACTAATGGCACGGTATCGGACCTTAATATTGACCTATAATTTTTAAATTGGACCACGTATTATATTACAGGGTTATAGTGTACCCTACCACAGGAAATAATTATAGGTCAATTAGGGGGTACGCAGAGTGACCCTAAAGTTTACTATGTATGCCTATGCGAAATAAAGTGTTCTGAGAAGCTTAAAATGAGGAAATAAGCGTTCTAAAATGCTTTAAAAATTCAAAGACATTTTTCTATGTTAACTAACGGCACGGTATCGGACCTTAATATTGACCTATAATTTTTAAATTGGACCACGTATTATATTACAGGGTAATAGTGTACCCTACCACAGGATATAATTATAGGTCATTTAGGGGGTTCACAGCGTGACCCTAAATTTTACTATGTATGCCTAGGCGAAATAGAGTGTTCTGAGATCCTTAAAATGAAGAAATAAGCGTTCTAAAATGCTTTAAAAATTCAAAGACATCTTTCAATGGTTAACTAACTCAAGGCGCAATATCAGACCTTAATATTGACCCATAATATTTAAATTGGACCAGGTATTATATTACAGGGTAATAGTGTACCCTACCACAGGAAATAATTATAGGTCAATTAGGGGGTACACTATGTATATTTTAAATAGTGCATTAAAACAAGGAAATACGAAGACACTTTTCTATGTTAACTAACGGCACGGTATCGGACCTTAATATTGACCTATAATTTTTAAATTGGACCACGTATTATATTACAGTGTTATAGTGTACCCTACCTCAGGAAATAATTATAGGTCAATTAGGGGGTACACAGAGTGACCCTAAAGTTTACTATGTATGCCTATGCGAAATAAAGTGTTCTGAGAAGCTTAAAATGAGGAAATAAGCGTTCTAAAATGCTTTAAAAATTCAAAGACATTTTTCTATGTTAACTAACGGCACGGTATCGGACCTTAATATTGACCTATAATTTTTAAATTGACCACGTATTATATTACAGGGTAATAGTGTACCCTACCACAGGAAATAATTATAGGTCATTTAGGGGGTACACAGCGTGACCCTAAATTTTACTATGTATGCCTATGCGAAATAGAGTGTTCTGAGATGCTTAAAATGAAGAAATAAGCGTTCTAAAATGCTTTAAAAATTCAAAGACATCTTTCAATGGTTAACTAACGCAAGGCGCAATATCAGACCTTAATATTGACCCATAATATTTAACTTGAACCAGGTATTATATCTGAGGGTAATAGTGTACCCTAAAACAGGAAATAATTATAGGTCAATTAGGGGGTACACTATGTATATTTTAAATAGTGCATTAAAACAAGGAAATACGAAGACATTTTTCAATGTTAACTAACGGCACGGTATCGGAACTTAATATTGACCTATAATTTTTAAATTGGACCACGTATTATATTACAGGGTAATAGTGTACCCTACCACAGGAAATAATTATAGGTCATTTAGGGGGTACACAGCGTGACCCTAAATTTTACTATGTATGCCTATGCGAAATAAAGTGTTCTGAGAAGCTTAAAATGATTAAATAAGCGTTCTAAAATGCTTTAAAAATTCAAAGACATTTTTCTATGTTAACTAACGGCACGGTATCGGACCTTAATATTGACCTATAATTTTTAAATTGGACCACGTATTATATTACAGGGTAATAGTGTACCCTACCACAGGAAATAATTATAGGTCAATTAGAGGGTACACAGCGTGACCCTAAAGTTTACTATGTATGCCTATGCGAAATAGAGTGTTCTGAGAAGCTTAAAATGAAGAAATTAGCGTTCTAAAATGCTTTAAAAATTCAAAGACATCTTTCAATGGTTAACTAACGCAAGGCGCAATATCAGACCTTAATATTGACCCATAATATTTGAATTGGACCAGGTATTATATTACGGGGTAATAGTGTACCCTACCACAGGAAATAATTATAGGTCAATTAGGGGGTACACTATGTATATTTTAAATAGTGCATTAAAACAAGGAAATACGAAGACACTTTTCTATGTTAACTAACGGCCCGGTATCGGACCTTAATATTGACCTATAATTTTTAAATTGGACCACGTATTATATTACAGGGTAATAGTGTACCCTACCACAGGAAATAATTATAGGTCATTTAGGGGGTACACAGCGTGACCCTAAATTTTACTATGTATGCCTATGCGAAATAGAGTGTTCTGAGATGCTTAAAATGAAGAAATAAGCGTTCTAAAATGCTTTAAAAATTCAAAGACATCTTCCAATGGTTAACTAACGCAAGGCGCAATATCAGACCTTAATATTGACCCATAATATTTAAATTGGACCAGGTATTATATTACAGGGTAATAGTGTACCCTACCACAGGAAATAATTATAGGTCAATTAGGGGGTACACTATGTACATTTTAAATAGTGCATTAAAACAAGGAAATACGAAGACACTTTTCTATGTTAACTAACGGCACGGTATCGGACCTTAATATTGACCTATAATTTTTAAATTGGACCACGTATTATATTACAGGGTTATAGTGTACCCTACCACAGGAAATAATTATAGGTCAATTAGGGGGTACACAGAGTGACCCTAAAGTTTACTATATATGCCTATGCGAAATAGAGTGTTCTGAGATGCTTAAAATGAAGAAATAAGTGTTCTAAAATGCTTTAAAAATTCAAAGACATCTTCCAATGGTTAACTAACGCAAGGCGCAATATCAGACCTTAATATTGACCCATAATATTTAAATTGGACCAGGCATAATATTACAGGGTAATAGTGTACCCTACCACAGGAAATAATTATAGGTCAATTAGGGGGTACACTATGTATATTTTAAATAGTGCATTAAAACAAGGAAATACGAAGACACTTTTCTATGTTAACTAACGGCACGGTATCGGACCTTAATATTGACCTATAATTTTTAAACTGGACCACGTATTATATTACAGGGTTATAGTGTACCCTACCACAGGAAATAATTATAGGTCAATTAGGGGGTACACAGAGTGACACTAAAGTTTACTATGTATGCCTATGCGAAATAAAGTGTTCTGAGAAGCTTAAAATGAGGAAATAAGCGTTCTAAAATGCTTTAAAAATTCAAAGACATTTTTCTATGTTAACTAACGGCACGGTATCGGACCTTAATATTGACCTATAATTTTTAAATTGGACCATCTATTATATTACAGGGTAATAGTGTACCCTACCACAGGAAATAATTATAGGTCAATTAGGGGGTACACAGAGTGACCCTAAAGTTTACTATATATGCCTATGCGAAATAGAGTGTTCTGAGATGCTTAAAATGAAGAAATAAGCGTTCTAAAATGCTTTAAAAATTCAAAAACATCTTTCAATGGTTAACTAACGCAAGGCGCAATATCAGACCTTAATATTGACCCATAATATTTAAATTGGACCAGGTATTATATTACAGGGTAATAGTGTACCCTACCACAGGAAATAATTATAGGTTAATTAGGGGGTACACTATGTATATTTTAAATAGTGCATTAAAACAAGGAAATACGAAGACACTTTTCTATGTTAACTAACGGCACGGTATCGGACCTTAATATTGACCTATAATTTTTAAACTGGATCACGTATTATATTACAGGGTTATAGTGTACCCTACCACAGGAAATAATTATAGGTCAATTAGGGGGTACACAGAGTGACCCTAAAGTTTACTATGTATGCCTATGCGAAATAAAGTGTTCTGAGAAGCTTAAAATGAGGAAATAAGCGTTCTAAAATGCTTTAAAAATTCAAAGACATTTTTCTATGTTAACTAACGGCACGGTATCGGACCTTAATATTGACCTATAATTTTTAAATTGGACCACCTATTATATTACAGGGTAATAGTGTACCCTACCACAGGAAATAATTATAGGTCATTTAGGGGGTACACTATGTATATTTTAAATAGTGCATTAAAACAAGGAAATACGAAGACACTTTTCTATGTTAACTAACGGCACGGTATCGGACCTTAATATTGACCTATAATTTTTAAATTGTACCACGTATTATATTACAGGGTAATAGTGTACCTTACCACAGGAAATAATTATAGGTCAATTAGGTGGTACACAGCGTGACCCTAAAATTTACTATGCATGCCTATGCGAAATAGAGTGTTCTGAGAAGCTTAAAATGAAGAAATAAGCGTTCTAAAATGCTTTAAAAATTCAAAGACATCTTTCAATGGTTAACTAACGCAAGGCGCGATATCAGACCTTAATATGGAACCATAATATTTCAATTGGACCAGGTATTATATTACAGGGTAATAGTGTACTCTACAACAGGAAATAATTATAGGTCAATTAGGGGATACACTATGTATGTTTTAAATAGTGCATTAAATCAAGAAAATACGAAGACACTTTTCTATGTTAACTAACGGCACGGTATCGGACCTTAATATTGACCTATAATTTTTAAATTGGACCACGTATTATATTACAGGGTTATAGTGTACCCTACCACAGGAAATAATTATAGGTCAATTAGGGGGTACACAGAGTGACCCTAAAGTTTACTATGTATGCCTATGCGAAATAAAGTGTTCTGAGAAGCTTAAAATGAGGAAATAAGCGTTCTAAAATGCTTTAAAAATTCAAAGACATTTTTCTATGTTAACTAACGGCACGGTATCGGACCTTAATATTGACCTATAATTTTTAAATTGGACCACGTATTATATTACAGGGTAATAGTGTACCCTACCACAGGAAATAATTATAGGTCAATTAGGGGGTACACAGCGTGACCCTAAAGTTTACTATGTATGCCTATGCGAAATAAAGTGTTCTGAGAAGCTTAAAATGAAGAAATAAGCGTTCTAAAATGCTTTAAAAATTCAAAGACATCTTTCAATGGTTAACTAACGCAAGGCGCAATATCAAACCTTAATATTGACCCATAATATTTAAATTGAACCAGGTATTGTATTACAGGGTAATAGTGTACCCTACCACAGGAAATAATTATAGGTCAATTAGGGGGTACACTATGTATATTTTAAATAGTGCATTAAAACAAGGAAATACGAAGACATTTTTCAATGTTAACTAACGGCACGGTATCGTAACTTAATATTGACCTATAATTTTTAAATTGGACCACGTATTATATTACAGGGTAATAGTGTACCCTACAACAGGAAATAATTATAGGTCATTTAGGGGGTACACAGCGTGACCCTAAATTTTACTATGTATGCCTATGCGAAATAGAGTGTTCTGAGAAGCTTAAAATGAAGAAATAAGCGTTCTAAAATGCTTTAAAAATTCAAAGACATCTTTCAATGGTTAACTAACGCAAGGCGCAATATCAGACCTTAATATTGACCCATAAAATTTAAATTGGACCAGGTATTGTATTACAGGGTAATAGTGTACCCTACCAAAGGAAATA
Source organism: Parasteatoda tepidariorum (assembly GCF_982258835.1). NCBI lineage: Eukaryota > Metazoa > Arthropoda > Arachnida > Araneae > Theridiidae > Parasteatoda > Parasteatoda tepidariorum. Next base: position 71,835 of record NW_028257392.1, on the reverse strand, counting down.
ATTATAGGTCAATTAGGGGGTACACAGAGTGACCCTAAAGTTTACTATATATGCCTATGCGAAATAGAGTGTTCTGAGATGCTTAAAATGAAGAAATAAGTGTTCTAAAATGCTTTAAAAATTCAAAGACATCTTCCAATGGTTAACTAACGCAAGGCGCAATATCAGACCTTAATATTGACCCATAATATTTAAATTGGACCAGGCATAATATTACAGGGTAATAGTGTACCCTACCACAGGAAATAATTATAGGTCAATTAGGGGGTACACTATGTATATTTTAAATAGTGCATTAAAACAAGGAAATACGAAGACACTTTTCTATGTTAACTAACGGCACGGTATCGGACCTTAATATTGACCTATAATTTTTAAACTGGACCACGTATTATATTACAGGGTTATAGTGTACCCTACCACAGGAAATAATTATAGGTCAATTAGGGGGTACACAGAGTGACCCTAAAGTTTACTATGTATGCCTATGCGAAATAAAGTGTTCTGAGAAGCTTAAAATGAGGAAATAAGCGTTCTAAAATGCTTTAAAAATTCAAAGACATTTTTCTATGTTAACTAACGGCACGGTATCGGACCTTAATATTGACCTATAATTTTTAAATTGGACCATCTATTATATTACAGGGTAATAGTGTACCCTACCACAGGAAATAATTATAGGTCAATTAGGGGGTACACAGAGTGACCCTAAAGTTTACTATATATGCCTATGCGAAATAGAGTGTTCTGAGATGCTTAAAATGAAGAAATAAGCGTTCTAAAATGCTTTAAAAATTCAAAAACATCTTTCAATGGTTAACTAACGCAAGGCGCAATATCAGACCTTAATATTGACCCATAATATTTAAATTGGACCAGGTATTATATTACAGGGTAATAGTGTACCCTACCACAGGAAATAATTATAGGTTAATTAGGGGGTACACTATGTATATTTTAAATAGTGCATTAAAACAAGGAAATACGAAGACACTTTTCTATGTTAACTAACGGCACGGTATCGGACCTTAATATTGACCTATAATTTTTAAACTGGATCACGTATTATATTACAGGGTTATAGTGTACCCTACCACAGGAAATAATTATAGGTCAATTAGGGGGTACACAGAGTGACCCTAAAGTTTACTATGTATGCCTATGCGAAATAAAGTGTTCTGAGAAGCTTAAAATGAGGAAATAAGCGTTCTAAAATGCTTTAAAAATTCAAAGACATTTTTCTATGTTAACTAACGGCACGGTATCGGACCTTAATATTGACCTATAATTTTTAAATTGGACCACGTATTATATTACAGGGTAATAGTGTACCCTACCACAGGAAATAATTATAGGTCAATTAGGGGGTACACAGCGTGACCCTAAAGTTTACTATGTATGCCTATGCGAAATAAAGTGTTCTGAGAAGCTTAAAATGAAGAAATAAGCGTTCTAAAATGCTTTAAAAATTCAAAGACATCTTTCAATGGTTAACTAACGCAAGGCGCAATATCAAACCTTAATATTGACCCATAATATTTAAATTGAACCAGGTATTGTATTACAGGGTAATAGTGTACCCTACCACAGGAAATAATTATAGGTCAATTAGGGGGTACACTATGTATATTTTAAATAGTGCATTAAAACAAGGAAATACGAAGACATTTTTCAATGTTAACTAACGGCACGGTATCGTAACTTAATATTGACCTATAATTTTTAAATTGGACCACGTATTATATTACAGGGTAATAGTGTACCCTACCACAGGAAATAATTATAGGTCATTTAGGGGGTACACAGCGTGACCCTAAATTTTACTATGTATGCCTATGCGAAATAGAGTGTTCTGAGAAGCTTAAAATGAAGAAATAAGCGTTCTAAAATGCTTTAAAAATTCAAAGACATCTTTCAATGGTTAACTAACGCAAGGCGCAATATCAGACCTTAATATTGACCCATAAAATTTAAATTGGACCAGGTATTGTATTACAGGGTAATAGTGTACCCTACCAAAGGAAATAATTATAGGTCAATTAGGGGGTACACAGCGTGACCCTAAAGTTTACTATGTATGCCTATGCAAAATAAAGTGTTCTGAGAAGCTTAAAATGAGGAAATAAGCGTTCTAAAATGCTTTAAAAATTCAAAGACATTTTTCTATGTTAACTAACGGCAAGGTATCGGACCTTAATATTGACCTATAATTTTTAAATTGGACCACGTATTATATTACAGGGTAATAGTGTACCCTACCACAGGAAATAATTATAGGTCAATTAGGGGGTACACTATGTATATTTTAAATAGTGCATTAAAACAAGGAAATACGAAGACACTTTTCTATGTTAACTAACGGCACGGTATCGGACCTTAATATTGACCTATAATTTTTAAATTGAACCACGTATTATATTACAGGGTAATAGTGTACCCTACCACAGGAAATAATTATAGGTCATTTAGGGGGTACACAGCGTGACCCTAAATTTTACTATGTATGCCTATGCGAAATAGAGTGTTCTGAGATGCTTAAAATGAAGAAATAAGCGTTCTAAAATGCTTTAAAAATTCAAAGACATCTTTCAATGGTTAACTAACGCAAGGCGCAATATCAGACCTTAATATTGACCCATAATACTTAAATTGGACCAGGTATTATATTACAGGGTAATAGTGTACCCTACCACAGGAAATAATTATAGGTCAATTAGGGGGTACACTATGTATATTTTAAATAGTGCATTAAAACAAGGAAATACGAAGACACTTTTCTATGTTAACTAACGGCACGGTATCGGACCTTAATATTGACCTATAATTTTTAAATTGGACCACGTATTATATTACAGGGTTATAGTGTTTCCTACCACAGGAAATAATTATAGGTCAATTAGGTGGTACGCAGAGTGACCCTAAAGTTTACTAAGTATGCCTATGCGAAATAAAGTGTTCTGAGAAGCTTAAAATGAGGAAATAAGCGTTCTAAAATGGTTTAAAAATTCAATGACATTTTTCTATGCTAACTAACGGCACGGTATCGGACCTTAATATTGACCTATAATTTTTAAATTGGACCACCTATTATATTACAGGGTAATAGTGTACCTTACCACAGGAAATAATTATAGGTCAATTAGGGGGTACACAGCGTGACCCTAAAGTTTACTATGTATGCCTATGCGAAATAAAGTGTTCTGAGAAGCTTAAAATGAGGAAATAAGCGTTCTAAAATGCTTTAAAAATTCAAAGACATCTTTCAATGGTTAACTAACGCAAGGCGCAATATCAGACCTTAATATTGACCCATAAAATTTAAATTGGACCAGGTATTGTATTACAGGGTAATAGTGTACCCTACCAAAGGAAATAATTATAGGTCAATTAGGGGGTACACAGAGTGACCCTAAAGTTTACTATATATGCCTATGCGAAATAGAGTGTTCTGAGATGCTTAAAATGAAGAAATAAGTGTTCTAAAATGCTTTAAAAATTCAAAGACATCTTCCAATGGTTAACTAACGCAAGGCGCAATATCAGACCTTAATATTGACCCATAATATTTAAATTGGACCAGGCATAATATTACAGGGTAATAGTGTACCCTACCACAGGAAATAATTATAGGTCAATTAGGGGGTACACTATGTATATTTTAAATAGTGCATTAAAACAAGGAAATACGAAGACACTTTTCTATGTTAACTAACGGCACGGTATCGGACCTTAATATTGACCTATAATTTTTAAACTGGACCACGTATTATATTACAGGGTTATAGTGTACCCTACCACAGGAAATAATTATAGGTCAATTAGGGGGTACACAGAGTGACCCTAAAGTTTACTATGTAAGCCTATGCGAAATAAAGTGTTCTGAGAAGCTTAAAATGAGGAAATAAGCGTTCTAAAATGCTTTAAAAATTCAAAGACATTTTTCTATGTTAACTAACGGCACGGTATCGGACCTTAATATTGACCTATAATTTTTAAATTGGACCATCTATTATATTACAGGGTAATAGTGTACCCTACCACAGGAAATAATTATAGGTCAATTAGGGGGTACACAGAGTGACCCTAAAGTTTACTATATATGCCTATGCGAAATAGAGTGTTCTGAGATGCTTAAAATGAAGAAATAAGCGTTCTAAAATGCTTTAAAAATTCAAAAACATCTTTCAATGGTTAACTAACGCAAGGCGCAATATCAGACCTTAATATTGACCCATAATATTTAAATTGGACCAGGTATTATATTACAGGGTAATAGTGTACCCTACCACAGGAAATAATTATAGGTTAATTAGGGGGTACACTATGTATATTTTAAATAGTGCATTAAAACAAGGAAATACGAAGACACTTTTCTATGTTAACTAACGGCACGGTATCGGACCTTAATATTGACCTATAATTTTTAAACTGGATCACGTATTATATTACAGGGTTATAGTGTACCCTACCACAGGAAATAATTATAGGTCAATTAGGGGGTACACAGAGTGACCCTAAAGTTTACTATGTATGCCTATGCGAAATAAAGTGTTCTGAGAAGCTTAAAATGAGGAAATAAGCGTTCTAAAATGCTTTAAAAATTCAAAGACATTTTTCTATGTTAACTAACGGCACGGTATCGGACCTTAATATTGACCTATAATTTTTAAATTGGACCACGTATTATATTACAGGGTAATAGTGTACCCTACCACAGGAAATAATTATAGGTCAATTAGGGGGTACACAGCGTGACCCTAAAGTTTACTATGTATGCCTATGCGAAATAAAGTGTTCTGAGAAGCTTAAAATGAAGAAATAAGCGTTCTAAAATGCTTTAAAAATTCAAAGACATCTTTCAATGGTTAACTAACGCAAGGCGCAATATCAAACCTTAATATTGACCCATAATATTTAAATTGAACCAGGTATTGTATTACAGGGTAATAGTGTACCCTACCACAGGAAATAATTATAGGTCAATTAGGGGGTACACTATGTATATTTTAAATAGTGCATTAAAACAAGGAAATACGAAGACATTTTTCAATGTTAACTAACGGCACGGTATCGTAACTTAATATTGACCTATAATTTTTAAATTGGACCACGTATTATATTACAGGGTAATAGTGTACCCTACCACAGGAAATAATTATAGGTCATTTAGGGGGTACACAGCGTGACCCTAAATTTTACTATGTATGCCTATGCGAAATAGAGTGTTCTGAGAAGCTTAAAATGAAGAAATAAGCGTTCTAAAATGCTTTAAAAATTCAAAGACATCTTTCAATGGTTAACTAACGCAAGGCGCAATATCAGACCTTAATATTGACCCATAAAATTTAAATTGGACCAGGTATTGTATTACAGGGTAATAGTGTACCCTACCAAAGGAAATAATTATAGGTCAATTAGGGGGTACACAGCGTGACCCTAAAGTTTACTATGTATGCCTATGCAAAATAAAGTGTTCTGAGAAGCTTAAAATGAGGAAATAAGCGTTCTAAAATGCTTTAAAAATTCAAAGACATTTTTCTATGTTAACTAACGGCAAGGTATCGGACCTTAATATTGACCTATAATTTTTAAATTGGACCACGTATTATATTACAGGGTAATAGTGTACCCTACCACAGGAAATAATTATAGGTCAATTAGGGGGTACACTATGTATATTTTAAATAGTGCATTAAAACAAGGAAATACGAAGACACTTTTCTATGTTAACTAACGGCACGGTATCGGACCTTAATATTGACCTATAATTTTTAAATTGAACCACGTATTATATTACAGGGTAATAGTGTACCCTACCACAGGAAATAATTATAGGTCATTTAGGGGGTACACAGCGTGACCCTAAATTTTACTATGTATGCCTATGCGAAATAGAGTGTTCTGAGATGCTTAAAATGAAGAAATAAGCGTTCTAAAATGCTTTAAAAATTCAAAGACATCTTTCAATGGTTAACTAACGCAAGGCGCAATATCAGACCTTAATATTGACCCATAATACTTAAATTGGACCAGGTATTATATTACAGGGTAATAGTGTACCCTACCACAGGAAATAATTATAGGTCAATTAGGGGGTACACTATGTATATTTTAAATAGTGCATTAAAACAAGGAAATACGAAGACACTTTTCTATGTTAACTAACGGCACGGTATCGGACCTTAATATTGACCTATAATTTTTAAATTGGACCACGTATTATATTACAGGGTTATAGTGTTTCCTACCACAGGAAATAATTATAGGTCAATTAGGTGGTACGCAGAGTGACCCTAAAGTTTACTAAGTATGCCTATGCGAAATAAAGTGTTCTGAGAAGCTTAAAATGAGGAAATAAGCGTTCTAAAATGGTTTAAAAATTCAATGACATTTTTCTATGCTAACTAACGGCACGGTATCGGACCTTAATATTGACCTATAATTTTTAAATTGGACCACCTATTATATTACAGGGTAATAGTGTACCTTACCACAGGAAATAATTATAGGTCAATTAGGGGGTACACAGCGTGACCCTAAAGTTTACTATGTATGCCTATGCGAAATAAAGTGTTCTGAGAAGCTTAAAATGAGGAAATAAGCGTTCTAAAATGCTTTAAAAATTCAAAGACATCTTTCAATGGTTAACTAACGCAAGGCGCGATATCAGACCTTAATATGGAACCATATTATTTCAATTGGACCAGGTATTATATTACAGGGTAATAGTGTACCCTACAACAGGAAATAAATATAGGTCAATTAGGGGGTACACTATGTATGTTTTAAATAGTGCATTAAAACAAGAAAATACGAAGACACTTTTCTATGTTAACTAACGGCACGGTATCGGACCTTAATATTGACCTATAATTTTTAAATTGGACCACGTATTATATTACAGGGTTATAGTGTACCCTACCACAGGAAATAATTATAGGTCAATTAGGGGGTACACAGAGTGACCCTAAAGTTTACTATGTATGCCTATGCGAAATAAAGTGTTCTGAGAAGCTTAAAATGAGGAAATAAGCGTTCTAAAATGCTTTAAAAATTCAAAGACATTTTTCTATGTTAACTAACGGCACGGTATCGGACCTTAATATTGACCTATAATTTTTAAATTGGACCACGTATTATATTACAGGGTAATAGTGTACCCTACCACAGGAAATAATTATAGGTCAATTAGGGGGTACACAGCGTGACCCTAAAGTTTACTATGTATGCCTATGCGAAATAAAGTGTTCTGAGAAGCTTAAAATGAAGAAATAAGCGTTCTAAAATGCTTTAAAAATTCAAAGACATCTTTCAATGGTTAACTAACGCAAGGCGCAATATCAAACCTTAATATTGACCCATAATATTTAAATTGGACCAGGTATTGTATTACAGGGTAATAGTGTACCCTACCACAGGAAATAATTATAGGTTAATTAGGGGGTACACTATGTATATTTTAAATAGTGCATTAAAACAAGGAAATACGAAGACACTTTTCTATGTTAACTAACGGCACGGTATCGGACCTTAATATTGACCTATAATTTTTAAATTGGACCACGTATTATATTACAGGGTTATAGTGTACCCTACCACAGGAAATAATTATAGGTCAATTAGGGGGTACACAGAGTGACCCTAAAGTTTACTATGTATGCCTATGCGAAATAAAGTGTTCTGAGAAGCTTAAAATGAGGAAATAAGCGTTCTAAAATGCTTTAAAAATTCAAAGACATTTTTCTATGTTAACTAACGGCACGGTATCGGACCTTAATATTGACCTATAATTTTTAAATTGGACCACGTATTATATTACAGGGTAATAGTGTACCCTACCACAGGAAATAATTATAGGTCAATTAGGGGGTACACAGCGTGACCCTAAAGTTTACTATGTATGCCTATGCGAAATAAAGTGTTCTGAGAAGCTTAAAATGAAGAAATAAGCGTTCTAAAATGCTTTAAAAATTCAAAGACATCTTTCAATGGTTAACTAACGCAAGGCGCAATATCAAACCTTAATATTGACCCATAATATTTAAATTGAACCAGGTATTGTATTACAGGGTAATAGTGTACCCTACCACAGGAAATAATTATAGGTCAATTAGGGGGTACACTATGTATATTTTAAATAGTGCATTAAAACAAGGAAATACGAAGACATTTTTCAATGTTAACTAACGGCACGGTATCGTAACTTAATATTGACCTATAATTTTTAAATTGGACCACGTATTATATTACAGGGTAATAGTGTACCCTACAACAGGAAATAATTATAGGTCATTTAGGGGGTACACAGCGTGACCCTAAATTTTACTATGTATGCCTATGCGAAATAGAGTGTTCTGAGAAGCTTAAAATGAAGAAATAAGCGTTCTAAAATGCTTTAAAAATTCAAAGACATCTTTCAATGGTTAACTAACGCAAGGCGCAATATCAGACCTTAATATTGACCCATAAAATTTAAATTGGACCAGGTATTGTATTACAGGGTAATAGTGTACCCTACCAAAGGAAATAATTATAGGTCAATTAGGGGGTACACAGAGTGACCCTAAAGTTTACTATATATGCCTATGCGAAATAGAGTGTTCTGAGATGCTTAAAATGAAGAAATAAGTGTTCTAAAATGCTTTAAAAATTCAAAGACATCTTCCAATGGTTAACTAACGCAAGGCGCAATATCAGACCTTAATATTGACCCATAATATTTAAATTGGACCAGGCATAATATTACAGGGTAATAGTGTACCCTACCACAGGAAATAATTATAGGTCAATTAGGGGGTACACTATGTATATTTTAAATAGTGCATTAAAACAAGGAAATACGAAGACACTTTTCTATGTTAACTAACGGCACGGTATCGGACCTTAATATTGACCTATAATTTTTAAACTGGACCACGTATTATATTACAGGGTTATAGTGTACCCTACCACAGGAAATAATTATAGGTCAATTAGGGGGTACACAGAGTGACCCTAAAGTTTACTATGTATGCCTATGCGAAATAAAGTGTTCTGAGAAGCTTAAAATGAGGAAATAAGCGTTCTAAAATGCTTTAAAAATTCAAAGACATTTTTCTATGTTAACTAACGGCACGGTATCGGACCTTAATATTGACCTATAATTTTTAAATTGGACCATCTATTATATTACAGGGTAATAGTGTACCCTACCACAGGAAATAATTATAGGTCAATTAGGGGGTACACAGAGTGACCCTAAAGTTTACTATATATGCCTATGCGAAATAGAGTGTTCTGAGATGCTTAAAATGAAGAAATAAGCGTTCTAAAATGCTTTAAAAATTCAAAAACATCTTTCAATGGTTAACTAACGCAAGGCGCAATATCAGACCTTAATATTGACCCATAATATTTAAATTGGACCAGGTATTATATTACAGGGTAATAGTGTACCCTACCACAGGAAATAATTATAGGTTAATTAGGGGGTACACTATGTATATTTTAAATAGTGCATTAAAACAAGGAAATACGAAGACACTTTTCTATGTTAACTAACGGCACGGTATCGGACCTTAATATTGACCTATAATTTTTAAACTGGATCACGTATTATATTACAGGGTTATAGTGTACCCTACCACAGGAAATAATTATAGGTCAATTAGGGGGTACACAGAGTGACCCTAAAGTTTACTATGTATGCCTATGCGAAATAAAGTGTTCTGAGAAGCTTAAAATGAGGAAATAAGCGTTCTAAAATGCTTTAAAAATTCAAAGACATTTTTCTATGTTAACTAACGGCACGGTATCGGACCTTAATATTGACCTATAATTTTTAAATTGGACCACGTATTATATTACAGGGTAATAGTGTACCCTACCACAGGAAATAATTATAGGTCAATTAGGGGGTACACAGCGTGACCCTAAAGTTTACTATGTATGCCTATGCGAAATAAAGTGTTCTGAGAAGCTTAAAATGAAGAAATAAGCGTTCTAAAATGCTTTAAAAATTCAAAGACATCTTTCAATGGTTAACTAACGCAAGGCGCAATATCAAACCTTAATATTGACCCATAATATTTAAATTGAACCAGGTATTGTATTACAGGGTAATAGTGTACCCTACCACAGGAAATAATTATAGGTCAATTAGGGGGTACACTATGTATATTTTAAATAGTGCATTAAAACAAGGAAATACGAAGACATTTTTCAATGTTAACTAACGGCACGGTATCGTAACTTAATATTGACCTATAATTTTTAAATTGGACCACGTATTATATTACAGGGTAATAGTGTACCCTACCACAGGAAATAATTATAGGTCATTTAGGGGGTACACAGCGTGACCCTAAATTTTACTATGTATGCCTATGCGAAATAGAGTGTTCTGAGAAGCTTAAAATGAAGAAATAAGCGTTCTAAAATGCTTTAAAAATTCAAAGACATCTTTCAATGGTTAACTAACGCAAGGCGCAATATCAGACCTTAATATTGACCCATAAAATTTAAATTGGACCAGGTATTGTATTACAGGGTAATAGTGTACCCTACCAAAGGAAATAATTATAGGTCAATTAGGGGGTACACAGCGTGACCCTAAAGTTTACTATGTATGCCTATGCAAAATAAAGTGTTCTGAGAAGCTTAAAATGAGGAAATAAGCGTTCTAAAATGCTTTAAAAATTCAAAGACATTTTTCTATGTTAACTAACGGCAAGGTATCGGACCTTAATATTGACCTATAATTTTTAAATTGGACCACGTATTATATTACAGGGTAATAGTGTACCCTACCACAGGAAATAATTATAGGTCAATTAGGGGGTACACTATGTATATTTTAAATAGTGCATTAAAACAAGGAAATACGAAGACACTTTTCTATGTTAACTAACGGCACGGTATCGGACCTTAATATTGACCTATAATTTTTAAATTGAACCACGTATTATATTACAGGGTAATAGTGTACCCTACCACAGGAAATAATTATAGGTCATTTAGGGGGTACACAGCGTGACCCTAAATTTTACTATGTATGCCTATGCGAAATAGAGTGTTCTGAGATGCTTAAAATGAAGAAATAAGCGTTCTAAAATGCTTTAAAAATTCAAAGACATCTTTCAATGGTTAACTAACGCAAGGCGCAATATCAGACCTTAATATTGACCCATAATACTTAAATTGGACCAGGTATTATATTACAGGGTAATAGTGTACCCTACCACAGGAAATAATTATAGGTCAATTAGGGGGTACACTATGTATATTTTAAATAGTGCATTAAAACAAGGAAATACGAAGACACTTTTCTATGTTAACTAACGGCACGGTATCGGACCTTAATATTGACCTATAATTTTTAAATTGGACCACGTATTATATTACAGGGTTATAGTGTTTCCTACCACAGGAAATAATTATAGGTCAATTATGTGGTACGCAGAGTGACCCTAAAGTTTACTAAGTATGCCTATGCGAAATAAAGTGTTCTGAGAAGCTTAAAATGAGGAAATAAGCGTTCTAAAATGGTTTAAAAATTCAATGACATTTTTCTATGCTAACTAACGGCACGGTATCGGACCTTAATATTGACCTATAATTTTTAAATTGGACCACCTATTATATTACAGGGTAATAGTGTACCTTACCACAGGAAATAATTATAGGTCAATTAGGGGGTACACAGCGTGACCCTAAAGTTTACTATGTATGCCTATGCGAAATAAAGTGTTCTGAGAAGCTTAAAATGAGGAAATAAGCGTTCTAAAATGCTTTAAAAATTCAAAGACATCTTTCAATGGTTAACTAACGCAAGGCGCGATATCAGACCTTAATATGGAACCATATTATTTCAATTGGACCAGGTATTATATTACAGGGTAATAGTGTACCCTACAACAGGAAATAAATATAGGTCAATTAGGGGGTACACTATGTATGTTTTAAATAGTGCATTAAAACAAGAAAATACGAAGACACTTTTCTATGTTAACTAACGGCACGGTATCGGACCTTAATATTGACCTATAATTTTTAAATTGGACCACGTATTATATTACAGGGTTATAGTGTACCCTACCACAGGAAATAATTATAGGTCAATTAGGGGGTACACAGAGTGACCCTAAAGTTTACTATGTATGCCTATGCGAAATAAAGTGTTCTGAGAAGCTTAAAATGAGGAAATAAGCGTTCTAAAATGCTTTAAAAATTCAAAGACATTTTTCTATGTTAACTAACGGCACGGTATCGGACCTTAATATTGACCTATAATTTTTAAATTGGACCACGTATTATATTACAGGGTAATAGTGTACCTTACCACAGGAAATAATTATAGGTCAATTAGGTGGTACACAGCGTGACCCTAAATTTTACTATGTATGCCTATGCGAAATAGAGTGTTCTGAGAAGCTTAAAATGAAGAAATAAGCGTTCTAAAATGCTTTAAAAATTCAAAGACATCTTTCAATGGTTAACTAACGCAAGGCGCGATATCAGACCTTAATATGGAACAATAATATTTCAATTGGACCAGGTATTATATTACAGGGTAATAGTGTACTCTACAACAGGAAATAATTATAGGTCAATTAGGGGATACACTATGTATGTTTTAAATAGTGCATTAAATCAAGAAAATACGAAGACACTTTTCTATGTTAACTAACGGCACGGTATCGGACCTTAATATTGACCTATAATTTTTAAATTGGACCACGTATTATATTACAGGGTTATAGTGTACCCTACCACAGGAAATAATTATAGGTCAATTAGGGGGTACACAGAGTGACCCTAAAGTTTACTATGTATGCCTATGCGAAATAAAGTGTTCTGAGAAGCTTAAAATGAGGAAATAAGCGTTCTAAAATGGTTTAAAAATTCAAAGACATTTTTCTATGTTAACTAACGGCACGGTATCGGACCTTAATATTGACCTATAATTTTTAAATTTTACCACGTATTATATTACAGGGTAATAGTGTACCCTACCACAGGAAATAATTATAGGTCAATTAGGGGGTACACAGCGTGACCCCTAAAGTTTACTATGTATGCCTATGCGAAATAAAGTGTTCTGAGAAGCTTAAAATGAAGAAATAAGCGTTCTAAAATGCTTTAAAAATTCAAAGACATCTTTCAATGGTTAACTAACGCAAGGCGCAATATCAAACCTTAATATTGACCCATAATATTTAAATTGAACCAGGTATTGTATTACAGGGTAATAGTGTACCCTACCACAGGAAATAATTATAGGTCAATTAGGGGGTACACTATGTATATTTTAAATAGTGCATTAAAACAAGGAAATACGAAGACATTTTTCAATGTTAACTAACGGCACGGTATCGTAACTTAATATTGACCTATAATTTTTAAATTGGACCACGTATTATATTACAGGGTAATAGTGTACCCTACCACAGGAAATAATTATAGGTCATTTAGGGGGTACACAGCGTGACCCTAAATTTTACTATGTATGCCTATGCGAAATAGAGTGTTCTGAGAAGCTTAAAATGAAGAAATAAGCGTTCTAAAATCCTTTAAAAATTCAAAGACATCTTTCAATGGTTAACTAACGCAAGGCGCAATATCAGACCTTAATATTGACCCATAAAATTTAAATTGGACCAGGTATTGTATTACAGGGTAATAGTGTACCCTACCAAAGGAAATAATTATAGGTCAATTAGGGGGTACACAGCGTGACCCTAAATTTTACTATGTATGCCTATGCGAAATAGAGTGTTCTGAGATGCTTAAAATGAGGAAATAAGCGTTCTAAAATGCTTTAAAAATTCAAAGACATCTTTCAATGGTTAACTAACGCAAGGCGCAATATCAGACCTTAATATTGACCCATAATATTTAAATTGGACCAGGTATTATATTACAGGGTAATAGTGTACCCTACCACAGGAAATAATTATAGGTCAATTAGGGGGTACACTATGTATATTTTAAATAGTGCATTAAAACAAGGAAATACGAAGACACTTTTCTATGTTAACTAACGGCACGGTATCGGACCTTAATATTGACCTATAATTTTTAAATTGGACCACGTATTATATTACAGGGTTATAGTGTTTCCTACCACAGGAAATAATTATAGGTCAATTAGGTGGTACGCAGAGTGACCCTAAAGTTTACTAAGTATGCCTATGCGAAATAAAGTGTTCTGAGAAGCTTAAAATGAGGAAATAAGCGTTCTAAAATGGTTTAAAAATTCAATGACATTTTTCTATGCTAACTAACGGCACGGTATCGGACCTTAATATTGACCTATAATTTTTAAATTGGACCACCTATTATATTACAGGGTAATAGTGTACCTTACCACAGGAAATAATTATAGGTCAATTAGGGGGTACACAGCGTGACCCTAAAGTTTACTATGTATGCCTATGCGAAATAAAGTGTTCTGAGAAGCTTAAAATGAGGAAATAAGCGTTCTAAAATGCTTTAAAAATTCAAAGACATTTTTCTATGTTAACTAACGGCACGGTATCGGACCTTAATATTGACCTATAATTTTTAAATTGGACCACGTATTATATTACAGGGTAATAGTGTACCTTACCACAGGAAATAATTATAGGTCAATTAGGTGGTACACAGCGTGACCCTAAATTTTACTATGTATGCCTATGCGAAATAGAGTGTTCTGAGAAGCTTAAAATGAAGAAATAAGCGTTCTAAAATGCTTTAAAAATTCAAAGACATCTTTCAATGGTTAACTAACGCAAGGCGCGATATCAGACCTTAATATGGAACCATAATATTTCAATTGGACCAGGTATTATATTACAGGGTAATAGTGTACTCTACAACAGGAAATAATTATAGGTCAATTAGGGGATACACTATGTATGTTTTAAATAGTGCATTAAATCAAGAAAATACGAAGACACTTTTCTATGTTAACTAACGGCACGGTATCGGACCTTAATATTGACCTATAATTTTTAAATTAGACCACGTATTATATTACAGGGTTATAGTGTACCCTACCACAGGAAATAATTATAGGTCAATTAGGGGGTACACAGAGTGACCCTAAAGTTTACTATGTATGCCTATGCGAAATAAAGTGTTCTGAGAAGCTTAAAATGAGGAAATAAGCGTTCTAAAATGGTTTAAAAATTCAAAGACATTTTTCTATGTTAACTAACGGCACGGTATCGGACCTTAATATTGACCTATAATTTTTAAATTGGACCACGTATTATATTACAGGGTAATAGTGTACCCTACCACAGGAAATAATTATAGGTCAATTAGGGGGTACACAGCGTGACCCTAAAGTTTACTATGTATGCCTATGCGAAATAAAGTGTTCTGAGAAGCTTAAAATGAAGAAATAAGCGTTCTAAAATGCTTTAAAAATCCAAAGACATCTTTCAATGGTTAACTAACGCAAGGCGCAATATCAAACCTTAATATTGACCCATAATATTTAAATTGAACCAGGTATTGTATTACAGGGTAAGAGTGTACCCTACCACAGGAAATAATTATAGGTCAATTAGGGGGTACACTATGTATATTTTAAATAGTGCATTAAAACAAGGAAATACGAAGACATTTTTCAATGTTAACTAACGGCACGGTATCGTAACTTAATATTGACCTATAATTTTTAAATTGGACCACGTATTATATTACAGGGTAATAGTGTACCCTACCACAGGAAATAATTATAGGTCATTTAGGGGGTACACAGCGTGACCCTAAATTTTACTATGTATGCCTATGCGAAATAGAGTGTTCTGAGAAGCTTAAAATGAAGAAATAAGCGTTCTAAAATGCTTTAAAAATTCAAAGACATCTTTCAATGGTTAACTAACGCAAGGCGCAATATCAGACCTTAATATTGACCCATAAAATTTAAATTGGACCAGGTATTGTATTACAGGGTAATAGTGTACCCTACCAAAGGAAATAATTATAGGTCAATTAGGGGGTACACAGCGTGACCCTAAAGTTTACTATGTATGCCTATGCAAAATAAAGTGTTCTGAGAAGCTTAAAATGAGGAAATAAGCGTTCTAAAATGCTTTAAAAATTCAAAGACATTTTTCTATGTTAACTAACGGCAAGGTATCGGACCTTAATATTGACCTATAATTTTTAAATTGGACCACGTATTATATTACAGGGTAATAGTGTACCCTACCACAGGAAATAATTATAGGTCATTTAGGGGGTGCACAGCGTGACCCTAAATTTTACTATGTATGCCTATGCGAAATAGAGTGTTCTGAGATGCTTAAAATGAAGAAATAAGCGTTCTAAAATGCTTTAAAAATTCAAAGACATCTTTCAATGGTTAACTAACGCAAGGCGCAATATCAGACCTTAATATTGACCCATAATATTTAAATTGGACCAGGTATTATATTACAGGGTAATAGTGTACCCTACCACAGGAAATAATTATAGGTCAATTAGGGGGTACACTATGTATATTTTAAATAGTGCATTAAAACAAGGAAATACGAAGACACTTTTCTATGTTAACTAACGGCACGGTATCGGACCTTAATATTGACCTATAATTTTTAAATTGGACCACGTATTATATTACAGGGTTATAGTGTTTCCTACCACAGGAAATAATTATAGGTCAATTAGGTGGTACGCAGAGTGACCCTAAAGTTTACTAAGTATGCCTATGCGAAATAAAGTGTTCTGAGAAGCTTAAAATGAGGAAATAAGCGTTCTAAAATGGTTTAAAAATTCAATGACATTTTTCTATGCTAACTAACGGCACGGTATCGGACCTTAATATTGACCTATAATTTTTAAATTGGACCACCTATTATATTACAGGGTAATAGTGTACCTTACCACAGGAAATAATTATAGGTCAATTAGGGGGTACACAGCGTGACCCTAAAGTTTACTATGTATGCCTATGCGAAATAAAGTGTTCTGAGAAGCTTAAAATGAGGAAATAAGCGTTCTAAAATGCTTTAAAAATTCAAAGACATCTTTCAATGGTTAACTAACGCAAGGCGCGATATCAGACCTTAATATGGAACCATATTATTTCAATTGGACCAGGTATTATATTACAGGGTAATAGTGTACCCTACAACAGGAAATAAATATAGGTCAATTAGGGGGTACACTATGTATGTTTTAAATAGTGCATTAAAACAAGAAAATACGAAGACACTTTTCTATGTTAACTAACGGCACGGTATCGGACCTTAATATTGACCTATAATTTTTAAATTGGACCACGTATTATATTACAGGGTTATAGTGTACCCTACCACAGGAAATAATTATAGGTCAATTAGGGGGTACACAGAGTGACGCTAAAGTTTACTATGTATGCCTATGCGAAATAAAGTGTTCTGAGAAGCTTAAAATGAGGAAATAAGCGTTCTAAAATGCTTTAAAAATTCAAAGACATTTTTCTATGTTAACTAACGGCACGGTATCGGACCTTAATATTGACCTATAATTTTTAAATTGGACCACGTATTATATTACAGGGTAATAGTGTACCCTACCACATTAAATAATTATAGGTCATTTAGGGGGTACACAGCGTGACCCTAAATTTTACTATGTATGCCTATGCGAAATAGAGTGTTCTGAGTTGCTTAAATGAAGAAATAAGCGTTCAAAAATGCTTTAAAAATTCAAAGACATCTTTCAATGGTTAACTAACGCAAGGCGCAATATCAGACCTTAATATTGACCCATAATATTTAAATTGGACCAGGTATTATATTACAGGGTAATAGTGTACCCTACCACAGGAAATAATTATAGGTCAATTAGGGGGTACACTATGTATATTTTAAATAGTGCAATAAAACAAGGAAATACGAAGACACTTTTCTATGTTAACTAACGGCACGGTATCGGACCTTAATATTGACCTATAATTTTTAAATTGGACCACGTATTATATTACAGGGTTATAGTGTACCCTACCACAGGAAATAATTATAGGTCAATTAGGGGGTACGCAGAGTGACCCTAAAGTTTACTATGTATGCCTATGCGAAATGAAGTGTTCTGAGAAGCTTAAAATGAGGAAATAAGCGTTCTAAAATGCTTTAAAAATTCAAAGACATTTTTCTATGCTAACTAACGGCACGGTATCGGACCTTAATATTGACCTATAATTTTTAAATTGGACCACCTATTATATTACAGGGTAATAGTGTACCCTACCACAGGAAATAATTATAGGTCAATTAGGGGGTACACAGCGTGACCCTAAAGTTTACTATGTATGCCTATGCGAAATAGAGTGTTCTGAGATGCTTAAAATGAAGAAATAAGCGTTCTAAAATGCTTTAAAAATTCAAAGACATCTTTCAATGGTTAACTAACTCAAGGCGCAATATCAGACCTTAATATTGACCCATAATATTTAAATTGGACCAGGTATTATATTACAGGGTAATAGTGTACCCTACCACAGGAAATAATTATAGGTCAATTAGGGGGTACACTATGTATATTTTAAATAGTGCATTAAAACAAGGAAATACGAAGACACTTTTCTATGTTAACTAACGGCACGGTATCGGACCTTAATATTGACCTATAATTTTTAAATTGGACCACGTATTATATTACAGTGTTATAGTGTACCCTACCTCAGGAAATAATTATAGGTCAATTAGGGGGTACACAGAGTGACCCTAAAGTTTACTATGTATGCCTATGCGAAATAAAGTGTTCTGAGAAGCTTAAAATGAGGAAATAAACGTTCTAAAATGCTTTAAAAATTCAAAGACATTTTTCTATGTTAACTAACGGCACGGTATCGGACCTTAATATTGACCTATAATTTTTAAATTGACCACGTATTATATTACAGGGTAATAGTGTACCCTACCACAGGAAATAATTATAGGTCATTTAGGGGGTACACAGCGTGACCCTAAATTTTACTATGTATGCCTATGCGAAATAGAGTGTTCTGAGATGCTTAAAATGAAGAAATAAGCGTTCTAAAATGCTTTAAAAATTCAAAGACATCTTTCAATGGTTAACTAACGCAAGGCGCAATATCAGACCTTAATATTGACCCATAATATTTAAATTGGACCAGGTATTATATTACAGGGTAATAGTGTACCCTACCACAGGAAATAATTATAGGTCAATTAGGGGGTACACTATGTATATTTTAAATAGTGCATTAAAACAAGGAAATACGAAGACACTTTTCTATGTTAACTAACGGCACGGTATCGGACCTTAATATTGACCTATAATTTTTAAATTGGACCACGTATTATATTACAGGGTTATAGTGTTTCCTACCACAGGAAATAATTATAGGTCAATTAGGTGGTACGCAGAGTGACCCTAAAGTTTACTAAGTATGCCTATGCGAAATAAAGTGTTCTGAGAAGCTTAAAATGAGGAAATAAGCGTTCTAAAATGGTTTAAAAATTCAATGACATTTTTCTATGCTAACTAACGGCACGGTATCGGACCTTAATATTGACCTATAATTTTTAAATTGGACCACCTATTATATTACAGGGTAATAGTGTACCTTACCACAGGAAAAAATTATAGGTCAATTAGGGGGTACACAGCGTGACCCTAAAGTTTACTATGTATGCCTATGCGAAATAAAGTGTTCTGAGAAGCTTAAAATGAGGAAATAAGCGTTCTAAAATGCTTTAAAAATTCAAAGACATCTTTCAATGGTTAACTAACGCAAGGCGCGATATCAGACCTTAATATGGAACCATATTATTTCAATTGGACCAGGTATTATATTACAGGGTAATAGTGTACCCTACAACAGGAAATAAATATAGGTCAATTAGGGGGTACACTATGTATGTTTTAAATTGTGCATTAAAACAAGAAAATACGAAGACACTTTTCTATGTTAACTAACGGCACGGTATCGGACCTTAATATTGACCTATAATTTTTAAATTGGACCACGTATTATATTACAGGGTTATAGTGTACCCTACCACAGGAAATAATTATAGGTCAATTAGGGGGTACACAGAGTGACCCTAAAGTTTACTATGTATGCCTATGCGAAATGAAGTGTTCTGAGAAGCTTAAAATGAGGAAATAAGCGTTCTAAAATGCTTTAAAAATTCAAAGACATTTTTCTATGCTAACTAACGGCACGGTATCGGACCTTAATATTGACCTATAATTTTTAAATTGGACCACCTATTATATTACAGGGTAATAGTGTACCCTACCACAGGAAATAATTATAGGTCAATTAGGGGGTACACAGCGTGACCCTAAAGTTTACTATGTATGCCTATGCGAAATAGAGTGTTCTGAGATGCTTAAAATGAAGAAATAAGCGTTCTAAAATGCTTTAAAAATTCAAAGACATCTTTCAATGGTTAACTAACTCAAGGCGCAATATCAGACCTTAATATTGACCCATAATATTTAAATTGGACCAGGTATTATATTACAGGGTAATAGTGTACCCTACCACAGGAAATAATTATAGGTCAATTAGGGGGTACACTATGTATATTTTAAATAGTGCATTAAAACAAGGAAATACGAAGACACTTTTCTATGTTAACTAACGGCACGGTATCGGACCTTAATATTGACCTATAATTTTTAAATTGGACCACGTATTATATTACAGTGTTATAGTGTACCCTACCTCAGGAAATAATTATAGGTCAATTAGGGGGTACACAGAGTGACCCTAAAGTTTACTATGTATGCCTATGCGAAATAAAGTGTTCTGAGAAGCTTAAAATGAGGAAATAAACGTTCTAAAATGCTTTAAAAATTCAAAGACATTTTTCTATGTTAACTAACGGCACGGTATCGGACCTTAATATTGACCTATAATTTTTAAATTGACCACGTATTATATTACAGGGTAATAGTGTACCCTACCACAGGAAATAATTATAGGTCATTTAGGGGGTACACAGCGTGACCCTAAATTTTACTATGTATGCCTATGCGAAATAGAGTGTTCTGAGATGCTTAAAATGAAGAAATAAGCGTTCTAAAATGCTTTAAAAATTCAAAGACATCTTTCAATGGTTAACTAACGCAAGGCGCAATATCAGACCTTAATATTGACCCATAATATTTAAATTGGACCAGGTATTATATTACAGGGTAATAGTGTACCCTACCACAGGAAATAATTATAGGTCAATTAGGGGGTACACTATGTATATTTTAAATAGTGCATTAAAACAAGGAAATACGAAGACACTTTTCTATGTTAACTAACGGCACGGTATCGGACCTTAATATTGACCTATAATTTTTAAATTGGACCACGTATTATATTACAGGGTTATAGTGTTTCCTACCACAGGAAATAATTATAGGTCAATTAGGTGGTACGCAGAGTGACCCTAAAGTTTACTAAGTATGCCTATGCGAAATAAAGTGTTCTGAGAAGCTTAAAATGAGGAAATAAGCGTTCTAAAATGGTTTAAAAATTCAATGACATTTTTCTATGCTAACTAACGGCACGGTATCGGACCTTAATATTGACCTATAATTTTTAAATTGGACCACCTATTATATTACAGGGTAATAGTGTACCTTACCACAGGAAAAAATTATAGGTCAATTAGGGGGTACACAGCGTGACCCTAAAGTTTACTATGTATGCCTATGCGAAATAAAGTGTTCTGAGAAGCTTAAAATGAGGAAATAAGCGTTCTAAAATGCTTTAAAAATTCAAAGACATCTTTCAATGGTTAACTAACGCAAGGCGCGATATCAGACCTTAATATGGAACCATATTATTTCAATTGGACCAGGTATTATATTACAGGGTAATAGTGTACCCTACAACAGGAAATAAATATAGGTCAATTAGGGGGTACACTATGTATGTTTTAAATTGTGCATTAAAACAAGAAAATACGAAGACACTTTTCTATGTTAACTAACGGCACGGTATCGGACCTTAATATTGACCTATAATTTTTAAATTGGACCACGTATTATATTACATTGTAATAGTGTACCCTACCACAGGAAATAATTATAGGTCATTTAGGGGGCACACAGCGTGACCCTAAATTTTACTATGTATGCCTATGCGAAATAGAGTGTTCTGAGATGCTTAAATGAAGAAATAAGCGTTCAAAAATGCTTTAAAAATTCAAAGACATCTTTCAATGGTTAACTAACGCAAGGCGCAATATCAGACCTTAATATTGACCCATAATATTTAAATTGGACCAGGTATTATATTACAGGGTAATAGTGTACCCTACCACAGGAAATAATTATAGGTCAATTAGGGGGTACACTATGTATATTTTAAATAGTGCAATAAAACAAGGAAATACGAAGACACTTTTCTATGTTAACTAACGGCACGGTATCGGACCTTAATATTGACCTATAATTTTTAAATTGGACCACGTATTATATTACAGGGTTATAGTGTACCCTACCACAGGAAATAATTATAGGTCAATTAGGGGGTACGCAGAGTGACCCTAAAGTTTACTATGTATGCCTATGCGAAATGAAGTGTTCTGAGAAGCTTAAAATGAGGAAATAAGCGTTCTAAAATGCTTTAAAAATTCAAAGACATTTTTCTATGCTAACTAACGGCACGGTATCGGACCTTAATATTGACCTATAATTTTTAAATTGGACCACCTATTATATTACAGGGTAATAGTGTACCCTACCACAGGAAATAATTATAGGTCAATTAGGGGGTACACAGCGTGACCCTAAATTTTACTATGTATGCCTATGCGAAATAGAGTGTTCTGAGATGCTTAAAATGAAGAAATAAGCGTTCTAAAATGCTTTAAAAATTCAAAGACATCTTTCAATGGTTAACTAACGCAAGGCGCAATATCAGACCTTAATATTGACCCATAATATTTAACTTGAACCAGGTATTATATCTGAGGGTAATAGTGTACCCTACCACAGGAAATAATTATAGGTCAATTAGGGGGTACACTATGTATATTTTAAATAGTGCAATAAAACAAGGAAATACGAAGACACTTTTCTATGTTAACTAACGGCACGGTATCGGACCTTAATATTGACCTATAATTTTTAAATTGGACCACGTATTATATTACAGTGTTATAGTGTACCCTACCTCAGGAAATAATTATAGGTCAATTAGGGGGTACACAGAGTGACCCTAAAGTTTACTATGTATGCCTATGCGAAATAAAGTGTTCTGAGAAGCTTAAAATGAGGAAATAAGCGTTCTAAAATGCTTTAAAAATTCAAAGACATTTTTCTATGTTAACTAACGGCACGGTATCGGACCTTAATATTGACCTATAATTTTTAAATTGGACCACGTATTATATTACAGGGTAATAGTGTACCCTACCACAGGAAATAATTATAGGTCATTTAGGGGGTACACAGCGTGACCCTAAATTTTACTATGTATGCCTATGCGAAATAGAGTGTTCTGAGATGCTTAAATGAAGAAATAAGCGTTCAAAAATGCTTTAAAAATTCAAAGACATCTTTCAATGGTTAACTAACGCAAGGCGCAATATCAGACCTTAATATTGACCCATAATATTTAAATTGGACCAGGTATTATATTACAGGGTAATAGTGTACCCTACCACAGGAAATAATTATAGGTCAATTAGGGGGTACACTATGTATATTTTAAATAGTGCAATAAAACAAGGAAATACGAAGACACTTTTCTATGTTAACTAACGGCACGGTATCGGACCTTAATATTGACCTATAATTTTTAAATTGGACCACGTATTATATTACAGGGTTATAGTGTACCCTACCACAGGAAATAATTATAGGTCAATTAGGGGGTACGCAGAGTGACCCTAAAGTTTACTATGTATGCCTATGCGAAATGAAGTGTTCTGAGAAGCTTAAAATGAGGAAATAAGCGTTCTAAAATGCTTTAAAAATTCAAAGACATTTTTCTATGCTAACTAACGGCACGGTATCGGACCTTAATATTGACCTATAATTTTTAAATTGGACCACCTATTATATTACAGGGTAATAGTGTACCCTACCACAGGAAATAATTATAGGTCAATTAGGGGGTACACAGCGTGACCCTAAAGTTTACTATGTATGCCTATGCGAAATAGAGTGTTCTGAGATGCTTAAAATGAAGAAATAAGCGTTCTAAAATGCTTTAAAAATTCAAAGACATCTTTCAATGGTTAACTAACTCAAGGCGCAATATCAGACCTTAATATTGACCCATAATATTTAAATTGGACCAGGTATTATATTACAGGGTAATAGTGTACCCTACTACAGGAAATAATTATAGGTCAATTAGGGGGTACACTATGTATATTTTAAATAGTGCATTAAAACAAGGAAATACGAAGACATTTTTCAATGTTAACTAACGGCACGGTATCGGAACTTAATATTGACCTATAATTTTTAAATTGGACCACGTATTATATTACAGGGTAATAGTGTACCCTACCACAGGAAATAATTATAGGTCATTTAGGGGGTACACAGCGTGACCCTAAATTTTACTATGTATGCCTATGCGAAATAAAGTGTTCTGAGAAGCTTAAAATGAGGAAATAAGCGTTCTAAAATGCTTTAAAAATTCAAAGACATTTTTCTATGTTAACTAACGGCACGGTATCGGACCTTAATATTGACCTATAATTTTTAAATTGGACCACGTATTATATTACAGGGTAATAGTGTACCCTACCACAGGATATAATTATAGGTCATTTAGGGGGTTCACAGCGTGACCCTAAATTTTGCTATGTATGCCTATGCGAAATAGAGTGTTCTGAGATGCTTAAAATGAAGAAATAAGCGCTCTAAAATGCTTTAAAAATTCAAAGACATCTTTCAATGGTTAACTAACTCAAGGCGCAATATCAGACCTTAATATTGACCCATAATATTTAAATTGGACCAGGTATTATATTACAGGGTAATAGTGTACCCTACCACAGGAAATAATTATAGGTCAATTAGGGGGTACACTATGTATATTTTAAATAGTGCATTAAAACAAGGAAATACGAAGACACTTTTCTATGTTAACTAACGGCACGGTATCGGACCTTAATATTGACCTATAATTTTTAAATTGGACCACGTATTATATTACAGGGTTATAGTGTACCCTACCACAGGAAATAATTATAGGTCAATTAGGGGGTACACAGAGTGACCCTAAAGTTTACTATGTATGCCTATGCGAAATAAAGTGTTCTGAGAAGCTTAAAATGAGGAAATAAGCGTTCTAAAATGCTTTAAAAATTCAAAGACATTTTTCTATGTTAACTAACGGCACGGTATCGGACCTTAATATTGACCTATAATTTTTAAATTGGACCACGTATTATATTACAGGGTAATAGTGTACCCTACCACAGGAAATAATTATAGGTCATTTAGGGGGTACACAGCGTGACCCTAAATTTTACTATGTATGCCTATGCGAAATAGAGTGTTCTGAGATGCTTAAAATGAAGAAATAAGCGTTCTAAAATGCTTTAAAAATTCAAAGACATCTTTCAATGGTTAACTAACGCAAGGCGCAATATCAGACCTTAATATTGACCCATAATATTTAACTTGAACCAGGTATTATATCTGAGGGTAAAAGTGTACCCTACCACAGGAAATAATTATAGGTCAATTAGGGGGTACACTATGTATATTTTAAATAGTGCATTAAAACAAGGAAATT
Organism: Parasteatoda tepidariorum; assembly: GCF_982258835.1. Taxonomy (NCBI): domain Eukaryota; kingdom Metazoa; phylum Arthropoda; class Arachnida; order Araneae; family Theridiidae; genus Parasteatoda; species Parasteatoda tepidariorum. The sequence goes on along the minus strand of NW_028257392.1, from coordinate 46,139 downwards.
CGAAGACACTTTTCTATGTTATCTAACGGCACGGTATCGGACCTTAATATTGACCTATAATTTTTAAATTGGACCACGTATTATATTACAGGGTTATAGTGTACCCTACCACAGGAAATAATTATAGGTCAATTAGGGGGTACACAGAGTGACCCTAAAGTTTACTATGTATGCCTATGCGAAATAAAGTGTTCTGAGAAGCTTAAAATGAGGAAATAAGCGTTCTAAAATGCATTAAAAATTCAAAGACATTTTTCAATGTTAACTAACGGCACGGTATCGGACCTTAATATTGACCTATAATTTTTAAATTGGACCACGTATTATATTACAGGGTAATAGTGTACCCTACCACAGGAAATAATTATAGGTCATTTAGGGGGTACACAGAGTGACCCTAAATTTTACTATGTATGCTTATGCGAAATAGAGTGTTCTGAGAAGCTTAAAATGAAGAAATAAGCGTTCTAAAATGCTTTAAAAATTCAAAGACATCTTTCAATGGTCAACTAGCGCAAGGCGCAATATCAGACCTTAATATTGACCCATAATATTTAAATTGGACCAGGTATTATATTACAGGGTAATAGTGTACCCTACCACAGGAAATAATTATAGGTCAATTAGGGGGTACACTATGTATATTTTAAATAGTGCATTAAAACAAGGAAATACGAAGACACTTTTCTATGTTAACTAACGGCACGGTATCGGACCTTAATATTGACCTATAATTTTTAAATTGGACCACGTATTATATTATAGGGTAATAGTGTACCCTACCACAGGAAATAATTATAGGTCAATTAGAGGGTACACAGCGTGACCCTAAAGTTTACTATGTATGCCTATGCGAAATAGAGTGTTCTGAGATGCTTAAAATGAAGAAATAAGCGTTCTAAAATGCTTTAAAAATTCAAAGACATCTTTCAATGGTTAACTAACGCAAGGCGCAATATCAGACCTTAATATTGACCCATAATATTTAAATTGGACCAGGTATTATATTACAGGGTAATAGTGTACCCTACCACAGGAAATAATTATAGGTCAATTAGGGGGTACACTATGTATATTTTAAATAGTGCATTAAAACAAGGAAATACGAAGACACTTTTCTATGTTAACTAACGGCACGGTATCGGACCTTAATATTGACCTATAATTTTTAAATTGGACCACGTATTATATTACAGGGTTATAGTGTTTCCTACCACAGGAAATAATTATAGGTCAATTAGGGGGTACGCAGAGTGACCCTAAAGTTTACTAAGTATGCCTATGCGAAATAAAGTGTTCTGAGAAGCTTAAAATGAGGAAATAAGCGTTCTAAAATGCTTTAAAAATTCAATGACATTTTTCTATGCTAACTAACGGCACGGTATCGGACCTTAATATTGACCTATAATTTTTAAATTGGACCACCTATTATATTACAGGGTAATAGTGTACCTTACCACAGGAAATAATTATAGGTCAATTAGGGGGTACACAGCGTGACCCTAAAGTTTACTATGTATGCCTATGCGAAATAGAGTGTTCTGAGAAGCTTAAAATGAAGAAATAAGCGTTCTAAAATGCTTTAAAAATTCAAAGACATCTTTCAATGGTTAACTAACGCAAGGCGCAATATCAGACCTTAATATTGACCCATAATATTTAAATTGGAACAGGTATTATATTACAGGGTAATAGTGTACCCCACCAAAGGAAATAATTATAGGTCATTTAGGGGGTACACAGCGTGACCCTAAAGTTTACTATGTATGCCTATGCGAAATAAAGTGTTCTGAGAAGCTTAAAATGAGGAAATAAGCGTTCTAAAATGCTTTAAAAATTCAAAGACATTTTTCTATGTTAACTAACGGCACGGTATCGGACCTTAATATTGACCTATAATTTTTAAATTGGACCACGTATTATATTACAGGGTAATAGTGTACCCTACCACAGGATATAATTATAGGTCATTTAGGGGGTTCACAGCGTGACCCTAAATTTTACTATGTATGTCTATGCGAAATAGAGTGTTCTGAGATGCTTAAAATGAAGAAATAAGCGTTCTAAAATGCTTTAAAAATTCAAAGACATCTTTCAATGGTTAACTAACTCAAGGCGCAATATCAGACCTTAATATTGACCCATAATATTTAAATTGGACCAGGTATTATATTACAGGGTAATAGTGTACCCTACCACAGGAAATAATTATAGGTCAATTAGGGGGTACACTATGTATATTTTAAATAGTGCATTAAAACAAGGAAATACGAAGACACTTTTCTATGTTAACTAACGGCACGGTATCGGACCTTAATATTGACCTATAATTTTTAAATTGGACCACGTATTATATTACAGTGTTATAGTGTACCCTACCTCAGGAAATAATTATAGGTCAATTAGGGGGTACACAGAGTGACCCTAAAGATTACTATGTATGCCTATGCGAAATAAAGTGTTCTGAGAAGCTTAAAATGGGGAAATAAGCGTTCTAAAATGCTTTAAAAATTCAAAGACATTTTTCTATGTTAACTAACGGCACGGTATCGGACCTTAATATTGACCTATAATTTTTAAATTAGACCACGTATTATATTACAGGGTAATAGTGTACCCTACCACAGGATATAATTATAGGTCATTTAGGGGGTTCACAGCGTGACCCTAAATTTTACTATGTATGCCTATGCGAAATAGAGTGTTCTGAGATGCTTAAAATGAAGAAATAAGCGTTCTAAAATGCTTTAAAAATTCAAAGACATCTTTCAATGGTTAACTAACTCAAGGCGCAATATCAGACCTTAATATTGACCCATAATATTTAAATTGGACCAGGTATTATATTACAGGGTAATAGTGTACCCTACCACAGGAAATAATTATAGGTCAATTAGGGGGTACACTATGTATATTTTAAATAGTGCATTAAAACAAGGAAATACGAAGACACTTTTCTATGTTAACTAACGGCACGGTATCGGACCTTAATATTGACCTATAATTTTTAAATTGGACCACGTATTATATTACAGGGTTATAGTGTATCCTACCACAGGAAATAATTATAGGTCAATTAGGGGGTACACAGCGTGACCCTAAAGTTTACTATGTATGCCTATGCGAAATAAAGTGTTCTGAGAAGCTTAAAATGAGGAAATAAGCGTTCTAAAATGCTTTAAAAATTCAAAGAAATTTTTCTATGTTAACTAACGGCACGGTATCGGACCTTAATATTGACCTATAATTTTTAAATTGGACCACGTATTATATTACAGGGTAATAGTGTACCCTACCACAGGAAATAATTATAGGTCATTTAGGGGGTACACAGCGTGACCCTAAATTTTACTATGTATGCCTATGCGAAATAGAGTGTTCTGAGATGCTTAAAATGAAGCAATAAGCGTTCTAAAATGCTTTAAAAATTCAAAGACATCTTTCAATGGTTAACTAACGCAAGGCGCAATATCAGACCTTAATATTGACCCATAATATTTAACTTGAACCAGGTATTATATCTGAGGGTAAAAGTGTACCCTACCACAGGAAATAATTATAGGTCAATTAGGGGGTACACTATGTATATTTTAAATAGTGCATTAAAACAAGGAAATTCGAAGACACTTTTCTATGTTAACTAACGGCACGGTATCGGACCTTAATATTGACCTATAATTTTTAAATTGGACCACGTATTATATTACAGGGTTATAGTGTATCCTACCACAGGAAATAATTATAGGTCAATTAGGGGGTACACAGCGTGACCCTAAAGTTTACTATGTATGCCTATGCGAAATAAAGTGTTCTGAGAAGCTTAAAATGAGGAAATAAGCGTTCTAAAATGCATTAAAAATTCAAAGACATTTTTCAATGTTAACTAACGGCACGGTATCGGACCTTAATATTGACCTATAATTTTTAAATTGGACCACGTATTATATTACAGGGTAATAGTGTACCCTACCACAGGAAATAATTATAGGTCATTTAGGGGGTACACAGAGTGACCCTAAATTTTACTATGTATGCTTAAGCGAAATAGAGTGTTCTGAGAAGCTTAAAATGAAGAAATAAGCGTTCTAAAATGCTTTAAAAATTCAAAGACATCTTTCAATGGTCAACTAGCGCAAGGCGCAATATCAGACCTTAATATTGACCCATAATATTTGAATTGGAAAAGGTATTATATTACGGGGTAATAGTGTACCCTACCACAGGAAATAATTATAGGTCAATTAGGGGGTACACTATGTATATTTTAAATAGTGCATTAAAACAAGGAAATACGAAGACACTTTTCTATGTTAACTAACGGCACGGTATCGGACCTTTATATTGACCTACAATTTTTAAATTGGACCACGTATTATATTATAGGGTAATAGTGTACCCTACCACAGGAAATAATTATAGGTCAATTAGAGGGTACACAGCGTGACCCTAAAGTTTACTATGTATGCCTATGCGAAATAGAGTGTTCTGAGAAGCTTAAAATGAAGAAATTAGCGTTCTAAAATGCTTTAAAAATTCAAAGACATCTTTCAATGGTTAACTAACGCAAGGCGCAATATCAGACCTTAATATTGACCCATAATATTTGAATTGGAAAAGGTATTATATTACGGGGTAATAGTGTACCCTACCACAGGAAATAATTATAGGTCAATTAGGGGGTACACTATGTATATTTTAAATAGTGCATTAAAACAAGGAAATACGAAGACACTTTTCTATGTTAACTAACGGCCCGGTATCGGACCTTAATATTGACCTATAATTTTTAAATTGGACCACGTATTATATTACAGGGTTATAGTGTACCCTACCACAGGAAATAATTATAGGTCAATTAGGGGGTACACAGAGTGACCCTAAGGTTTACTATGTATGCCTATGCGAAAGAAAGTGTTCTGAGAAGCTTAAAATGAGGAAATAAGCGTTCTAAAATGCTTTAAAAATTCAAAGACATTTTTCTATGTTAACTAACGGCACGGTATCGGACCTTAATATTGACCTATAATTTTTAAATTGGACCACCTATTATATTACAGGGTAATAGTGTACCCTACCACAGGAAATAATTATAGGTCATTTAGGGGGTACACTATGTATATTTTAAACAGTGCATTAAAACAAGGAAATACGAAGACATTTTTCTATGTTAACTAACGGCACGGTATCGGACCTTAATATTGATCCATAATATTTAAATTGGACCACGTATTATATTACAGGGTTATAGTGTATCCTACCACAGGAAATAATTATAGGTCAATTAGGGGGTACACAGCGTGACCCTAAAGTTTACTATGTATGCCTATGCGAAATAAAGTGTTCTGAGAAGCTTAAAATGAGGAAATAAGCGTTCTAAAATGCTTTAAAAATTCAAAGACATTTTTCTATGTTAACTAACGGCACGGTATCGGACCTTAATATTGACCTATAATTTTTAAATTGGACCACGTATTATATTACAGGGTAATAGTGTACCCTACCACAGGAAATAATTATAGGTCATTTAGGGGGTACACAGCGTGACCCTAAATTTTACTATGTATGCCTATGCGAAATAGAGTGTTCTGAGATGCTTAAAATGAAGCAATAAGCGTTCTAAAATGCTTTAAAAATTCAAAGACATCTTTCAATGGTTAACTAACGCAAGGCGCAATATCAGACCTTAATATTGACCCATAATATTTAACTTGAACCAGGTATTATATCTGAGGGTAAAAGTGTACCCTACCACAGGAAATAATTATAGGTCAATTAGGGGGTACACTATGTATATTTTAAATAGTGCATTAAAACAAGGAAATTCGAAGACACTTTTCTATGTTAACTAACGGCACGGTATCGGACCTTAATATTGACCTATAATTTTTAAATTGGACCACGTATTATATTACAGGGTTATAGTGTATCCTACCACAGGAAATAATTATAGGTCAATTAGGGGGTACACAGCGTGACCCTAAAGTTTACTATGTATGCCTATGCGAAATAAAGTGTTCTGAGAAGCTTAAAATGAGGAAATAAGCGTTCTAAAATGCATTAAAAATTCAAAGACATTTTTCAATGTTAACTAACGGCACGGTATCGGACCTTAATATTGACCTATAATTTTTAAATTGGACCACGTATTATATTACAGAGTAATAGTGTACCCTACCACAGGAAATAATTATAGGTCATTTAGGGGGTACACAGAGTGACCCTAAATTTTACTATGTATGCTTAAGCGAAATAGAGTGTTCTGAGAAGCTTAAAATGAAGAAATAAGCGTTCTAAAATGCTTTAAAAATTCAAAGACATCTTTCAATGGTCAACTAGCGCAAGGCGCAATATCAGACCTTAATATTGACCCATAATATTTAAATTGGACCAGGTATTATATTACAGGGTAATAGTGTACCCTACCACAGGAAATAATTATAGGTCAATTAGGGGGTACACTATGTATATTTTAAATAGTGCATTAAAACAAGGAAATACGAAGACACTTTTCTATGTTAACTAACGGCACGGTATCGGACCTTTATATTGACCTACAATTTTTAAATTGGACCACGTATTATATTATAGGGTAATAGTGTACCCTACCACAGGAAATAATTATAGGTCAATTAGAGGGTACACAGCGTGACCCTAAAGTTTACTATGTATGCCTATGCGAAATAGAGTGTTCTGAGAAGCTTAAAATGAAGAAATTAGCGTTCTAAAATGCTTTAAAAATTCAAAGACATCTTTCAATGGTTAACTAACGCAAGGCGCAATATCAGACCTTAATATTGACCCATAATATTTGAATTGGAAAAGGTATTATATTACGGGGTAATAGTGTACCCTACCACAGGAAATAATTATAGGTCAATTAGGGGGTACACTATGTATATTTTAAATAGTGCATTAAAACAAGGAAATACGAAGACACTTTTCTATGTTAACTAACGGCCCGGTATCGGACCTTAATATTGACCTATAATTTTTAAATTGGACCACGTATTATATTACAGGGTTATAGTGTACCCTACCACAGGAAATAATTATAGGTCAATTAGGGGGTACACAGAGTGACCCTAAGGTTTACTATGTATGCCTATGCGAAAGAAAGTGTTCTGAGAAGCTTAAAATGAGGAAATAAGCGTTCTAAAATGCTTTAAAAATTCAAAGACATTTTTCTATGTTAACTAACGGCACGGTATCGGACCTTAATATTGACCTATAATTTTTAAATTGGACCACCTATTATATTACAGGGTAATAGCGTACCCTACCACAGGAAATAATTATAGGTCATTTAGGGGGTACACTATGTATATTTTAAACAGTGCATTAAAACAAGGAAATACGAAGACATTTTTCTATGTTAACTAACGGCACGGTATCGGACCTTAATATTGATCCATAATATTTAAATTGGACCAGGTATTATATTACAGGGTAATAGTGTACCCTACCACAGGAAATAATTATAGGTCAATTAGGGGGTACACTATGTATATTTTAAATAGTGCATTAAAACAAGGAAATACGAAGACACTTTTCTATGTTAACTAACGGCACGGTATCGGACCTTAATATTGACCTATAATTTTTAAATTGGACCACGTATTATATTACAGGGTTATAGTGTACCCTACCACAGGAAATAATTATAGGTCAATTAGGGGGTACACAGAGTGACCCTAAAGTTTACTATATATGCCTATGCGAAATAGAGTGTTCTGAGATGCTTAAAATGAAGAAATAAGCGTTCTAAAATGCTTTAAAAATTCAAAGACATCTTTCAATGGTTAACTAACGCAAGGCGCAATATCAGACCTTAATATTGACCCATAATATTTAAATTGGACCAGGTATTATATTACAGGGTAATAGTGTACCCTACCACAGGAAATAATTATAGGTCATTTAGGGGGTACACTATGTATATTTTAAATAGTGCATTAAAACAAGGAAATACGAAGACACTTTTCTATGTTAACTAACGGCACGGTATCGGACCTTAATATTGACCTATAATTTTTAAACTGGACCACGTATTATATTACAGGGTTATAGTGTACCCTACCACAGGAAATAATTATAGGTCAATTAGGGGGTACACAGAGTGACCCTAAGGTTTACTATGTATGCCTATGCGAAAGAAAGTGTTCTGAGAAGCTTAAAATGAGGAAATAAGCGTTCTAAAATGCTTTAAAAATTCAAAGACATTTTTCTATGTTAACTAACGGCACGGTATCGGACCTTAATATTGACCTATAATTTTTAAATTGGACCACCTATTATATTACAGGGTAATAGTGTACCCTACCACAGGAAATAATTATAGGTCATTTAGGGGGTACACTATGTATATTTTAAACAGTGCATTAAAACAAGGAAATACGAAGACATTTTTCTATGTTAACTAACGGCACGGTATCGGATCTTAATATTGATCCATAATATTTAAATTGGACCAGGTATTATATTACAGGGTAATAGTGTACCCTACCACAGGAAATAATTATAGGTCATTTAGGGGGTACACTATGTATATTTTAAATAGTGCATTAAAACAAGGAAATACGAAGACACTTTTCTATGTTAACTAACGGCACGGTATCGGACCTTAATATTGACCTATAATTTTTAAATTGGACCACGTATTATATTACAGGGTTATAGTGTACCCTACCACAGGAAATAATTATAGGTCAATTAGGGGATACACAGAGTGACCCTAAAGTTTACTATATATGCCTATGCGAAATAGAGTGTTCTGAGATGCTTAAAATGAAGAAATAAGCGTTCTAAAATGCTTTAAAAATTCAAAGACATCTTTCAATGGTTAACTAACGCAAGGCGCAATATCAGACCTTAATTTTGACCCATAATATTTAAATTGGACCAGGTATTATATTACAGGGTAATAGTGTACCCTACCACAGGAAATAATTATAGGTCAATTAGGGGGTACACTATGTATATTTTAAATAGTGCATTAAAACAAGGAAATACGAAGACACTTTTCTATGTTAACTAACGGCACGGTATCGGACCTTAATATTGACCTATAATTTTTAAACTGGACCACGTATTATATTACAGGGTTATAGTGTACCCTACCACAGGAAATAATTATAGGTCAATTAGGGGGTACACAGAGTGACCCTAAAGTTTACTATGTATGCCTATGCGAAAGAAAGTGTTCTGAGAAGCTTAAAATGAGGAAATAAGCGTTCTAAAATGCTTTTAAAATTCAAAGACATTTTTCTATGTTAACTAACGGCACGGTATCGGACCTTAATATTGACCTATAATTTTTAAATTGGACCACCTATTATATTACAGGGTAATAGTGTACCCTACCACAGGAAATAATTATAGGTCATTTAGGGGGTACACTATGTATATTTTAAATAGTGCATTAAAACAAGGAAATACGAAGACACTTTTCTATGTTAACTAACGGCACGGTATCGGACCTTAATATTGACCTATAATTTTTAAATTGTACCACGTATTATACTACACTGTAATAGTGTACCTTACCACAGGAAATAATTATAGGTCAATTAGGTGGTACACAGCGTGACCCTAAAATTTACTATGTATGCCTATGCGAAATAGAGTGTTCTGAGAAGCTAAAAATGAAAAAATAAGCGTTCTAAAATGCTTTAAAAATTCAAAGACATCTTTCAATGGTTAACTAGCGCAAGGCGCAATATCAGACCTTAATATTGACCCATAATATTTAAATTGGACCAGGTATTATATTACAGGGTAATAGTGTACCCTACCACAGGAAATAATTATAGGTCAATTAGGGGGTACACTATGTATATTTTAAATAGTGCATTAAAACAAGGAAATACGAAGACACTTTTCTATGTTAACTAACGGCACGGTATCGGACCTTAATATTGACCTATAATTTTTAAATTGGACCACGTATTATATTATAGGGTAATAGTGTACCCTACCACAGGAAATAATTATAGGTCAATTAGAGGGTACACAGCGTGACCCTAAAGTTTACTATGTATGCCTATGCGAAATAGAGTGTTCTGAGAAGCTTAAAATGAAGAAATTAGCGTTCTAAAATGCTTTAAAAATTCAAAGACATCTTTCAATGGTTAACTAACGCAAGGCGCAATATCAGACCTTAATATTGACCCATAATATTTGAATTGGACCAGGTATTATATTACGGGGTAATAGTGTACCCTACCACAGGAAATAATTATAGGTCAATTAGGGGGTACACTATGTATATTTTAAATAGTGCATTAAAACAAGGAAATACGAAGACACTTTTCTATGTTAACTAACGGCACGGTATCGGACCTTAATATTGACCTATAATTTTTAAACTGGACCACGTATTATATTACAGGGTTATAGTGTACCCTACCACAGGATATAATTATAGGTCAATTAGGGGGTACACAGAGTGACCCTAAGGTTTACTATGTATGCCTATGCGAAAGAAAGTGTTCTGAGAAGCTTAAAATGAGGAAATAAGCGTTCTAAAATGCTTTAAAAATTCAAAGACATTTTTCTATGTTAACTAACGGCACGGTATCGGACCTTAATATTGACCTATAATTTTTAAATTGGACCACCTATTATATTACAGGGTAATAGTGTACCCTACCACAGGAAATAATTATAGGTCATTTAGGGGGTACACTATGTATATTTTAAACAGTGCATTAAAACAAGGAAATACGAAGACATTTTTCTATGTTAACTAACGGCACGGTATCGGACCTTAATATTGATCCATAATATTTAAATTGGACCAGGTATTATATTACAGGGTAATAGTGTACCCTACCACAGGAAATAATTATAGGTCAATTAGGGGGTACACTATGTATATTTTAAATAGTGCATTAAAACAAGGAAATACGAAGACACTTTTCTATGTTAACTAACGGCCCGGTATCGGACCTTAATATTGACCTATAATTTTTAAATTGGACCACGTATTATATTACATGATAATAATGTACCCTACCACAGGAAATAATTATAGGTCAATTAGGGGGTACACAGTGTGACCCTAAAGTTTACTATGTATGCCTATGCGAAATAAAGTGTTCTGAGAAGCTTAAAATGAAGAAATAAGCGTTCTAAAATGCTTTAAAAATTCAAAGACATCTTTCAATGGTTAACTAACGCTAGGCGCAATATCAGACCTTAATTTTGACCTATAATATTTAAATTGGACCAGGTATTATATTACAGGGTAATAGTGTACCCTACCACAGGAAATAATTATAGGTCAATTAGGGGGTACACTATGTATATTTTAAATAGTGCATTAAAACAAGGAAATACGAAGACACTTTTCTATGTTAACTAACGGCACGGTATCGGACCTTAATATTGACCTATAATTTTTAAACTGGACCACGTATTATATTACAGGGTTATAGTGTACCCTACCACAGGAAATAATTATAGGTCAATTAGGGGGTACACAGAGTGACCCTAAAGTTTACTATGTATGCCTATGCGAAAGAAAGTGTTCTGAGAAGCTTAAAATGAGGAAATAAGCGTTCTAAAATGCTTTTAAAATTCAAAGACATTTTTCTATGTTAACTAACGGCACGGTATCGGACCTTAATATTGACCTATAATTTTTAAATTGGACCACCTATTATATTACAGGGTAATAGTGTACCCTACCACAGGAAATAATTATAGGTCATTTAGGGGGTACACTATGTATATTTTAAATAGTGCATTAAAACAAGGAAATACGAAGACACTTTTCTATGTTAACTAACGGCACGGTATCGGACCTTAATATTGACCTATAATTTTTAAATTGTACCACGTATTATACTACAGGGTAATAGTGTACCTTACCACAGGAAATAATTATAGGTCAATTAGGTGGTACACAGCGTGACCCTAAAATTTACTATGTATGCCTATGCGAAATAGAGTGTTCTGAGAAGCTAAAAATGAAGAAATAAGCGTTCTAAAATGCTTTAAAAATTCAAAGACATCTTTCAATGGTTAACTAGCGCAAGGCGCAATATCAGACCTTAATATTGACCCATAATATTTAAATTGGACCAGGTATTATATTACAGGGTAATAGTGTACCCTACCACAGGAAATAATTATAGGTCAATTAGGGGGTACACTATGTATATTTTAAATAGTGCATTAAAACAAGGAAATACGAAGACACTTTTCTATGTTAACTAACGGCACGGTATCGGACCTTAATATTGACCTATAATTTTTAAATTGGACCACGTATTATATTATAGGGTAATAGTGTACCCTACCACAGGAAATAATTATAGGTCAATTAGAGGGTACACAGCGTGACCCTAAAGTTTACTATGTATGCCTATGCGAAATAGAGTGTTCTGAGAAGCTTAAAATGAAGAAATTAGCGTTCTAAAATGCTTTAAAAATTCAAAGACATCTTTCAATGGTTAACTAACGCAAGGCGCAATATCAGACCTTAATATTGACCCATAATATTTGAATTGGACCAGGTATTATATTACGGGGTAATAGTGTACCCTACCACAGGAAATAATTATAGGTCAATTAGGGGGTACACTATGTATATTTTAAATAGTGCATTAAAACAAGGAAATACGAAGACACTTTTCTATGTTAACTAACGGCACGGTATCGGACCTTAATATTGACCTATAATTTTTAAACTGGACCACGTATTATATTACAGGGTTATAGTGTACCCTACCACAGGAAATAATTATAGGTCAATTAGGGGGTACACAGAGTGACCCTAAGGTTTACTATGAATGCCTATGCGAAAGAAAGTGTTCTGAGAAGCTTAAAATGAGGAAATAAGCGTTCTAAAATGCTTTAAAAATTCAAAGACATTTTTCTATGTTAACTAACGGCACGGTATCGGACCTTAATATTGACCTATAATTTTTTAATTGGACCACCTATTATATTACAGGGTAATAGTGTACCCTACCACAGGAAATAATTATAGGTCATTTAGGGGGTACACTATGTATATTTTAAACAGTGCATTAAAACAAGGAAATACGAAGACATTTTTCTATGTTAACTAACGCCACGGTATCGGACCTTAATATTGATCCATAATATTTAAATTGGACCAGGTATTATATTACAGGGTAATAGTGTACCCTACCACAGGAAATAATTATAGGTCAATTAGGGGGTACACTTTGTATATTTTAAATAGTGCATTAAAACAAGGAAATACGAAGACACTTTTCTATGTTAACTAACGGCACGGTATCGGACCTTAATATTGACCTATAATTTTTAAATTGGACCACGTATTATATTACAGGGTTATAGTGTACCCTACCACAGGAAATAATTATAGGTCAATTAGGGGATACACAGAGTGACCCTAAAGTTTACTATATATGCCTATGCGAAATAGAGTGTTCTGAGAAGCTTAAAATGAAGAAATTAGCGTTCTAAAATGCTTTAAAAATTCAAAGACATCTTTCAATGGTTAACTAACGCAAGGCGCAATATCAGACCTTAATATTGACCCATAATATTTGAATTGGACCAGGTATTATATTACGGGGTAATAGTGTACCCTACCACAGGAAATAATTATAGGTCAATTAGGGGGTACACTATGTATATTTTAAATAGTGCATTAAAACAAGGAAATACGAAGACACTTTTCTATGTTAACTAACGGCCCGGTATCGGACCTTAATATTGACCTATAATTTTTAAATTGGACCACGTATTATATTACATGATAATAATGTACCCTACCACAGGAAATAATTATAGGTCAATTAGGGGGTACACAGTGTGACCCTAAAGTTTACTATGTATGCCTATGCGAAATAAAGTGTTCTGAGAAGCTTAAAATGAAGAAATAAGCGTTCTAAAATGCTTTAAAAATTCAAAGACATCTTTCAATGGTTAACTAACGCAAGGCGCAATATCAGACCTCAATATTGACCCATAATATTTAAATTGGACCAGGTATTATATTACAGGGTAATAGTGTACCCTACCACAGGAAATAATTATAGGTCAATTAGGGGGTACACTATGTACATTTTAAATAGTGCATTAAAACAAGGAAATACGAAGACACTTTTCTATGTTAACTAACGGCACGGTATCGGACCTTAATATTGACCTATAATTTTTAAATTGGACCCCGTATTATATTACAGGGTAATAGTGTACCCTACCACAGGAAATAATTATAGGTCAATTAGGGGGTACACAGAGTGACCCTAAAGTTTACTATATATGCCTAAGCGAAATAGAGTGTTCTGAGATGCTTAAAATGAAGAAATAAGCGTTCTAAAATGCTTTAAAAATTCAAAAACATCTTTCAATGGTTAACTAACGCAAGGCGCAATATCAGACCTTAATATTGACCCATAATATTTAAATTGGACCAGGTATTATATTACAGGGTAATAGTGTACCCTACCACAGGAAATAATTATAGGTCAATTAGGGGGTACACTATGTATATTTTAAATAGTGCATTAAAACAAGGAAATACGAAGACACTTTTCTATGTTAACTAACGGCACGGTATCGGACCTTAATATTGACCTATAATTTTTAAACTGGACCACGTATTATATTACAGGGTTATAGTGTACCCTACCACAGGAAATAATTATAGGTCAATTAGGGGGTACACAGAGTGACCCTAAAGTTTACTATGTATGCCTATGCGAAAGAAAGTGTTCTGAGAAGCTTAAAATGAGGAAATAAGCGTTCTAAAATGCTTTTAAAATTCAAAGACATTTTTCTATGTTAACTAACGGCACGGTATCGGACCTTAATATTGACCTATAATTTTTAAATTGGACCACCTATTATATTACAGGGTAATAGTGTACCCTACCACAGGAAATAATTATAGGTCATTTAGGGGGTACACTATGTATATTTTAAATAGTGCATTAAAACAAGGAAATACGAAGACACTTTTCTATGTTAACTAACGGCACGGTATCGGACCTTAATATTGACCTATAATTTTTAAATTGTACCACGTATTATACTACAGGGTAATAGTGTACCTTACCACAGGAAATAATTATAGGTCAATTAGGTGGTACACAGCGTGACCCTAAAATTTACTATGTATGCCTATGCGAAATAGAGTGTTCTGAGAAGCTAAAAATGAAGAAATAAGCGTTCTAAAATGCTTTAAAAATTCAAAGACATCTTTCAATGGTTAACTAGCGCAAGGCGCAATATCAGACCTTAATATTGACCCATAATATTTAAATTGGACCAGGTATTATATTACAGGGTAATAGTGTACCCTACCACAGGAAATAATTATAGGTCAATTAGGGGGTACACTATGTATATTTTAAATAGTGCATTAAAACAAGGAAATACGAAGACACTTTTCTATGTTAACTAACGGCACGGTATCGGACCTTAATATTGACCTATAATTTTTAAATTGGACCACGTATTATATTATAGGGTAATAGTGTACCCTACCACAGGAAATAATTATAGGTCAATTAGAGGGTACACAGCGTGACCCTAAAGTTTACTATGTATGCCTATGCGAAATAGAGTGTTCTGAGAAGCTTAAAATGAAGAAATTAGCGTTCTAAAATGCTTTAAAAATTCAAAGACATCTTTCAATGGTTAACTAACGCAAGGCGCAATATCAGACCTTAATATTGACCCATAATATTTGAATTGGACCAGGTATTATATTACGGGGTAATAGTGTACCCTACCACAGGAAATAATTATAGGTCAATTAGGGGGTACACTATGTATATTTTAAATAGTGCATTAAAACAAGGAAATACGAAGACACTTTTCTATGTTAACTAACGGCACGGTATCGGACCTTAATATTGACCTATAATTTTTAAACTGGACCACGTATTATATTACAGGGTTATAGTGTACCCTACCACAGGAAATAATTATAGGTCAATTAGGGGGTACACAGAGTGACCCTAAGGTTTACTATGAATGCCTATGCGAAAGAAAGTGTTCTGAGAAGCTTAAAATGAGGAAATAAGCGTTCTAAAATGCTTTAAAAATTCAAAGACATTTTTCTATGTTAACTAACGGCACGGTATCGGACCTTAATATTGACCTATAATTTTTAAATTGGACCACCTATTATATTACAGGGTAATAGTGTACCCTACCACAGGAAATAATTATAGGTCATTTAGGGGGTACACTATGTATATTTTAAACAGTGCGTTAAAACAAGGAAATACGAAGACATTTTTCTATGTTAACTAACGGCACGGTATCGGACCTTAATATTGATCCATAATATTTAAATTGGACCAGGTATTATATTACAGGGTAATAGTGTACCCTACCACAGGAAATAATTATAGGTCAATTAGGGGGTACACTTTGTATATTTTAAATAGTGCATTAAAACAAGGAAATACGAAGACACTTTTCTATGTTAACTAACGGCACGGTATCGGACCTTAATATTGACCTATAATTTTTAAATTGGACCACGTATTATATTACAGGGTTATAGTGTACCCTACCACAGGAAATAATTATAGGTCAATTAGGGGATACACAGAGTGACCCTAAAGTTTACTATATATGCCTATGCGAAATAGAGTGTTCTGAGATGCTTAAAATGAAGAAATAAGCGTTCTAAAATGCTTTAAAAATTCAAAGACATCTTTCAATGGTTAACTAACGCAAGGCGCAATATCAGACCTTAATTTTGACCCATAATATTTAAATTGGACCAGGTATTATATTACAGGGTAATAGTGTACCCTACCACAGGAAATAATTATAGGTCAATTAGGGGGTACACTATGTATATTTTAAATAGTGCATTAAAACAAGGAAATACGAAGACACTTTTCTATGTTAACTAACGGCACGGTATCGGACCTTAATATTGACCTAT
This sequence comes from Parasteatoda tepidariorum, assembly GCF_982258835.1. NCBI lineage: Eukaryota > Metazoa > Arthropoda > Arachnida > Araneae > Theridiidae > Parasteatoda > Parasteatoda tepidariorum. The sequence continues at coordinate 29,227 of NW_028257392.1, read as the reverse complement.
AATTTTTAAACTGGACCACGTATTATATTACAGGGTTATAGTGTACCCTACCACAGGAAATAATTATAGGTCAATTAGGGGGTACACAGAGTGACCCTAAAGTTTACTATGTATGCCTATGCGAAAGAAAGTGTTCTGAGAAGCTTAAAATGAGGAAATAAGCGTTCTAAAATGCTTTTAAAATTCAAAGACATTTTTCTATGTTAACTAACGGCACGGTATCGGACCTTAATATTGACCTATAATTTTTAAATTGGACCACCTATTATATTACAGGGTAATAGTGTACCCTACCACAGGAAATAATTATAGGTCATTTAGGGGGTACACTATGTATATTTTAAATAGTGCATTAAAACAAGGAAATACGAAGACACTTTTCTATGTTAACTAACGGCACGGTATCGGACCTTAATATTGACCTATAATTTTTAAATTGTACCACGTATTATACTACAGGGTAATAGTGTACCTTACCACAGGAAATAATTATAGGTCAATTAGGTGGTACACAGCGTGACCCTAAAATTTACTATGTATGCCTATGCGAAATAGAGTGTTCTGAGAAGCTAAAAATGAAGAAATAAGCGTTCTAAAATGCTTTAAAAATTCAAAGACATCTTTCAATGGTTAACTAGCGCAAGGCGCAATATCAGACCTTAATATTGACCCATAATATTTAAATTGGACCAGGTATTATATTACAGGGTAATAGTGTACCCTACCACAGGAAATAATTATAGGTCAATTAGGGGGTACACTATGTATATTTTAAATAGTGCATTAAAACAAGGAAATACGAAGACACTTTTCTATGTTAACTAACGGCACGGTATCGGACCTTAATATTGACCTATAATTTTTAAATTGGACCACGTATTATATTATAGGGTAATAGTGTACCCTACCACAGGAAATAATTATAGGTCAATTAGAGGGTACACAGCGTGACCCTAAAGTTTACTATGTATGCCTATGCGAAATAGAGTGTTCTGAGAAGCTTAAAATGAAGAAATTAGCGTTCTAAAATGCTTTAAAAATTCAAAGACATCTTTCAATGGTTAACTAACGCAAGGCGCAATATCAGACCTTAATATTGACCCATAATATTTGAATTGGACCAGGTATTATATTACGGGGTAATAGTGTACCCTACCACAGGAAATAATTATAGGTCAATTAGGGGGTACACTATGTATATTTTAAATAGTGCATTAAAACAAGGAAATACGAAGACACTTTTCTATGTTAACTAACGGCCCGGTATCGGACCTTAATATTGACCTATAATTTTTAAATTGGACCACGTATTATATTACATGATAATAATGTATCCTACCACAGGAAATAATTATAGGTCAATTAGGGGGTACACAGTGTGACCCTAAAGTTTACTATGTATGCCTATGCGAAATAAAGTGTTCTGAGAAGCTTAAAATGAAGAAATAAGCGTTCTAAAATGCTTTAAAAATTCAAAGACATCTTTCAATGGTTAACTAACGCTAGGCGCAATATCAGACCTTAATATTGACCCATAATATTTAAATTGGACCAGGTATTATATTACAGGGTAATAGTGTACCCTACCACAGGAAATAATTATAGGTCAATTAGGGGGTACACTATGTATATTTTAAATAGTGCATTAAAACAAGGAAATACGAAGACACTTTTCTATGTTAACTAACGGCACGGTATCGGACCTTAATATTGACCTATAATTTTTAAATTGGACCACGTATTATATTACAGGGTTATAGTGTACCCTACCACAGGAAATAATTATAGGTCAATTAGGGGGTACACAGAGTGACCCTAAAGTTTACTATATATGCCTATGCGAAATAGAGTGTTCTGAGATGCTTAAAATGAAGAAATAAGCGTTCTAAAATGCTTTAAAAATTCAAAGACATCTTTCAATGGTTAACTAACGCAAGGCGCAATATCAGACCTTAATATTGACCCATAATATTTAAATTGGACCAGGTATTATATTACAGGGTAATAGTGTACCCTACCACAGGAAATAATTATAGGTCAATTAGGGGGTACACTATGTATATTTTAAATAGTGCATTAAAACAAGGAAATACGAAGACACTTTTCTATGTTAACTAACGGCACGGTATCGGACCTTAATATTGACCTATAATTTTTAAACTGGACCACGTATTATATTACAGGGTTATAGTGTACCCTACCACAGGAAATAATTATAGGTCAATTAGGGGGTACACAGAGTGACCCTAAGGTTTACTATGTATGCCTATGCGAAAGAAAGTGTTCTGAGAAGCTTAAAATGAGGAAATAAGCGTTCTAAAATGCTTTAAAAATTCGAAGACATTTTTCTATGTTAACTAACGGCACGGTATCGGACCTTAATATTGACCTATAATTTTTAAATTGGACCACCTATTATATTACAGGGTAATAGTGTACCCTACCACAGGAAATAATTATAGGTCATTTAGGGGGTACACTATGTATATTTTAAACAGTGCATTAAAACAAGGAAATACGAAGACATTTTTCTATGTTAACTAACGGCACGGTATCGGACCTTAATATTGATCCATAATATTTAAATTGGCCCAGGTATTATATTACAGGGTAATAGTGTACCCTACCACAGGAAATAATTATAGGTCAATTAGGGGGTACACTATGTATATTTTAAATAGTGCATTAAAACAAGGAAATACGAAGACACTTTTCTATGTTAACTAACGGCACGGTATCGGACCTTAATATTGACCTATAATTTTTAAATTGGACCACGTATTATATTACAGGGTTATAGTGTACCCTACCACAGGAAATAATTATAGGTCAATTAGGGGGTACACAGAGTGACCCTAAAGTTTACTATATATGCCTATGCGAAATAGAGTGTTCTGAGATGCTTAAAATGAAGAAATAAGCGTTCTAAAATGCTTTAAAAATTCAAAGACATCCTTCAATGGTTAACTAACGCAAGGCGCAATATCGGACCTTAATATTGACCTATAATTTTTAAATTGGACCAGGTATTATATTACAGGGTAATAGTGTACCCTACCACAGGAAATAATTATAGGTCAATTAGGGGGTACACTATGTATATTTTAAATAGTGCATTAAAACAAGGAAATACGAAGACACTTTTCTATGTTAACTAACGGCACGGTATCGGACCTTAATATTGACCTATAATTTTTAAACTGGACCACGTATTATATTACAGGGTTATAGTGTACCCTACCACAGGAAATAATTATAGGTCAATTAGGGGGTACACAGAGTGACCCTAAAGTTTACTATGTATGCCTATGCGAAAGAAGGTGTTCTGAGAAGCTTAAAATGAGGAAATAAGCGTTCTAAAATGCTTTAAAAATTCAAAGACATTTTTCTATGTTAACTAACGGCACGGTATCGGACCTTAATATTGACCTATAATTTTTAAATTGGACCACCTATTATATTACAGGGTAATAGTGTACCCTACCACAGGAAATAATTATAGGTCATTTAGGGGGTACACTATGTATATTTTAAATAGTGCATTAAAACAAGGAAATACGAAGACACTTTTCTATGTTAACTAACGGCACGGTATCGGACCTTAATATTGACCTATAATTTTTAAATTGTACCACGTATTATATTACAGGGTAATAGTGTACCTTACCACAGGAAATAATTATAGGTCAATTAGGTGGTACACAGCGTGACCCTAAAATTTACTATGTATGCCTATGCGAAATAGAGTGTTCTGAGAAGCTAAAAATGAAGAAATAAGCGTTCTAAAATGCTTTAAAAATTCAAAGACATCTTTCAATGGTTAACTAGCGCAAGGCGCAATATCAGACCTTAATATTGACCCATAATATTTAAATTGGACCAGGTATTATATTTCAGGGTAATAGTGTACCCTACCACAGGAAATAATTATAGGTCAATTAGGGGGTACACTATGTATATTTTAAATAGTGCATTAAAACAAGGAAATACGAAGACACTTTTCTATGTTAACTAACGGCACGGTATCGGACCTTAATATTGACCTATAATTTTTAAATTGGACCACCTATTATATTACAGGGTAATAGTGTACCCTACCACAGGAAATAATTAAAGGTCATTTAGGGGGTACACTATGTATATTTTAAATAGTGCATTAAAACAAGGAAATACGAAGACACTTTTCTATGTTAACTAACGGCACGGTATCGGACCTTAATATTGACCTATAATTTTTAAATTGTACCACGTATTATATTACAGGGTAATAGTGTACCTTACCACAGGAAATAATTATAGGTCAATTAGGTGGTACACAGCGTGACCCTAAAATTTACTATGTATGCCTAAGCGAAATAGAGTGTTCTGAGAAGCTTAAAATGAAGAAATAAGCGTTCTAAAATGCTTTAAAAATTCAAAGACATCTTTCAATGGTTAACTAACGCAAGGCGCGATATCAGACCTTAATATGGAACTATAATATTTCAATTGGACCAGGTATTATATTACGGGGTAATAGTGTACCCTACCACAGGAAATAATTATAGGTCAATTAGGGGGTACACTATGTATATTTTAAATAGTGCATTAAAACAAGGAAATACGAAGACACTTTTCTATGTTAACTAACGGCCCGGTATCGGACCTTAATATTGACCTATAATTTTTAAATTGGACCACGTATTATATTACATGATAATAATGTACCCTACCACAGGAAATAATTATAGGTCAATTAGGGGGTACACAGAGTGACCCTAAAGTTTACTATATATGCCTATGCGAAATAGAGTGTTCTGAGATGCTCAAAATGAAGAAATAAGCGTTCTAAAATGCTTTAAAAATTCAAAGACATCTTTCAATGGTTAACTAACGCAAGGCGCAATATCAGACCTTAATATTGACCCATAATATTTAAATTGGACCAGGTATTATATTACAGGGTAATAGTGTACCCTACCACAGGAAATAATTATAGGTCAATTAGGGGGTACACTATGTATATTTTAAATAGTGCATTAAAACAAGGAAATACGAAGACACTTTTCTATGTTAACTAACGGCCCGGTATCGGACCTTAATATTGACCTATAATTTTTAAATTGGACCACGTATTATATTACATGATAATAATGTACCCTACCGCAGGAAATAATTATAGGTCAATTAGGGGGTACACAGAGTGACCCTAAAGTTTACTATATATGCCTATGCGAAATAGAGTGTTCTGAGATGCTCAAAATGAAGAAATAAGCGTTCTAAAATGCTTTAAAAATTCAAAGACATCTTTCAATGGTTAACTAACGCAAGGCGCAATATCAGACCTTAATATTGACCCATAATATTTAAATTGGACCAGGTATTATATTACAGGGTAATAGTGTACCCTACCACAGGAAATAATTATAGGACAATTAGGGGGTACACTATGTATATTTTAAATAGTGCATTAAAACAAGGAAATACGAAGACACTTTTCTATGTTAACTAACGGCACGGTATCGGACCTTAATATTGACCTATAATTTTTAAACTGGACCACGTATTATATTACAGGGTTATAGTGTACCCTACCACAGGAAATAATTATAGGTCAATTAGGGGGTACACAGAGTGACCCTAAAGTTTACTATGTATGCCTATGCGAAATAAAGTGTTCTGAGAAGCTTAAAATGAGGAAATAAGCGTTCTAAAATGCTTTAAAAATTCAAAGACATTTTTCTATGTTAACTAACGGCACGGTATCGGACCTTAATATTGACCTATAATTTTTAAATTGGACCACCTATTATATTACAGGGTAATAGTGTACCCTACCACAGGAAATAATTATAGGTCATTTAGGGGGTACACTATGTATATTTTAAATAGTGCATTAAAACAAGGAAATATGAAGACACTTTTCTATGTTAACTAACGGCACGGTATCGGACCTTAATATTGACCTATAATTTTTAAATTGTACCACGTATTATATTACAGGGTAATAGTGTACCTTACCACAGGAAATAATTATAGGTCAATTAGGTGGTAAACAGCGTGACCCTAAAATTTACTATGTATGCCTATGCGAAATAGAGTGTTCTGAGAAGCTTAAAATGAAGAAATAAGCGTTCTAAAATGCTTTAAAAATTCAAAGACATCTTTCAATGGTTAACTAACGCAAGGCGCGATATCAGACCTTAATATGGAACCATAATATTTCAATTGGACCAGGTATTATATTACGGGGTAATAGTGTACCCTACCACAGGAAATAATTATAGGTCAATTAGGGGGTACACTATGTATATTTTAAATAGTGCATTAAAACAAGGAAATACGAAGACACTTTTCTATGTTAACTAACGGCCCGGTATCGGACCTTAATATTGACCTATAATTTTTAAATTGGACCACGTATTATATTACATGATAATAATGTACCCTACCACAGGAAATAATTATAGGTCAATTAGGGGGTACACAGAGTGACCCTAAAGTTTACTATATATGCCTATGCGAAATAGAGTGTTCTGAGATGCTCAAAATGAAGAAATAAGCGTTCTAAAATGCTTTAAAAATTCAAAGACATCTTTCAATGGTTAACTAACGCAAGGCGCAATATCAGACCTTAATATTGACCCATAATATTTAAATTGGACCAGGTATTATATTACAGGGTAATAGTGTACCCTACCACAGGAAATAATTATAGGTCAATTAGGGGGTACACTATGTATATTTTAAATAGTGCATTAAAACAAGGAAATACGAAGACACTTTTCTATGTTAACTAACGGCACGGTATCGGACCTTAATATTGACCTATAATTTTTAAACTGGACCACGTATTATATTACAGGGTTATAGTGTACCCTACCACAGGAAATAATTATAGGTCAATTAGGGGGTACACAGAGTGACCCTAAAGTTTACTATGTATGCCTATGCGAAATAAAGTGTTCTGAGAAGCTTAAAATGAGGAAATAAGCGTTCTAAAATGCTTTAAAAATTCAAAGACATTTTTCTATGTTAACTAACGGCACGGTATCGGGACTTAATATTGACCTATAATTTTTAAATTGGACCACCTATTATATTACAGGGTAATAGTGTACACTACCACAGGAAATAATTATAGGTCATTTAGGGGGTACACTATGTATATTTTAAGTAGTGCATTAAAACAAGGAAATACGAAGACACTTTTCTATGTTAACTAACGGCACGGTATCGGACCTTAATATTGACCTATAATTTTTAAATTGGACCACGTATTATATTACAGGGTAATAGTGTACCCTACCACAGGATATAATTATAGGTCATTTAGGGGGTACACAGCGTGACCCTAAATTTTACTATGTATGCCTATGCGAAATAGAGTGTTCTGAGATGCTTAAAATGAAGAAATAAGCGTTCTAAAATGCTTTAAAAATTCAAAGACATCTTTCAATGGTTAACTAACGCAAGGCGCAATATCAGACCTTAATATTGACCCAGAATATTTAAATTGGAATAGGTATTATATTACAGGGTAATAGTGTACCCTACCACAGGAAATAATTATAGGTCAAATAGGGGGTACACAATGTATATTTTAAATAGTGCATTAAAACAAGGAAATACGAAGACACTTTTCTATGTTAACTAGCGGCACGGTATCGGACCTTAATATTGACCTATAATTTTTAAATTGGACCACGTATTATATTACAGGGTTATAGTGTACCCTACCACAGGAAATAATTATAGGTCAATTAGGGGGTACACAGAGAGACCCTAAAGTTTACTATGTATGCCTATGCGAAATAAAGTGTTCTGAGAAGCTTAAAATGAGGAAATAAGCGTTCTAAAATGCTTTAAAAATTCAAAGACATTTTTCTATGTTAACTAACGGCACGGTATCGGACCTTAATATTGACCTATAATTTTTAAATTGGACCACGTATTATATTACAGGGTAATAGTGTACCCTACCACAGGAAATAATTATAGGTCATTTAGGGGGTAAACAGCGTGACCCTAAATTTTACTATGTATGCTTATGCGAAGTAGAGTGTTCTGAGAAGCTTAAAATGAAGAAATAAGCGTTCTAAAATGCTTTAAAAATTCAAAGACATCTTTCAATGGTTAACTAGCGCAACGCGCAATATCAGACCTTAATATTGACCCATAATATTTAAATTGGACCAGGTATTATATTACAGGATAATAGTGTACCCTTCCACAGGAAATAATTATAGGTCAATCAGGGGGTACACTATGTATATTTTAAATAGTGCATTAAAACAAGGAAATACGAAGACACTTTTCTATGTTAACTAACGGCACGGTATCGGACCTTAATATTGACCTATAATTTTTAAATTGTACCACGTATTATATTACAGGGTAATAGTGTACCTTACCACAGGAAATAATTATAGGTCAATTAGGTGGTACACAGCGTGACCCTAAAATTTACTATGTATGCCTAAGCGAAATAGAGTGTTCTGAGAAGCTTAAAATGAAGAAATAAGCGTTCTAAAATGCTTTAAAAATTCAAAGACATCTTTCAATGGTTAACTAACGCAAGGCGCGATATCAGACCTTAATATGGAACTATAATATTTCAATTGGACCAGGTATTATATTACGGGGTAATAGTGTACCCTACCACAGGAAATAATTATAGGTCAATTAGGGGGTACACTATGTATATTTTAAATAGTGCATTAAAACAAGGAAATACGAAGACACTTTTCTATGTTAACTAACGGCCCGGTATCGGACCTTAATATTGACCTATAATTTTTAAATTGGACCACGTATTATATTACATGATAATAATGTACCCTACCACAGGAAATAATTATAGGTCAATTAGGGGGTACACAGAGTGACCCTAAAATTTACTATATATGCCTATGCGAAATAGAGTGTTCTGAGATGCTCAAAATGAAGAAATAAGCGTTCTAAAATGCTTTAAAAATTCAAAGACATCTTTCAATGGTTAACTAACGCAAGGCGCAATATCAGACCTTAATATTGACCCATAATATTTAAATTGGACCAGGTATTATATTACAGGGTAATAGTGTACCCTACCACAGGAAATAATTATAGGACAATTAGGGGGTACACTATGTATATTTTAAATAGTGCATTAAAACAAGGAAATACGAAGACACTTTTCTATGTTAACTAACGGCACGGTATCGGACCTTAATATTGACCTATAATTTTTAAACTGGACCACGTATTATATTACAGGGTTATAGTGTACCCTACCACAGGAAATAATTATAGGTCAATTAGGGGGTACACAGAGTGACCCTAAAGTTTACTATGTATGCCTATGCGAAATAAAGTGTTCTGAGAAGCTTAAAATGAGGAAATAAGCGTTCTAAAATGCTTTAAAAATTCAAAGACATTTTTCTATGTTAACTAACGGCACGGTATCGGACCTTAATATTGACCTATAATTTTTAAATTGGACCTCCTATTATATTACAGGGTAATAGTGTACCCTACCACAGGAAATAATTATAGGTCATTTAGGGGGTACACTATGTATATTTTAAATAGTGCATTAAAACAAGGAAATATGAAGACACTTTTCTATGTTAACTAACGGCACGGTATCGGACCTTAATATTGACCTATAATTTTTAAATTGTACCACGTATTATATTACAGGGTAATAGTGTACCTTACCACAGGAAATAATTATAGGTCAATTAGGTGGTAAACAGCGTGACCCTAAAATTTACTATGTATGCCTATGCGAAATAGAGTGTTCTGAGAAGCTTAAAATGAAGAAATAAGCGTTCTAAAATGCTTTAAAAATTCAAAGACATCTTTCAATGGTTAACTAACGCAAGGCGCGATATCAGACCTTAATATGGAACCATAATATTTCAATTGGACCAGGTATTATATTACGGGGTAATAGTGTACCCTACCACAGGAAATAATTATAGGTCAATTAGGGGGTACACTATGTATATTTTAAATAGTGCATTAAAACAAGGAAATACGAAGACACTTTTCTATGTTAACTAACGGCCCGGTATCGGACCTTAATATTGACCTATAATTTTTAAATTGGACCACGTATTATATTACATGATAATAATGTACCCTACCACAGGAAATAATTATAGGTCAATTAGGGGGTACACAGAGTGACCCTAAAGTTTACTATGTATGCCTATGCGAAATAAAGTGTTCTGAGAAGCTTAAAATGAGGAAATAAGCGTTCTAAAATGCTTTAAAAATTCAAAGACATTTTTCTATGTTAACTAACGGCACGGTATCGGGACTTAATATTGACCTATAATTTTTAAATTGGACCACCTATTATATTACAGGGTAATAGTGTACACTACCACAGGAAATAATTATAGGTCATTTAGGGGGTACACTATGTATATTTTAAGTAGTGCATTAAAACAAGGAAATACGAAGACACTTTTCTATGTTAACTAACGGCACGGTATCGGACCTTAATATTGACCTATAATTTTTAAATTGGACCACGTATTATATTACAGGGTAATAGTGTACCCTACCACAGGATATAATTATAGGTCATTTAGGGGGTACACAGCGTGACCCTAAATTTTACTATGTATGCCTATGCGAAATAGAGTGTTCTGAGATGCTTAAAATGAAGAAATAAGCGTTCTAAAATGCTTTAAAAATTCAAAGACATCTTTCAATGGTTAACTAACGCAAGGCGCAATATCAGAACTTAATATTGACCCAGAATATTTAAATTGGAATAGGTATTATATTACAGGGTAATAGTGTACCCTACCACAGGAAATAATTATAGGTCAAATAGGGGGTACACAATGTATATTTTAAATAGTGCATTAAAACAAGGAAATACGAAGACACTTTTCTATGTTAACTAGCGGCACGGTATCGGACCTTAATATTGACCTATAATTTTTAAATTGGACCACGTATTATATTACAGGGTTATAGTGTACCCTACCACAGGAAATAATTATAGGTCAATTAGGGGGTACACAGAGAGACCCTAAAGTTTACTATGTATGCCTATGCGAAATAAAGTGTTCTGAGAAGCTTAAAATGAGGAAATAAGCGTTCTAAAATGCTTTAAAAATTCAAAGACATTTTTCTATGTTAACTAACGGCACGGTATCGGACCTTAATATTGACCTATAATTTTTAAATTGGACCACGTATTATATTACAGGGTAATAGTGTACCCTACCACAGGAAATAATTATAGGTCATTTAGGGGGTACACAGCGTGACCCTAAATTTTACTATGTATGCTTATGCGAAGTAGAGTGTTCTGAGAAGCTTAAAATGAAGAAATAAGCGTTCTAAAATGCTTTAAAAATTCAAAGACATCTTTCAATGGTTAACTAGCGCAACGCGCAATATCAGACCTTAATATTGACCCATAATATTTAAATTGGACCAGGTATTATATTACAGGATAATAGTGTACCCTTCCACAGGAAATAATTATAGGTCAATCAGGGGGTACACTATGTATATTTTAAATAGTGCATTAAAACAAGGAAATACGAAGACACTTTTCTATGTTAACTAACGGCACGGTATCGGACCTTAATATTGACCTATAATTTTTAAATTGTACCACGTATTATATTACAGGGTAATAGTGTACCTTACCACAGGAAATAATTATAGGTCAATTAGGTGGTACACAGCGTGACCCTAAAATTTACTATGTATGCCTATGCGAAATAGAGTGTTCTGAGAAGCTTAAAATGAAGAAATAAGCGTTGTAAAATGCTTTAAAAATTCAAAGACACTTTTCTATGTTAATTAACGGCACGGTATCGGACCTTAATATTGACCTATAATTTTTAAATTGGACCACGTATTGTATTACAGGGTAATAGTGTACCCTACCACAGGAAATAATTATAGGTCAATTAGGGGGTACACAGCGTGACCCTAAAGTTTACTATGTATGCCAATGGGAAATAGAGTGTTCTGAGAAGCTTAAAATGAAGAAATAAGCGTTGTAAAATGCTTTAAAAATTCAAAGACATCTTTCAATGGTTAACTAACGCATGGCGCAATATCAGTCCTTAATATTGACCCATAATATTTAAATTGGACCAGGCATTATATTTCAGGGTAATAGTGTACCCTACCCTAGGAAATAATTATAGGTCAATTAGGGGGTACACTATGTATATTTTAAATAGTGCATTAAAACAAGGAAATACGAAGACACTTTTCTATGTTAACTAACGGCAGGGTATCGGACCTTAATATTGACCTATAATTTTTAAAATGGACCACGTATTATATCACAGGGTTATAGTGTTTCCTACCACAGGAAATAATTATAGGTCAATTAGGGGGTACACAGCGTGACCCTAAAGTTTACTATGTATGCCTATGCGAAATAAAGTGTTCTGAGAAGCTTAGAATGAGGAAATAAGCGTTCTAAAGTGCTTTAAAAATTCAAAGACATTTTTCAATGATAACTAACGGCACGCTATCGGACCTTAATATTGACCTATAATTTTTAAATTGGACCACGTATTATATTACAGGGTAATAGTGTACCCTACCACAGGAAATAATTATAGGTCATTTAGGGGGTACACAGCGTGACCCTAAAGTTTACTATGTATGCCTATGCGAAATAAAGTGTTCTGAGAAGCTTAAAATGAAGGAATAAGCGTTCTAAAATGCTTTAAAAATTCAAAGACATCTTTCAATGGTTAACTAACGCAAGGCACAATATCAAACCTTAATAATGACCCATAATATTTAAATTGAACCAGGTATTGTATTACAGGGTAATAGTGTACCCTACCACAGGAAATAATTATAGGTCAATTAGGGGGTACACTATGTATATTTTAAATAGTGCTATAAAACAAGGAAATACGAAAACATTTTTCAATGTTAACTAACGGCACGGTATCGGAACTTAATATTGACCTATAATTTTTAAATTGGACCACGTATTATATTACAGGGTAATAGTGTGCCCTACCACAGGAAATAATTATAGGTCAGATAGGGGGTTCACAGCGGGACCCTAAAGTTTACTATGTATGCCTAAGCGAAATAAAGTGTTCTGAGAAGCTTAAAATGAAGAAATAAGCGTTCTAAAATGCTTTAAAAATTCAAAGACATCTTTCAATGGTTAACTAACGCAAGGCGCAATTTCAGACCTTAATATTGACTAATAATATTTAAATTGGACCGGGTATTATATTACAGGGTAATAGTGTACCCTACCACAGGAAATAATTATAGGTCAATTAGGGGGTACACTATGTATATTTTAAATAGTGCATTAAAACAAGGAAATACGAAGACACTTTTCTATGTTAACTAACGGCACGGTATCGGACCTTAATATTAACCTATAATTTTTAAATTGGACCACGTATTATATTACAGGGTAATAGTGTACCCTACCACAGGAAATAATTATAGGTCATTTAGGGGGTACACAACATGACCCTAAAGTTTACTATGTATGCCTATGCGAAATAGAGTGTTCTGAGAAGCTTAAAATGAGGAAATAAACGTTCTAAAATGCTTTAAAAATTCAAAGACACTTTTCTATGTTAATTAACGGCACGGTATCGGACCTTAATATTGACCTATAATTTTTAAATTGGACCACGTATTGTATTACAGGGTAATAGTGTACCCTACCACAGGAAATAATTATAGGTCAATTAGGGGGTACACAGCGTGACCCTAAAGTTTACTATGTATGACTATGCGAAATAGAGTGTTCTGAGAAGCTTAAAATGAAGAAATAAGCGTTCTAAAATGCTTTAAAAATTCAAAGACATCTTTCAATGGTTAACTAACGCAAGGCGCGATATCAGACCTTAATATGGAACCATAATATTTAAATTGGACCAGGTATTATATTACAGGGTAATAGTGTACCCTACAACAGGAAATAATTATAGGTCAATTAGGGGGTACACTATGTATATTTTAAATAGTGCATTAAAACAAGGAAATTCGAAGACACTTTTCTATGTTAACTAACGGCACGGTATCGGACCTTAATATTGACCTATAATTTTTAAATTGGACCACGTATTATATTACAGGGTTATGGTGTATCCTACCACAGGAAATAATTATAGGTCAATTAGGGGGTACACAGCGTGACCCTAAAGTTTACTATGTATGCCTATGCGAAATAAAGTGTTCTGAGAAGCTTAAAATGAGGAAATAAGCGCTCTAAAATGCTTTAAAAATTCAAAGACATTTTTCAATGTTAACTAACGGCACGGTATCGGACCTTAATATGGACCTATAATTTTTAAATAGGGCCACGTATTATATTACAGGGTTATAGTGTATCCTACCACAGGAAATAATTATAGGTCAATTAGGGGGTACACAACGTGACCCTAAAGTTTACTATGTATGCCTATGCGAAATAAAGTGTTCTGAGAAGCTTAAAATGAGGAAATAAGCGTTCTAAAATGCTTTAAAAATTCAAAGACATTTTTCAATGTTAACTAACGGCACGGTATCGGACCTTAATATTGACCTATAATTTTTAAATTGGACCACGTATTATATTACAGGGTAATAGTGTACCCTGCCACAGGAAATAATTATAGGTCAATTAGAGGGTACACTATGTATATTTTAAATAGTGCATTAAAACAAGGAAATACGAAGACACTTTTCTATGTTAACTAACGGCACGGTATCGGACCTTAATACTGACCTATAATTTTTAAATTGTACCACGTATTATATTACAGGGTAATAGTGTACCTTACCACAGGAAATAATTATAGGTCAATTAGGTGGTACACAGCGTGACCCTAAAGTCTACTATGTATGCCTATGCGAAATAGAGTGTTCTGAGAAGCTTAAAATGAAGAAATAAGCGTTCTAAAATGCTTTAAAAATTCAAAGACATTTTTCTATGTTAACTAACGGCACGGTATCGGACCTTAATATTGACCTATAATTTTTAAATTGGACCACCTATTATATTACAGGGTAATAGTGTACCCTACCACAGGAAATAATTATAGGTCATTTAGGGGGTACACAGCGTGACCCTAAATTTTACTATGTATGCCTATGCGAAATAGAGTGTTCTGAGAAGCTTAAAATGAAGAAATAAGCGTTCTAAAATGCTTTAAAAATTCAAAGACATCTTTCAATGGTTAACTAACGCAAGGCGCAATATCAGACCTTAATATTGACCAATAATATTTAAATTGGACCAGGTGTTATATTACAGGGTAATAGTGTACCCTACCACAGGAAATAATTATAGGTCAATTAGGGGGTACACTATGTATATTTTAAATAGTGCATTAAAACAAGGAAATACGAAGACACTTTTCTATGTTAACTAACGGCACGGTATCGGACCTTAATATTGACCTATAATTTTTAAATTGGACCACGTATTATATTACAGGGTTATAGTGTACCCTACCACAGGAAATAATTATAGGTCAATTAGGGGGTACACAGAGTGACCCTAAAGTTTACTATGTATGCCTATGCGAAATAAAGTGTTCTGAGAAGCTTAAAATGAGGAAATAAGCGTTCTAAAATGCTTTAAAAATTCAAAGACATTTTTCTATGTTAACTAACGGCACGGTATCGGACCTTAATATTGACCTATAATTTTTAAATTGGACCACGTATTATATTACAGGGTAAAAGTGTACCCTACCACAGGAAATAATTATAGGTCATTTAGGGGGTACACAGCGTGACCCTAAATTTTACTATGTATGCCTATGCGAAATAGAGTGTTCTGAGATGCTTAAAATGAAGAAATAAGCGTTCTAAAATGCTTTAAAAATTCAAAGACATCTTTCAATGGTTAACTAACGCAAGGCGCGATATCAGACCTTAATATGGAACCATAATATTTAAATTGGACCAGGTATTATATTACAGGGTAATAGTGTACCCTACAACAGGAAATAATTATAGGTCAATTAGGGGGTACACTATGTATATTTTAAATAGTGCATTAAAACAAGGAAATTCGAAGACACTTTTCTATGTTAACTAACGGCACGGTATCGGACCTTAATATTGACCTATAATTTTTAAATTGGACCACGTATTATAATACAGGGTTATGGTGTATCCTACCACAGGAAATAATTATAGGTCAATTAGGGGGTACACAGCGTGACCCTAAAGTTTACTATGTATGCCTATGCGAAATAAAGTGTTCTGAGAAGCTTAAAATGAGGAAATAAGCGCTCTAAAATGCTTTAAAAATTCAAAGACATTTTTCAATGTTAACTAACGGCACGGTATCGGGACCTTAATATGGACCTATAATTTTTAAATAGGGCCACGTATTATATTACAGGGTTATAGTGTATCCTACCACAGGAAATAATTATAGGTCAATTAGGGGTACACAGCGTGACCCTAAAGTTTACTATGTATGCCTATGCGAAATAAAGTGTTCTGAGAAGCTTAAAATGAAGGAATAAGCGTTCTAAAATGCTTTAAAAATTCAAAGACATCTTTCAATGGTTAACTAACGCAAGGCACAATATCAAACCTTAATAATGACCCATAATATTTAAATTGAACCAGGTATTGTATTACAGGGTAATAGTGTACCCTACCACAGGAAATAATTATAGGTCAATTAGGGGGTACACTATGTATATTTTAAATAGTGCTATAAAACAAGGAAATACGAAAACATTTTTCAATGTTAACTAACGGCACGGTATCGGAACTTAATATTGACCTATAATTTTTAAATTGGACCACGTATTATATTACAGGGTAATAGTGTGCCCTACCACAGGAAATAATTATAGGTCAGATAGGGGGTTCACAGCGGGACCTAAAGTTTACTATGTATGCCTAAGCGAAATAAAGTGTTCTGAGAAGCTTAAAATGAAGAAATAAGCGTTCTAAAATGCTTTAAAATTCAAAGACATCTTTCAATGGTTAACTAACGCAAGGCGCAATTTCAGACCTTAATATTGACTAATAATATTTAAATTGGACCGGGTATTATATTACAGGGTAATAGTGTACCCTACCACAGGAAATAATTATAGGTCAATTAGGGGGTACACTATGTATATTTTAAATAGTGCATTAAAACAAGGAAATACGAAGACACTTTTCTATGTTAACTAACGGCACGGTATCGGACCTTAATATTAACCTATAATTTTTAAATTGGACCACGTATTATATTACAGGGTAATAGTGTACCCTACCACAGGAAATAATTATAGGTCATTTAGGGGGTACACAACATGACCCTAAAGTTTACTATGTATGCCTATGCGAAATAGAATGTTCTGAGAAGCTTAAAATGAGGAAATAAACGTTCTAAAATGCTTTAAAAATTCAAAGACACTTTTCTATGTTAATTAACGGCACGGTATCGGACCTTAATATTGACCTATAATTTTTAAATTGGACCACGTATTGTATTACAGGGTAATAGTGTACCCTACCACAGGAAATAATTATAGGTCAATTAGGGGGTACACAGCGTGACCCTAAAGTTTACTATGTATGACTATGCGAAATAGAGTGTTCTGAGAAGCTTAAAATGAAGAAATAAGCGTTCTAAAATGCTTTAAAAATTCAAAGACATCTTTCAATGGTTAACTAACGCAAGGCGCGATATCAGACCTTAATATGGAACCATAATATTTAAATTGGACCAGGTATTATATTACAGGGTAATAGTGTACCCTACAACAGGAAATAATTATAGTCAATTAGGGGGTACACTATGTATATTTTAAATAGTGCATTAAAACAAGGAAATTCGAAGACACTTTTCTATGTTAACTAACGGCACGGTATCGGACCTTAATATTGACCTATAATTTTTAAATTGGACCACGTATTATATTACAGGGTTATGGTGTATCCTACCACAGGAAATAATTATAGGTCAATTAGGGGGTACACAGCGTGACCCTAAAGTTTACTATGTATGCCTATGCGAAATAAAGTGTTCTGAGAAGCTTAAAATGAGGAAATAAGCGCTCTAAAATGCTTTAAAAATTCAAAGACATTTTTCAATGTTAACTAACGGCACGGTATCGGACCTTAATATGGACCTATAATTTTTAAATAGGGCCACGTATTATATTACAGGGTTATAGTGTATCCTACCACAGGAAATAATTATAGGTCAATTAGGGGGTACACAACGTGACCCTAAAGTTTACTATGTATGCCTATGCGAAATACAGTGTTCTGAGAAGCTTAAAATGAGGAAATAAGCGTTCTAAAATGCTTTAAAAATTCAAAGACATTTTTCAATGTTAACTAACGGCACGGTATCGGACCTTAATATTGACCTATAATTTTTAAATTGGACCACGTATTATATTACAGGGTAATAGTGTACCCTGCCACAGGAAATAATTATAGGTCAATTAGAGGGTACACTATGTATATTTTAAATAGTGCATTAAAACAAGGAAATACGAAGACACTTTTCTATGTTAACTAACGGCACGGTATCGGACCTTAATACTGACCTATAATTTTTAAATTGTACCACGTATTATATTACAGGGTAATAGTGTACCTTACCACAGGAAATAATTATAGGTCAATTAGGTGGTACACAGCGTGACCCTAAAGTCTACTATGTATGCCTATGCGAAATAGAGTGTTCTGAGAAGCTTAAAATGAAGAAATAAGCGTTCTAAAATGCTTTAAAAATTCAAAGACATTTTTCTATGTTAACTAACGGCACGGTATCGGACCTTAATATTGACCTATAATTTTTAAATTGGACCACCTATTATATTACAGGGTAATAGTGTACCCTACCACAGGAAATAATTATAGGTCATTTAGGGGTACACAGCGTGACCCTAAATTTTACTATGTATGCCTATGCGAAATAGAGTGTTCTGAGAAGCTTAAAATGAAGAAATAAGCGTTCTAAAATGCTTTAAAATTCAAAGACATCTTTCAATGGTTAACTAACGCAAGGCGCAATATCAGACCTTAATATTGACCAATAATATTTAAATTGGACCAGGTGTTATATTACAGGGTAATAGTGTACCCTACCACAGGAAATAATTATAGGTCAATTAGGGGGTACACTATGTATATTTTAAATAGTGCATTAAAACAAGGAAATACGAAGACACTTTTCTATGTTAACTAACGGCACGGTATCGGACCTTAATATTGACCTATAATTTTTAAATTGGACCACGTATTATATTACAGGGTTATAGTGTACCCTACCACAGGAAATAATTATAGGTCAATTAGGGGGTACACAGAGTGACCCTAAAGTTTACTAGGTATGCCTATGCGAAATAAAGTGTTCTGAGAAGCTTAAAATGAGGAAATAAGCGTTCTAAAATGCTTTAAAAATTCAAAGACATTTTTCTATGTTAACTAACGGCACGGTATCGGACCTTAATATTGACCTATAATTTTTAAATTGGACCACGTATTATATTACAGGGCAAAAGTGTACCCTACCACAGGAAATAATTATAGGTCATTTAGGGGGTACACAGCGTGACCCTAAATTTTACTATGTATGCCTATGCGAAATAGAGTGTTCTGAGATGCTTAAAATGAAGAAATAAGCGTTCTAAAATGCTTTAAAATTCAAAGACATCTTTCAATGGTTAACTAACGCAAGGCGCGATATCAGACCTTAATATGGAACCATAATATTTAAATTGGACCAGGTATTATATTACAGGGTAATAGTGTACCCTACAACAGGAAATAATTATAGGTCAATTAGGGGTACACTATGTATATTTTAAATAGTGCATTAAAACAAGGAAATTCGAAGACACTTTTCTATGTTAACTAACGGCACGGTATCGGACCTTAATATTGACCTATAATTTTAAATTGGACCACGTATTATATTACAGGGTTATGTGTATCCTACCACAGGAAATAATTATAGGTCAATTAGGGGTACACAGCGTGACCCTAAAGTTTACTATGTATGCCTATGCGAAATAAAGTGTTCTGAGAAGCTTAAAATGAGGAAATAAGCGCTCTAAAATGCTTTAAAAATTCAAAGACATTTTTCAATGTTAACTAACGGCACGGTATCGGACCTTAATATGGACCTATAATTTTTAAATAGGGCCACGTATTATATTACAGGGTTATAGTGTATCCTACCACAGGAAATAATTATAGGTCAATTAGGGGGTACACAACGTGACCCTAAAGTTTACTATGTATGCCTATGCGAAATAAAGTGTTCTGAGAAGCTTAAAATGAGGAAATAAGCGTTCTAAATGCTTTAAAAATTCAAAGACATTTTTCATGTTAACTAACGGCACGGTATCGGACCTAATATTGACCTATAATTTTTAAATTGGACCACGTATTATATTACAGGGTAATAGTGTACCCTGCCACAGGAAATAATTATAGGTCAATTAGAGGGTACACTATGTATATTTTAAATAGTGCATTAAAACAAGGAAATACGAAGACACTTTCTATGTTAACTAACGGCACGGTATCGGACCTTAATACTGACCTATAATTTTTAAATTGTACCACGTATTATATTACAGGGTAATAGTGTACCTTACCACAGGAAATAATTATAGGTCAATTAGGTGGTACACAGCGTGACCCTAAGTCTACTATGTATGCCTATGCGAAATAGAGTGTTCTGAGAAGCTTAAAATGAAGAAATAAGCGTTCTAAAATGCTTTAAAAATTCAAAGACATTTTTCTATGTTAACTAACGGCACGGTATCGGACCTTAATATTGACCTATAATTTTTAAATTGGACCACCTATTATATTACAGGGTAATAGTGTACCCTACCACAGGAAATAATTATAGGTCATTTAGGGGGTACACAGCGTGACCCTAAATTTTACTATGTATGCCTATGCGAAATAGAGTGTTCTGAGAAGCTTAAAATGAAGAAATAAGCGTTCTAAAATGCTTTAAAAATTCAAAGACATCTTTCAATGGTTAACTAACGCAAGGCGCAATATCAGACCTTAATATTGACCAATAATATTTAAATTGGACCAGGTGTTATATTACAGGGTAATAGTGTACCCTACCACAGAAATAATTTATAGGTCAATTAGGGGTACACTATGTATATTTTAAATAGTGCATTAAAACAAGGAAATACGAAGACACTTTTCTATGTTAACTAACGGCACGGTATCGGACCTTAATATTGACCTATAATTTTTAAATTGGACCACGTATTATATTACAGGGTTATAGTGTACCCTACCACAGGAAATAATTATAGGTCAATTAGGGGGGTACACAGAGTGACCCTAAAGTTTACTAGGTATGCCTATGCGAAATAAGTGTTCTGAGAAGCTTAAAATGAGAAATAAGCGTTCTAAAATGCTTTAAAAATTCAAAGACATTTTTCTATGTTAACTAACGGCACGGTATCGGACCTTAATATTGACCTATAATTTTTAAATTGGACCACGTATTATATTACAGGGTAAAAGTGTACCCTACCACAGGAAATAATTATAGGTCATTTAGGGGGTACACAGCGTGACCCTAAATTTTACTATGTATGCCTATGCGAAATAGAGTGTTCTGAGATGCTTAAAATGAAGAAATAAGCGTTCTAAAATGCTTTAAAAATTCAAAGACATCTTTCAATGGTTAACTAACGCAAGGCGCGATATCAGACCTTAATATGGAACCATAATATTTAAATTGGACCAGGTATTATATTACAGGGTAATAGTGTACCCTACAACAGGAAATAATTATAGGTCAATTAGGGGGTACACTATGTATATTTTAAATAGTGCATTAAAACAAGGAAATTCGAAGACACTTTTCTATGTTAACTAACGGCACGGTATCGGACCTTAATATTGACCTATAATTTTTAAATTGGACCACGTATTATATTACAGGGTTATGGTGTATCCTACCACAGGAAATAATTATAGGTCAATTAGGGGGTACACAGCGTGACCCTAAAGTTTACTATGTATGCCTATGCGAAATAAAGTGTTCTGAGAAGCTTAAAATGAGGAAATAAGCGCTCTAAAATGCTTTAAAAATTCAAAGACATTTTTCAATGTTAACTAACGGCACGGTATCGGACCTTAATATGGACCTATAATTTTTAAATAGGGCCACGTATTATATTACAGGGTTATAGTGTATCCTACCACAGGAAATAATTATAGGTCAATTAGGGGTACACAACGTGACCCTAAAGTTTACTATGTATGCCTATGCGAAATAAAGTGTTCTGAGAAGCTTAAAATGAGGAAATAAGCGTTCTAAAATGCTTTAAAAATTCAAAGACATTTTTCAATGTTAACTAACGGCACGGTATCGGACCTTAATATTGACCTATAATTTTAAATTGGACCACGTATTATATTACAGGGTAATAGTGTACCCTGCCACAGGAAATAATTATAGGTCAATTAGAGGGTACACTATGTATATTTTAAATAGTGCATTAAAACAAGGAAATACGAAGACACTTTTCTATGTTAACTAACGGCACGGTATCGGACCTTAATATTGACCTATAATTTTTAAATTGTACCACGTATTATATTACAGGGTAATAGTGTACCTTACCACAGGAAATAATTATAGGTCAATTAGGTGGTACACAGCGTGACCCTAAAGTCTACTATGTATGCCTATGCGAAATAGAGTGTTCTGAGAAGCTTAAAATGAAGAAATAAGCGTTCTAAAATGCTTTAAAAATTCAAAGACATTTTTCTATGTTAACTAACGGCACGGTATCGGACCTTAATATTGACCTATAATTTTTAAATTGGACCACCTATTATATTACAGGGTAATAGTGTACCCTACCACAGGAAATAATTATAGGTCATTTAGGGGGTACACAGCGTGACCCTAAATTTTACTATGTATGCCTATGCGAAATAGAGTGTTCTGAGAAGCTTAAAATGAAGAAATAAGCGTTCTAAAATGCTTTAAAAATTCAAAGACATCTTTCAATGGTTAACTAACGCAAGGCGCAATATCAGACCTTAATATTGACCAATAATATTTAAATTGGACCAGGTGTTAGTATTACAGGGTAATAGTGTACCCTACCACAGGAAATAATTATAGGTCAATTAGGGGGTACACTATGTATATTTTAAATAGTGCATTAAAACAAGGAAATACGAAGACACTTTTCTATGTTAACTTCTATGTTAACTAACGGCACGGTATCGGACCTTAATATTTGACCTATAATTTTTAAATTGGACCACGTATTATATTACAGGGTTATAGTGTACCCTACCACAGGGAAATAATTATAGGTCAATTAGGGGGTACACAGAGTGACCCTAAAGTTTACTATGTATGCCTATGCGAAATAAAGTGTTCTGAGAAGCTTAAAATGAGGAAATAAGCGTTCTAAAATGCTTTAAAAATTCAAAGACATTTTTTCTATGTAACTAACGGCACGGTATCGGACCTTAATATTGACCTATAATTTTTAAATTGGACCACGTATTATATTACAGGGTAAAAGTGTACCCTACCACAGGAAATAATTATAGGTCATTTAGGGGGTACACAGCGTGACCCTAAATTTTACTATGTTATGCCTATGCGAAATAGAGTGTTCTGAGATGCTTAAAATGAAGAAATAAGCGTTCTAAAATGCTTTAAAAATTCAAAGACATCTTTCAATGGTTAACTAACGCAAGGCGCAATATCAGACCTTAATATTGACCCATAATATTTAACTTGAACCAGGTATTATATCACAGGGGTAATAGTGTACCCTACCACAGGAAATAATTCTAGGTCAATTAGGGGGTACACTATGTATATTTTAAATAGTGCATTAAAACAAGGAAATTCGAAGACACTTTTCTATGTTAACTAACGGCACGGTATCGGACCTTAATATTGACCTATAATTTTTAAATTGGGACCACGTATTATATTACAGGGTTATAGTGTATCCTACCACAGGAAATAATTATAGGTCAATAGCGGGTACACAGCGTGACCCTAAAGTTTACTATGTATGCCTATGTGAAATAAAGTGTTCTGAGAAGCTTAAAATGAGGAAATAAGCGTTCTAAAATGCTTTAAAAATTCAAAGACATTTTTCAATGTTAACTAACGGCACGGTATCGGACCTTAATATTGACCTATAATTTTTAAATTGGACCACGTATTATATTACAGGGTAATAGCGTACCCTACCACAGGAAATAATTATAGGTCATTTAGGGGGTACACAGCGTGACCCTAAAATTTTAGTATGTATGCTTATGCGAAAATAGAGTGTTCTGAGAAGCTTAAAATAAAGAAATAAGCGTTCTAAAATGCTTTAAAAATTCAAAGACATCTTTCAATGGTTAACTAGCGCAAGGCGCAATATCAGACCTTAATATTGACCCATAATATTTAAATTGTACCAGGTATTATATTACAGGGTAATAGTGTACCCTACCACAGGAAATAATTATAGGTCAATTAGGGGGTACACTATGTATATTTTAAATAGTGCATTAAAACAAGGAAATACGAAGACATTTTTTCTATGTTAACTAACGGCACGGTATCGGACCTTAATATTGACCTATAATTTTTAAATTGGACCACGTCTTATATTATAGGGTAATAGTGTACTCTACCGCAGGAAATAATTATAGGTCAATTAGAGGGTACACAGCGTGACCCTAAAGTTTACTATGTATGCCTATGCGAAATAGAGTGTTCTTAGAAGCTTAAAATGAAGAAATTAGCGTTCTAAAATGCTTTAAAAATCAAAGACATCTTTCAATGTGTAACTAACGCAAGGCGCAATATCAGACCTTAATATTGACCCATAATATTTGAATTGGACCAGGTATTATATTACAGGGTAATAGTGTTCCCCTACCACAGGAAATAATTATGGGTCCATTAGGGGGTACACTATGTATATATTTAAAATAGTGCATTAAACAAGGAAATACGAAGACACTTTTCTATGTTAACTAACGGCCCGGTATCAAGCGTTTTAAAAATGCTTTAAAAATTCAAAGACATTTTTCAATGTTAACTAACGGCAACGGTATCGACCTTAATATTGACCTATAATTTTTAAATTGGACCACGTATTATATTACAGGGTAATAGCGTACCCTACCACAGGAAATAATTATAGGTCATTTAGGGGTACACAGCGTGACCCTAATTTTTAGTATGTATGCTTATGCGAAATAGAGTGTTCTGAGAAGCTTAAAATAAAGAAATAAGCGTTCTAAAATGCTTTAAAAATTCAAAGACATCTTTCAATGGTTAACTAGCGCAAGGCGCAATATCAGACCTTAATATTGACCCATAATATTTAAATTGGACCAGGTATTATATTACAGGGTAATAGTGTACCCTACCACAGGAAATAATTATAGTGTCAATTAGGGGGTACACTATGTATATTTTAAATAGTGCATTAAAACAAGGAAATACGAAGACATTTTTCTATGTTAACTAACGGCACGGTATCGGACCTTAATATTGACCTATAATTTTAAATTGGACCACGTCTTATATTATAGGGTAATAGTGTACCCTACCGCAGGAAATAATTATAGGTCAATTAGAGGGTACACAGCGTGACCCTAAAGTTTACTATGTATGCCTATGCGAAATAGAGTGTTCTTAGAAGCTTAAAATGAAGAAATTAGCGTTCTAAAATGCTTTAAAAATTCAAAGACATCTTTCAATGGTTAACTAACGCAAGGCGCAATATCAGACCTTAATATTGACCCATAATATTTGAATTGGACCAGGTATTATATTACAGGGTAATAGTGTTCCCTACCCACAGGAAATAATTATGGGTCCATTAGGGGGTACACTATGTATATTTTAAATAGTGCATTAAAACAAGGAATACGAAGACACTTTTCTATGTTAACTAACGGCCCGGTATCGGACCTTAATATTGACCTATAATTTTTAAATTGGACCTCGTATTATATTACAGGGTAATAGTGTACCCTACCACAGGAAATAATTATAGGTCAATTAGGGGGTACACTATGTATATTTTAAATAGTGCATTAAAACAAGGAAATACGAAGACACTTTTCTATGTTAACTAACGGCACGGTATCGGACCTTAATATTGACCTATAATTTTTCAATTGGACCACGTATTATATTACAGGGTAATAGTGTGCCCCTACCACAGGAAATAATTATAGGTCAATTAGGGGGTACACAGCGTGACCCTAAAGTTTACTATGTATTCCTATGCGAAATAGAGTGTTCTGAGAAGCTTAAAATGAAGAAATAAGCGGTTCTAAAATGCTTTAAAAACTCAAAGACATCTTTCAATGGTTAACTAACGCAAGGCGCGATATCAGACCTTAATATGGAACCATAATATTTAAATTTGACCAGGTATTATATTACAGGGTAATAGTGTACCCTACCCACAGAAATAATTATAGGTCAATTAGGGGTACACTATGTATATTTTAAATAGTGCATTAAAACAAGGAAATACGAAGACACTTTTCTATGTTAACTAACGGCACGGAATCGGACCTTAATATTGACCTAGTAATTTTTAATTGGACCACGTATTATATTACAGGGTAATAGTGTGCCCCTACACAGGAAATAATTATAGGTCAATTAGAGGGTACACAGCGTGACCCTAAAGTTTACTATGTATGCCTATGCGAAATAGAGTGTTCTGAGAAGCTTAAAATGAAGAAATAAGTGTTCTAAATGCTTTAAAAACACAAAGACATCTTTCAATGGTTAACTAACGCAAGGCGCGATATCAGACCTTAATATGGAACCATAATATTTAATTGGTCCAAGGTATTATATTACTGGGTAATAGTGTACCTACCACAGGAAACAAATATAGGTCAATTAGGGGGTACACTATGTGAATTTTAAATAGTACATTAAAACAAGGAAATTCGAAGACTCTTTTCTATGTTAACTAACGGCACGGTATCGGACCTTAATATTGACCTAAAATTTTTAAATTGGACCACGTATTATATTACAGGGGTGATAGTGTACCCTACCACAGAAAATAATTATAGGTCAGATAGGGGTTCACAGCGGGACCCTAAAGTTTACTATGTATGCCTAAGCGAAATAAAGTGTTCTGAGAAGCTAAAATGAGAAATAAGCGTTCTAAAATGCTTTAAAAATTCAAAAGACATCTTTCATTGGTTAACTAACGCAAGGCGCAATTTCGAGACCTTAATATTGACTAATAATATTTAAATTGGACCAGGTATTATATTACAGGGTAATAGTGTACCCCTAAAACAGGAAATAATTATAGGTCAATTAGGGGGTACACTATGTTATTTTAAATAGTGCATTAAAACAAGGAAATACGAAGACACTTTCTATGTTAACTAACGGCACGGTATCGGACCTTAATATTAACCTATAATTTTTAAATTGGACCACGTATTATATTACAGGGTAATAGTGTACCCTACCACAGGAAATAATTATAGGTCATTTAGGGGGTACACAACATGACCCTAAAGTTTACTATGTATGCCTATTGCGAAATAGAGTGTTCTGAGAAGCTTAAAATGAGGAAATAAACGTTCTAAAATGCTTTAAAAATTCAAAGACACTTTCTATGTTAATTAACGGCACGGTATCGGACCTTAATATTGACCTATAATTTTTAAATTGGACCACGTATTGTATTACAGGGTAATAGTGTACCCTACCACAGGAAATAATTATAGGTCAATTAGGGGGTACACAGCGTGACCCTAAAGGTTTACTATGTATGCCAATGGAAATAGAGTGTTCTGAGAAGCTTAAAATGAAGAAATAAGCGTTGTAAAAATGCTTTAAAAATTCAAAGACATCTTTCAATGGTTAACTAACGCATGGCGCAATATCAGTCCTTAATATTGACCCATAATATTTAATTGGACCAGGCATTATATTACAGGGTAATAGTGTACCCTACCCTAGGAAATAATTATAGGTCAATTAGGGGTACACTATGTATATTTTAAATAGTGCATTAAAACAAGGAAATACGAAGACACTTTTCTATGTTAACTAACGGCAGGGTATCGGACCTTAATATTGACCTATAATTTTTAAAATGGACCACGTCATTGATATCACAGGGTTTATAGTGTTTTCCTACCACAGGAAATAATTATAGGTCAATTAGGGGGGGTACACAGCGTGACCCTAAAGTTTACTATGTATGCCTATGCGAAATAAAGTGTTCTGAGAAGCTTAGAATGAGGAAATAGCGTTCTAAAGTGCTTTAAAAATTCAAAGACATTTTTCAATGATAACTAACGGCACGCTATCGGACCTTAATATTGACCTATAATTTTTAAATTGGACCACGTATTATATTACAGGGTAATAGTGTACCCATACCACAGGAAATAATTATAGGTCATTTAGGGGGTACACAGCGTGACCCTAAAGTTTACTATGTATGCCTATGCGAAATAAAGTGTTCTGAGAAGCTTAAAATGAAGGAATAAGCGTTCTAAAATGCTTTAAAAATTCAAAGACATCTTTCAATGGTTAACTAACGCAAGGCACAATATCAAACCTTAATAATGACCCATAATATTTTAATTGAACCAGGTATTTGTATTACAGGGTAATAGTGTACCCTACCACAGAGAAATAATTATAGGTCAATTAGGGGGTACACTATGTATATTTTAAATAGTGCTATAAAAACAAGGAAATACGAAAACATTTTTCAATGTTAACTAACGGCACGGTATCGGAACTTAATATTGACCTATAATTTTAAATTGGACCACGTATTATATTACAGGGTAATAGTGTGCCTTACCACAGGAAATAATTATAGGTCAGATAGGGGGTTCACAGCGGGACCCTAAAGTTTACTATGTATGCCTAGCGAAATAAAGTGTTCTGAGAAGCTTAAAATGAAGAAATAAGCGTTCTAAAATGCTTTAAAAATTCAAAGACATCTTTCAATGGTTAACTAACGCAAGGCGCAATTTCAGACCTTAATATTGACTAATAATAATTGTAAATTGACCGGGTATTATATTACAGGGTAATAGTGTACCCTACCACAGGAAATAATTATAGGTCAATTAGGGGGTACACTATGTATATGTTTAAATAGTGGCATTAAAACAAGGAAATACGAAGACATCTTTTCTATGTTAACTAACGGCACGGTTATCGGACCTTAATATTAACCTATAATTTTTAAATTGGACCACGTATTATATTACAGGGGTA